>NC_081169.1:364673-721340 GCF_012432095.1 Onychostoma macrolepis
ATGATGCTAAAAATTCAGCTTTGGAATCACAGGAATAGTAAAATATATTCAAATAGAAAACAGTTATTTTAAATAGTAAAAATATTTTAAAATTGTACTGCTGTATTTTGAATCAAATAAATGCAGGCTTGGTGAGCATAAGAGACTTCTTTAAAAATAAATAAATAAAACATTACAAATCTTTCTGTTCAAAAACTTTTGACTGGTAGTGTAGAAGTGAGACAAAGACCTGCAAAACTAATGATCAAATGATCAAAAATGATTAACTTCTTCACCAGCAGATTGGCGCAGGAGGTCAAAGGCAGCGGTAGCCTCCGCTCGATAGCAGAGACCGAGAGCCATCGCAACACACAGAGCAGCTGCTGTAAGCGTCTTCATCCTCAGCGTGCAGAGTCCAGCAGCCCTTAAAATACAAACTTTTACAGTTTAAAACATCAACAAATAAACGTAAAAAATGAAGAAATGTTCTTCTCTTGGTCTGTAATACAGTGTTTCTGGAGGCACACTAACAGTACACACTTTGGTTGTCTTTCTTATCAGAGAAGTTGTTATTATATATTATTACCAACCTCCACAACCATTGGAGAGAGCTTGACGGTCAACTTGGATCATGCGTGTCTGTCTTCATGATCAATTACATTATAGCCTTAATTTCATTGAATTGCTGTCAGAGTTAGTCATTGTTTGTGGATACCAAAATAATAAAAGATCATAAACTGAATCTTACCTGTCACTAAATTGCCTGTGATTGTCAGTGAGGTACTACAACTGATCTTCCTATATATATATATATATATATTTAAATATGAGAGGACACAACTAATTAAAATAAATTACTCTAGAATCCATATCTAGAATAGTACTTGTCCTGTATCCTGTGGGTAATTCAACTAAAAGTCTGAAAAAAACTTTGAATGTCTTTAAGACATGAACTTCACAAATTTAGTTTTTCAATCCAGATTTTAGTTGCTCCTCTGAAGCTCTCAT
Organism: Onychostoma macrolepis; assembly: GCF_012432095.1. Lineage (NCBI taxonomy): Eukaryota > Metazoa > Chordata > Actinopteri > Cypriniformes > Cyprinidae > Onychostoma > Onychostoma macrolepis. The sequence goes on from NC_081169.1 coordinate 365,661, forward strand.
TACTGCAGCCCCGAACCAGTAAACATAGTTTTTGTTCCTGGTGGACCGCTAAAAAATGCTTAACGCTTGGCTCCCCCAAAACCTGCAAAAATCAGCCAATCAGATTTAGACTTTTGTCTTTGTGAAAGCGTTTCCAGTTTGAAGGATCGATGGAGATCTGTTTAATTTCACATCGTAACAAAAACTGAAATTTGCAGAAGCTACAATATGTCACCATAAAAATGACAGCGTTAGGTTTTTAAAATCATTTAAAAACATTCAAAAATGAACAAAAAAAAAAGAACCCTAGCTATGTGTACTGTGTTAGACTAACTGAGATTTGTCACAGCACAGTATACTGTTGCTCTCTTGTTGCTCTGATTGCTTCTATTGTTCTCCTCATAACCAAAATCAGGCTAAATACATCTAAACATAAACCAGATCTATGTTGAGTTATTAATATAAAACAATTACTTGCTAGAAACAAGTGAGTAACTGCCTCAATGCTATTTTCATTAGCTGTTTACAATACATAATTGATGTATGTTTTGTATGTTGGTTTTAGGTCACACTATTTTGATCCACTTTAGACATTCTCTTTTGCAACTAAATGCCAACTAACTTTCATTAGAGTATTAGTAGACTGTTAGGCTAGGGTTAGTAGAATGAGTTGACATGTATTTACAAAGTTACTTGTATAGTCAGTAAAACATCCATCAAAATAAAGTGTTAGCAGATATGAAGCAGACAGTCACTAATACTCTAATGACTGCTAGTTGACATGGAGTTACAAAGTTACTTATAGTAAGTAGGATGTCTAAAGTGTTCTATCAAAATCAAGTGTTACCGAATTTTACATTTAATCAGATCAGTTTATGTAGTATACTGCAAAGCTGTGCGTTAACAAATGTAGCTATAATATTTTGTCCACTTTTCTTTAATAATATATTTTTAAAATACTCACTGTGATGAAGATAACCGATCAGGTGCAGAAAAATTAAGTCAGTTAAAGACAAAAATGGAGTTGTAAGTGGAGCTTTCTGTGCAGCTTTATGCAGTGGGTGGAGTTGCTCAGAGTGGCTCAGCCTCTGAAGCATCTGATAAGAAAGAATAGGAGACACCACAATGCCTTTCATTTGTCCCACTTGTGTGAATGCATGAAAAGGTTATTTTGTTTCTGGTATCCACACTAATATTTATAACCAGGATACTTTCAGCTCCTCATGGACTGCAGATAATGATATCATTCCCGCTGCTGATCGTTCACGTCATTTGTGTATTATTACTGAATGTAGCAAAATCTGAAGTCTCAATCTAGAGGTGAGAGCAGGATTCGGTTTCCTGATTCTCAGAAAAGGGTGTAGACTAGAGAAAGATGTGAATCTATGATCATTGTATTTTAATGTTGTCCCAAAGCTTGAGAACACCTCTTTCATGAATGTTCTGTAAGATTGAAGTGATATATATTATGTATATATAATGCAATAAAGAGGAAGTTTGACTGTGAGATGGCCATCGAAGTTGTGTAAGATGAAACTCATGTTTGTGAATCTATCACAAAGGGAAAAAAAAAAAAACAATTCTGAAGAGATAAAAGGCTAAAGCGGATTCTTCAAAGTGAATTTTAGATGCGTTTTTAAGTTTTTTTACCACAACATTTCCACTTTTAAATGAATCATTGATAATCAATAGTACATGCTTATCACAAGTGTATCATTTCATTTGTTTAAAACTATACAAATTGCATAAAATTATTAAAATGCAGAAAGCACTGTGATAGAGACAGCTTGTTTCAATGCACCATTCAAAAATACACACTCTAACACATTAAAATAAAGCCATGTGTAAGCACATATAGCTGATTTACATTTATTAAAATATATAATATGTTGATGTACCATGTATATGTATTTGAATTGTAAACATTGCTTTTTTATATTTCAACAATTTCTATTTTAACACGATGTTAAGCTAACATTACATTGTAACATTGATTCAGTGATATTACCATCATTTTTGTTAAAATTTCAACACTGTTTCAACATTATCCGAGCATGCAAAAGTGATGTTGAATCAATATAATTTTGTAACGTTATTTAAATGAAAGGAAAATAAGTTGAGCAGGTGGGCTCTCTTATATATTTAAGTAAAGAAACTAATTCCCATCTTCATAATACAGATAATGTAAAATCAAAGGATTGTAAACCAGGCAAGCAAGACAGTTTTATTCCTCAAAAATATACAAGACATCCAAATTGCAAGCCTTTGGTTACAAAGGAACCTAAACATTATCTTAGTTTGAAAATAAATAACTAAACAAAGAAATGCATTTTAAAGGGTGATTCACACAGTAAAACAATTAAAGAAAAAATTGAAACAAAAGATTAAGGTAAAAAAAACGGCAAAATACTTGAAAAGTGGAGGACAAAAATTATGATGTACAGATGGTCTGGCAAAGCCTAAAAACAATGATGGAAAGCCAGCCGAAGCAGCATCAGATCCAGTGCTCTGATCATGTTCATTTTTAACATTATATCCTCCTGGTTTGACTCTATTTTTGTTAAATGTAAATGCAAGCTTTCAAGGACTGTAAACCCGGCAAACAATATGAAAGACAATATTCCTCTTTCAGAACTCTATACAAAGGAAAGTTGAAAGGGAAGCATTTCATATTGATATGGATCCATTACATCCTATCCATGCTTCTTTTCAATTGTTCCCATCTGGGAAATGGTTTAAGGTAACCTTGTTTGTATAAGAAAATGTTTGTCCCAATTGCTATTAGTATCTTAAATAAGAACATACAAAGGTATGAAGAACAAACATGTTTATGATTGTTTTAGTATAAGACGTTGTCAGAGACAAATTTCTATTCTTCTAGGATAGACAATAAAGCCTTTCTTGAATTAGATTTGTATTTTTTTTTAATTACCAATGTCCCAGATAGTAACATATTGTCGGCCCAGATCCGGCCCACATTTGGCACATGTGGAATGATGATCTGGCCCACATGTATCGTGGAATGATGGCACTTGGGCGGACCGCTCCTGTTTGCCAGATCTGGGCCGAAAGCAGGCCATAGCAATGCCACATGTCAGCCAAGAGCAAAGAAATAAACCACACTGGACCTTATCTGAGCCACAAAATCTTCATAAATTATTTATAGAGTCATCTCAGCTTGTCTAAGCTTGTTAACAAGCAAAATCACTGAAGGAAAGAAGAGAACAGAAAAAAAGAGACAAACAGAAACAAGAACTACAACTGACTGCAGCCACAGCCTTAGATGAATTCAGCTTTAGATAAAAGATATTAAATCTCTGAAGATCTCAGCAAAGGAGGATTAAACAACTCCACAAACAGCATCACCAGCTTCACTTATTACTAACCAGACTGACTTTATTTCTGTTAGAGGTCCACAGAAGTTCTTATTGAGAATTAACAGGGGTTTAAATCTAATGTTTGTTTCATTTGATGTCACCATACTGGTGATTGGTGTTTCCATTAGCTTGGACCTTAAGTCTTATTATTAATTGTTGTTTTTTGTTGACTGCTGTGACAGTGTGTTTGACAGCATATGAATCTCAGCAATGGTGACAAAATATTCAGCTAATTGGATCAATTCTGGACATCACAAAAAGCTACTAAAAGACACAACAAAAAAAATAAAAAATAAAATAAAATAAAAAAACAGCAAACAATACAAAATAAATACATGAACCAAAGTTAGAATTAAAGAAAATAATAGGACAATTCAGCTGTGATGCATGCTGGGAGTTTTGTACTATGGTACCCAGCATGCATTGCTGCATTACACTTTTTATTGTCACCATTGTTGAGGTTCATGTGTTGATTTATGATGACTTTGTGTGCTTTATTTTTAATCTTTAACTGGTTCTACACTACTGTTGATCTTGCACTGCTGTTTTATACAGCAAATGTATTATTGGCACAACACAATCGTTAGCATCAAACGACATTAGTGAATCAGGTTATTTCACTATGATGACTAACCATCAATAGCTGACTGTCATCACCTGATCTCGTTTTGTCTTTATTTGCTACTGCAAATGTGATAAATACAGAATCAAGTGAAGACAGTTGTAATAAGTTAATAATTGTAATAAGAGCCTAATTAATGGAAACACCAGTCATCAGTATGGTGACTTCTAATGAAACAAACATTAGATTTAAACTCCTGTTAATTCTCAATAAGAACTTCTGTGGACCTCTAACAGAAATAAAGTCAATCTGATTAGTAATAAGTGAAGCTGGTGATGTTGTTTGTGGAGTATGGAGTGTGTTTAATCCTCCTCTGCTGAGATCTTCAGAGATTTAATGTCTTTTATCTTCAGTTGAATTCATCTAAGGCTGTGGCTGCAATCAGTTGAAGTTCTTGAGTTTCTGTTTGTCTCTCTTTTTTTTTCTGTTCTCTTCTTTCCTTCAGTGATTTTGCTTGTTAACAATCTTAGTCAAGCTGAGAGGACTCTATAAATAATTTATGAAGATTTTGTGACCCAGATCTGGCAAACAAGAGCGGTTCGCCCAAGTGCCATCATTCTACGCTACATGTGGGCCAGATCATCATTCCACATGTGCCAGATGTGGGCTGACAATATGTTGCTATCTGGGATAAGACTTATCAATTGCTGTTTAAAACAGTTTTAAAACACAGTTCAAAACATGTCAACTTAAAATATAATACAAATATTTCATGTCAGCTGCTGATGTAGTACCGAACAACAGTCAGTGTACCTATCATCCAGCTCATCCAATGTCATCATCCAGCTCAGTTCAATTCAGTTCTCATCCAATAGTGTCCGTGCAGTCACTTCAATAACATTGAAATAAAGTGGCTAAGCAAGCCAGAGCCAACAGTGGCAAGAAAGCCAAACTCCACTGGTGACAGAAATGGATAAAAACCCTTGGGAGAAACCAGGCTCAGTCAGGGGCCAGTTCTCCTCTGGCCAGACGAAACCAGCATGGTGTGGTTTAATTCCAGGCTGCAACACAAGTCAGAATGTGGACAGGCATCGCTCAGAACATCCATCCAGTTCCTTCCTCTTGAAGATTGAATAAATCACATGGTGAAGGAATCGAAGCTGGACACAAAGGCTGTGCAGAGGACTTGTGTAGTTCTTGTGGTTTTCGCTGAGGATTTGTGCCGATGAGTTCTTCACAGGGGATCTGTGCCTATGGCTAAACCGACCGTCTGCTAGCCGCCTCACGTCACAGAAGTCAGTTAATTCTCAGCACATAGAGACTCTTTCACCTAGATATCACTCTATAGAGACTGTGTCTGTTCCCCGAACTAGAAAATAGAGAAAACATCCAAACCAAAGTAATAGTAACAATTTAACTGATGTTCAACAAATAAAAAACAGATATAATACAGATAAACACATGATAACGCTTGACTTATTGAATATTAGATCCCTTTCTACAAAAGCACTTTTTGTAAATGATATGTTCACTGACCATAAACTAGATGTGCTTTGTTTGACAGAAACCTGGCTAAAACCAGATGATTACATTACTTTAAACGAGTCTACACCCCAAAATTACTGTTACAAACATGAACCGCGTCCAGAAGGTAAAGGGGGAGGTGTTGCTACAATTTATAACAATGTTTTCAGTATTTCTCAGAGGTCGGGTTTCAAGTATAATTCTTTCGAAGTAATGGTGCTTCATATAACGTTATCCAAAGAAACAAGTGTTAATGATAAATCCCCTGTGATGTTTGTACTGGCTACTGTATACAGGCCACCAGGGCACCATACAGACTTTATTAAATAATTTTCTGATCTTCTATCGGAGTTAGTGCTGGCTGCAGATAAAGTCCTAATTGTTGGTGATTTTAATATCCATGTTGATAATGAAAAAGATTTGTTGGGATCAGCATTTATAGACATTCTAAACTCTATTGGTGTTAAACAACACGTGTCAGGACTTACTCATTGTCGAAATCATACTCTAGATTTAATACTGTCACATGGAATTGATGTCAGTGGCGTTGAAATTTTGCAGCAGAGCGATGATATCTCAGATAATTATCTAGTCTCCTGTATATTCCATATAGCTAAAGCTGTAAAGCCAACTCCTTGTTACAAATATGGTAGAACCATCACTTCTACCACAAAAGGCTGCTTTATAAATAATCTTCCTGATTTATCTCAGTTCCTCAGCATATCCAATAGCTCAGAACAACTTGATGATGTAACTGAAACTGTGGACTCTGTCTTCTCTAGCACTTTAGATAAGGTTGCTCCTTTACGCTTAAGGAAGATTAAGGATAAGAGTCCAACACCGTGGTATAATGAGCACACTCGCGCCCTAAAGAGAGCAGCCTGGAAAATGGAGCGCACCTGGAGGAAAACAAAACTAGAGGTATTTCGTATAGCTTGGCGGGAAAGTACCCTATCCTACAGAAAAGCATTAAAAACTGCTAGATCTGATTACTTTTAGTCTCTTCTAGAAGAAAACAAACATAACCCCTGGTATTTATTCAATGCAGTGACTAAATTAACGAAAAATAAAGCATCAACAGGTGTTGGCACTTCCCAACAGCACAGCAGTAATGACTTTATGAACTACTTTACTTCCAAGATCGATACTATCAGAGATAAAATTGTAACCATGCAGCCGTCAGCTACAGTATCGCATCAGATAGTGCACTATAGATCCCCTGAGGGACAATTCCACTCATTCTCTACTGTAGGAGAGGAAGAATTGTATAAACTTGTTAAATCATCTAAACCAACAACATGTATGTTAGACCCTATTCCATCTAAACTACTAAAAGAGCTGCTTCCAGAAGTCATAGATCCTCTTTTGGCTATTATTAATTTATCATTGTCATTAGGATATGTCCCCAAAACCTTTAAACTGGCTGTTATTAAGCCTCTCATTAAAAAACCACAACTTGACCCCAAAGATCTAGTTAATTACAGACCAATCTCAAATCTCCCTTTTCTGTCAAAGATACTAGAAAAAGTAGTATCCTCACAATTATATTCCTTCTTAGAGAAAAATGGTATCTGTGAGGAATTCCAGTCAGGATTTAGACCGTATCATAGTACTGAGACTGCTCTCATTAGAGTTACAAATGACCTGCTTCTATCATCTGATCGTGGTTGTATCTCTTTAATAGTTCTACTGGATCTTAGCGCTGCGTTCGACACAATCGACCACAACATTCTTTTGAATAGACTAGAAAACTTTGTTGGCATTAGTAGAAGTGCCTTAGCATTGTTCAAATTGTACTTATCTGACCGCCATCAGTTCGTAGCAGTGAATGAAGAGGTATCATATCAATCACAAGTGCAGTATGGAGTACCTCAAGGCTCAGTACTAGGGCTGTTACTTTTCACGTTTTACATGTTACCCTTGGGAGATATTATCAGGAGACATGGTGTTAGCTTTCATTGAGCATACATAACTCCTTACAAGAGGTTTAAAATGAAACTGCAATTGACCTATAACTGTCATATCTGTAAAACTGAATCAGCAGGAACTTTTCTCCACATGTTTTGGGAATGTTTAATTGTTGTCGGTGTGTGGACTCATGTGGATTCTGTTTTGTCTTTTTGCTGCAAATTGAAATTGTTATGGTGTGTCTGTTGGTGTCCCAGAACACAGGTCTCCCAGAAACCTAACGGGCAGACAAAAGCAGTCTTGTGTCATGCTCTGTTTCATTTTTCAGAATCACTGGGATTTTCCGTGATGACCTCTGAGGGAGTGTGACGAGACAAGTAGTACACAAAAAATTTCCAGGCAAAGAAGATTCAGAAGGTGTCTCCATAAGGACCCATTTATCAGAGGACGGCTCTTGTGAACTGATTGAACCTTCAAGAACAAGAGTTGTTTGTTTGTGTGGACGTAGTTTTGTTGATTTAAAAAAATAAATAAATAAAAAGTTGATCACAAAAAAAAGAAAACACAATCAAATCATCGAGATTTGAACTGATTGCACCTTCAAGAACAAGAGTTGTTCAGGTTTCATACCCAGAACTCGCACAGACCCGATTATACTATTTGTTTTTTGCTTGAATCTGTGTGAAAGAACATTCATAACTGCTTTGAACCCATAGGGTAAGTTCTGAGGAGGCTGTGCAGCTTCTGAATCAAATTGGCTTTCATAGGCTAAGTCAAGGGTGTTTGTGCCTATAAGAACCGGAGACTGAGCATTACAGCTGGTGTCTACGGTGACTAAACCAAGAGTGGTAAGTTTGGTCTCAACTCCAAGGAAATCTTTTGGGAACACTACATCTATTTCAATGTACCCAAGATAGGGGACAAACTGACCATTTGCTGCTTCCACCTCAAGATGTTCAAGTGGTTTTATTTCCAAATGGGACAGATTCTGCTTGTAGTAGGTCTGAGAAACAGTGGCTACTTGCGAACCTGTATCAAAAAGACAACTGCATTTTTGCCCTGCTATAAAGATTTCAGCAGTGCATTTTGCCCCTACCAGTCCTTTAGGCAGAACAAAAGGTTTGCTTCTGATGCTAACGTGCTGATTGCTACATCTGCTCTTATACTTTTTGGGACCCCTGCCACATTTCTCAGCCCCCGTTTGTCCCACAACCGGAGCTGATTCTATTTTAAAGGAGTAGGACGGGATGATCTCATTTCAGTTTCCCAAGCTGACTGCCTCTCTTTAAGGAGCTTTCTTTTAGAAGCTACCAAGGCAGATCGCAACATTATTGCATGAAGCAGGAACATGGCCATCCTCGCCACGCTGAAAGCAGTACCAGGATTTTGGTCTACCTGTTTGCTTTGGGGAAATACTTTGGGAGAATTCACCAAGGCTAGTTTGCACATACTGTGATTTGCTCAATTTTTCAGCAGACTTTGCTTTTTCTGGCTTTGCTGGCTTAACAGCAGCAAACTGACTTTGCAACTATGATACATGTCTCTGCAAGTTACAAGCCATACTTTCGTAAGAACCCTTGGTCTGTTCTTTAGCTTCCTTTAAGCTTTCAACCTGGCTTTGAAGCTCTGTGATTTCAGAAACAATAGTTTGAGTTGTCACAGCTTCATCTGTGGAAACACACAAAGATTAAGAGGAAGTGCGCTGCTTGGAAGCGCCAAGTTCCTTTCTCATACGCAGCTCTTTTGTACTTTGTTTGTCTTCTGCTGTTCGCAACAGCAGTAAAAGTTCTGAGAAAGGAGGGGGATCAGTTTTCCTTTGTTCTAGCTGAAACTCTGAAATGAGGGCATTGTCCCAACATCCCCTACAAAACTGTATTAGTAAGTGTCGATCAGCCTCACTAGGGGACAAACCACCTCTTTTTATAGGCAGCATCAATTTTACCTGCAACCGCTGCAAGTATTGGGACGGTTTCTCTCCTGAATCTTGCAGAGTATTCAAGAACCTGGTGAACAACTCATCGCCATCTTCAACTGTTCCAAAAGCGGAATCCAAAAGGTCAAGATAAGCTCTGGGTGTGGCGTGTGGACCCAGCGTTCTGACAATATCTGCAGCCGGAGGCAGAAGGCTGTCAAGGATTTTTCTGGATTGGGTTAGATCAGATCAGAAAAGGAAGGATCTTGTAACATCAGTTTAACACTATCGTATCATAATCCACCTCATTACCTGGGCGAGGGGATTTTCCAGAAAAGGACCTCAGCTTAAGGGGAGCGTGGGAAATTAGAAGTAGCATCCTCACTTTTCACAATGTGCTCTACTACAACACGTTGTACCTCTGGAGGATTTAGATTAGGTACTGACATTCTTGGCAATGGAACAAATGCAGCATCCCTGGCAGGTTAGAGGCAATGTGTTCCCCTGAACTGCACTGACTTGAGGAAAGTCTGTCTGTATCACAGGGATGGCATTCACAGGTAAGTGTTCTTCGGCAGTTCGCGTCATTTCATCTTTATTCAGAGAGACAGGCTCTTTCCACTTTGAGAGCTCCTCATTCAAAAGGTCAACAAAAGATCTGCCACTGAGCTTGGCAATGAGTTGTAGTTCCCCAAGATAACCCATGGTGGCGCTGCTAGCGACCATCGGGACATAGACACTGGACAAAGCCTTCACCTTTTATTTGAGGTCAGCCTGGTGTGGGCTTTCAAAAGTGAATGGCAACCGAGGCTCTAAGCTCTTTAGTGCGCTTTCAGTTTCGTACTCAATTATCACATTTTTGTGATATGGGGACTCAACGCAGACAATTCTACCAATGCACCCATATCTACTAAGATGCTCAGTCAGATCATCATCTCTCTCTGTATCTGTAATTCCGCTTACAATAAGCAAATTTATAACCTTAACATTCTCTTCTTCAATGACTTCCAACTTTACCATGCAATATCTCTTTAAATCTGTCTAATCTCTTATTACCTGCCTGTTCTCTCTTAGCAGGGTATCTAATTATTGGCTCCTGGCTGGCTCACCACAACTGTAACCACCCTTACCCTCAGCACATTAAACACCACAAATGATGTAGCATCTAGGGTGAAAGATATTAAGGGTAAAGTAGACCAGTGCTCTAGGTTTTTATGGAGCCAAATGGGAGAGGTAAATGAACAGACAGACAAGGTAAGAAGTATGAATAATGATGGAAATATTTATATAGAAAAATGGATGTATGAACTGGTTAACTTGCTTTTTGATTTCAGGAAACAGATGTGTAAAAAACAAGAAAACAAACAAAAAATAAATAAATGAAATACTTATTCACAATGAAAAGAAGATAAATAAAATGTAATAAACTAAATTAATTAAACTTTCTGTGTTTGATCTTTGTTTCACTACAATGTTTCACGTGTTTCACTTAGAGATTTCAAATACAAAAATTTAACTCGTTGTCTTTACAGTCAATAAACAACAAAAACAACCATTAATTAAATGCAATCAGTTCACAGTTCAAATCTGTGTGTCCGTCTCAATAGAACAGTCTATGAATTTGCAAGGATCGATCTCCGATTTGAAAATAAACAACCATCGGCGTCCTGTGTAATGCGTGCAATCATGAAATGCAACAGTTCAGGCCTACCGTCCTGATGAACAAAGCAACAAGCAACAACACGAATGCTGAGGGAAAGTTTCACATCAATTAGCTCCGTTTTCCAGCGCATTTGTTTTCCACTGTCCGGGGAGAACTCGAGCAACGGATCCTTCCCGTTTCTTTCGGTGTTTTAGAAGTGTTCGAGACTCAGTGGGTGGCTCGCCATCTTGATCTATGAGGTGATGAACTCCATGTCATCGCCGTTTTCGCGTCAAGAACGATGAAATCTCAATCTCTCGTAACACAAAAAGACGCAAGTTCAAACAAAATAAACGTTTTACCAAACTTTCCATTTAGTTTAACTCAAAGTTTCTCTTATTTCTCTCAAAATGTCTCCACCGATCTGTCTGTGCTCACTGATCTCCTCGTGCTCGCTTATCTCCTTCCACTCTCGTCTTGATCTTTTCGTCATCACGCTGCTCACGTTGACTTCACCCGATTGGTCAACAGTGCGTTCCTCACGTTTTTCTTAAAGACATAAATGACAGAAAAATTAACAAGTACACATTTTATTATGTCCATGACATGAAAAAAAAAGCATGCATGCAGATGCTCGGCTATGGAATCCCATTTCGTGAAGCTCCACCACAGTTTTTTTGTGCTAATATTAATGTCAGTTTAAGTTTGGATATCTTCAGCTATAAAAGTAGCAGACTTTTATGCATCATGCGCTTTAGCATTTGGTGACTTGCTCTGTGACTTTATGTCCACTTCCTTTTTGACTTCATGGCTGATTTTCTGCTGCTCCTAAACGCTTTCACATTCCAATAAAACCACTTACAGTTGAATATGTAATATCTAGCAGGGATGAAATTTCACAAACTGACTTATTAAAAAGGTGCCATTCTATCACAGTACTATGCTTGAATTCACTGAGCTCTTCCAAAATGACCCATTTTTTTCCACAAATGTTTACAAATGCAGGCTGCATGGCTAGGTGCTTGATTTTATACATCTTTGGCAATGGATCTGATTGAAATACCTGAATTCAATAATTAAGAGGTGTACCTCAATACTTGTGTCCATATAGTGTATTTTAAATGAATGAATGAATGAATAAATGAACAGATAGATAGATAGATGATAGATAGATAAATAAATAAATAAATAAATGTTGGCGCTGATAGCCTTGTGGGCAGGGCAGTTGCGCTACAGGCATCCCGAGTTCGAATCCCGGCTCGAGGACCTTTCCCGATCCCAAACCCCTTCTCCCTCTCCCACTTCGCTTTCTGTCAGCTCTAAACTATCCTATCACAATAAAAGGCAAAAACGCCAAAAAATAAATAGGACGCCACCACTAGGAAATCTTGGAAAGAATACACAAGGGGAACATGCAAACTCCACACAGAAAGGCCTGCTTACTCCGGGACTCAAACCAGAGACTTTTTTGTTGCGAGAACCCCTGCCACGCTAATACGTTAATGTAATTTATGAATTTATGAAGGACTTTCAAGATGAATGTCTCAGTCTGGGACAAAGGAAAAATGTAAAAAAATTAAAAATAAATTTTATACATAAAAGGCATCTGAAACTTTAAATAAATAACTTGTAATAACGTCTACGTTTATAACAATAATATTACTATAGCAAAGTGTTTATTTATTTATTTAATAAAAAAATAGTACATACTACACTAAAACAGATATACACTAAAATATATATATATATACTGTATATATATATATATATATAAAATATGGTAACACCTACAATAAGGTGTCATTTGTTAACATTAGTTAATGTATTAACACATGAACAAACAATGATCAATACATTTATTACACTATTTATTCATCATTGTTAATGTTAGTTAATGAAAATACAGTTGTTCGTTGTTTATTCATGTTAGTTCACAGTGCATTAACTAATGTTAACAAACACAACTTGTGATTTTAATAATGCATTAGTAAATGCTGAAATTAACATTAACTAAGATTAATAAATGCTGTAGAAGTATTGTTCATTCTTAGTTCATGTTAACTAATGTTGTTAACTAATGCTAACTAATGAACCTTATTGTAAAGTGTTACCAAAAATATTAAAAAAAGAGATGGGATGGGGTGATGTAGGAATGCTAGAAGAATTTTAACAGCTGTTAGGTATGCTTTATTGGTTTAAATACTCTTCAATTGTGATTGACAGGATTAAATAAGCCATTGGGACCTCTATTTAATAATAGTATGTAAATAAATGTGCAATAATAATAAATACTTTATGCATTACTGTGCCACATGGCTATCATATGATTTAGTGCTTATCATAATTATCAACTAAAAAATATAATTTTTTATAATACTTTTTTTAATTTTTATTATTATTATTATTTTTTTAATTAAATGTAGTAAAATTTCCTTTTGACAAAAAATTGAAACAGTTGGATAAACTTAAAACCGAATCAGTATTAATACCAAAGATGGACTTTGTTAGAATATATTCAAATGGAAGAAAATGTGTCTTTCTGGAACATTAAATCAGCGTGATGCAAAATCAGCACTATTTCAGTGTCAGCTGAATCAATGGCTGTTGCTTTTGTGGTAAGAGAATATTATTTAGATATGAAGGCCAAGTGAATGTGTCAGAAGAAAAGAACCACAACTTTTATTTCAGAACAAATACAGTATTTCAATATTCAGTATTTCTGAATATGTTCTTTGCATTAAAAACATTTTTAATTTATTACTCCGACCTCATATTTTGTATTTAAACACTTAGTTGAAAGAAGTCGTTTTAAAATGTGTAAATGCAGGGTTTTGTGGAGAGAGAAATATATTATGGGCAAAGACAGCAGAGGAAACATGTTTAAACCACAATATACCATTCTTGCACTACTGAAATCGAAAAGTACCATACAACAACATGAACTCTAAGTAACAGTTGCATACTTAGTATTGTATTTTATACTTTGTTGTGTAATGTATAGTATACACCGTGCAGTAAGTCATTTCAAACACAGTATTAATTCTCTCTATATTAATCAGTTGCATAGAGCAGGAACCCAGTGAAAGTATTGTAGTGGTTGTTATTGTCACACAGAAAGCAGCCGGCTGGAAGAGCAACATCCACCCTGTCTCCTGCATGCAGCTGCACTACTAGTAAAGCGCTAGTGCTGTCCTCCTGGTCTTGAAGGTTGTTCTCACTTGGGGATGCAATAGAGCGCCCGTTCAGTTGGAGTCGAGCACAAGCAGCCAATGTGGCTCCAGGAGCACCAGCATCACTATAAACCGTTAGTGCCAGGCTGTAGACACCAGAACGTGGTGCTACAAAAGCACCAGTGTCGGTGCTGTAGCCATCTCCCAAGTTAACAAATACACTGCTATACTTCACCACAGAGTCTTCACGATTTGGGCCGACACAGAGGCGTGTGTCAGTAAGAGCCACAGAGAAGGCACTGCGACTGGCTGCGCAATAAGAAAAGGGAAAGAGACTCGTTAAATTATAAATGAAATGTTTTGCACTTTCAGAAGGACATAGGAGTCCTAAGAAGATAGTAGAACAAAGTTAACGTTTTAGATTGGTTTCATGTTTTAGATAGTTTTTTTAAATAATTAAATCTGCATTACAGCCATTTTTTTCATTGTCATTACACTCAATATGTGTCCTGTATTCTGTTGGACGTGTGAGACAGTCAACACACCAACTTTACTCTATTAATGATGGTTATAGATGGTTAAATAGATATAAAAAATGCAATACTAATCACCAGAGGTGTGACCAAGTCATTGTTTTGCAAGTCACAAGTAAGTCTCGAAGTCTTTGCATTCAAGTCCCGAGTCAAGACAGACAAGTCCAAGTCGAGTTGCAAGTCCTCAACTCTAAGCTTCAACTCCTAAACAAGTCATTAGTGCTATTTGCCCAAACAACTGTCTCTGTATTAATTACTACATTAAATTTAAAATAATTAATACTGTAGTCTATTAGTAAGTATAATTATAAAGATATAACAATTAGTGGCGTTTCAATGAGTAATGAATCATTGTTTGTAAACAAATATAGGCTTAAGTAAATTAATAATTTCTTTTAAGTCCACTTTCATTTGTTAATAATTAATTTATGACAGGCTACTTCAAGTCCTAAACTGATACGTTGATACAGAACGTTAATTACAGGGCAAAGAGCTAGGCCTACATGAAATGAAGCGGAAAAGTAAATAACAATAGTTATAATATAAACAAATGTTAAATAAAAATAAGAAACCATCAGTGGATGGGTTTAAAAGATGGATTGGATGATGTTTTTCTTCAACAATAATTATTGATAATAATTATTCAAATTTCATGTTGGCATGGAGACAAGTGCAATAATGGTTATAATGATGGCGCTGCACATCTCTTTGTTATTCTTCATTCAAAATAAAATGTTAATATTTTAATAATTCTAGGGGTTGAGTTAATATGTCGAGTTTGAGTTATATGCCAACCACAAATAGCCTAAACCGAACATGTCTGGCACCAAGAAATGAGTCATGCAAAATTATTCACGGCAAAACTGTAGTTATTCAGATACACAAATATAGCCTATGTAAGTAAATGTATTTTGTGTTTTAAACAAGTTCATAATGATCACAGTTGTTAGGGGCTATTGTGCGCTGATGCCTAGTCTGTCGGATTTAACCTACAATACATGAATTCATGCATTTCTTCTGGAAGACAAGAAAGTGAGTGGCTGGTAAATAGGAAGAATAGAGTGAACTTTTATATGTAGGCTACATACAAGCGTTTGACGGAAAAAAAAAATCTAATTATGTTTGAAAGGTTTATAGTAAGTATGTGTATTTTAAATGTCTAAAACATTAAATATCCTAAACATTATGTGGATGAATACACAAGCGCTCACTTAAGAGAGTCCCTCTCTGGCTCAGTGCCAAAAGCTGCGCTAATCATACCAGTGTCTACACCGGACGCACTGTGCCGCAACAGCTAAAGTCTGTCTACACTGACTGGACGTGACAAAGTGACCGTTAAAAATCATTTGAACTTTGTGTCTGTACGTCATAAATAGAACACAGCATTTAGTTTACTGTCGGGGATTTGTCGTGTCATGCCACGCCGCATCCAGCGTAGACAGCATTGTGGATTATAATGGGTTCTATAGTAGTTTGTCGCACTGCGCCGCTCTGTGTAAAGACTTACCGAGTCACAGGGCTCAAGTCCAAGTCAAGTCTCGAGTCATTGTTGTCAAAGTCTAAGTTGAGTCGCAAGTCTTCTTTGATTATGTCGAGTCAAGTCACAAGTCCTCAAATTTGGGACTCGAGTCCGAGTCAAGTCTCGAGTCATACAACTCTGCTAATCACAATTCAACATGCAAATAGATGAAACCAACTGCAATTCAGCATGTAAAATCATGATTCCATCACTGTCAGCTACACTATGAATGCTGTTATGAATCTAATAACAAATGCTAACAGGTCAAATTCAAACCTAAATTCTTTAAAAGGTATTTTAAGATATTTAAACGAAGTGCAAGAAACAGATAAACAAGATATCTACAAATGGCTGTCTCACCGCGAATATTGTTTAACACTGAATGAGCTCTCTCCAGGTTCCTCTGTACTTCATCTAATGTCATGTTGAAAACCATCTCGAACATCCAGATCTGCTTCTGCATCAGGCAGCACCCGCAAGATGCCACATCAGTCAGACACGCTTCTGAGGCAAAGAGACAAGCATCATAATTGTTCATTACCCTGATGCCTGAATTAATGTTTAAGGGGTTTTTATGACCTTTATTATTATTGTTATTTTCTTTTAAAGTCACCGTTCTCATTGGTGTCAACTTGGCTGCCATTTCCTCTCCAAGAAAAAATCCTGTCTTCTCCAAGTGCACATCCGAAGAGGCTTAAGATTACAAGTGCTAAAACAAGTAAAAGAAAGTTATGTACATTCAGGCAATCCTGTACATAAAACACATTTATGTACATGTATATACGGGTTGAACACTGTTATTTAATTTAATTTAATTTAAAACATTTATAGTCTCACCCCTCATTTCTGCTGATGTCTTTCAACTGTAGTCTGAGGAAAATGTGTTAACGTCAGCTCGAGTAATCCTGGCTATAAAGGCTTGGCAGACCCCACCTCTTGCCTTTCACAAGAAATGGCATGGGCAGGGCCTTTTGTGTGCGTTTTTATCATGTAACACTGTGCTGAATATAGGGCGAGTATTGTTTTTCAGCTAAAACCCATCATGTTGTTCCCATGGCTGTTTTCTCCAGGGTACCACTGACACTTATCTTTCTTCATCTTGGAGCTGAGCATTTAACTGTAACAACAACAAAATGCAAAATACCTAAATGATCAATTGCAGTCTGAGTATGAAATAATGGATTTTGACTTCTCATCTAAGGTAAATGATAAATAATGTTTGGCCAGTCACCTAAATGACAGATGTAACAGGCAATTCACAGAAAATTCAAGTTTGACATCTCCTCAATAAAACTGCAATAAATCATACAGATCATTTTTTGAGTTTAATTTAAGACAAAAACTTCTACTCTTGTGCTTGGCTAACTTTTTTGCTGTTTTTAGTTGGGGCATGGTTCTGAGTTTGGTGTTTGGAGCTCCGTCAATTTTTAAGGCCTGTTCACACAAGAACAGTAACGATAATGACGACTATATTAGCAAAATTAATTGTAATCATTAATGTTCTACTTCTTCTGACATGGAAGTCTATAGCAGCCCATAGAACCGCATGGTAAAAAGTTGTGAAATTTTGCACAAAGATAGGACATCCTGATCATTAACCGTACCAAGTTTGGATTCTTTATCTCAAAACCTCTAGCATCACCAGCAACTCAAAACTTCATGTTTATGCAAACAATGTCTGAACCATAAGGGTTAGAAACAGTTTTTTTTTTTTTTTTCTGATGAATCCTTGGCTCACGCCGAGTCAAGTTTCACACTGACATCATTTTCCCTGATGACTTTTCTGAAAAAAAATAAATAAATAAAATTTCAAACTCTTCCTAGACCACTGCTCTTGATTTTCACGAAAAATGAATCAGATCAAAGGCACACCCAATGAAGTGTCCCCACATTTTAATCATATTGTACTAGTATGGATATATGGACAGACTGTAAATGATTCACTACTACAGGAACATATGCCTCCAGTAGAAAGTTGTTCATAATCTGTTCGCTTAATAAAGGGCTGCTTCATGACTGATAGGAGATAGGAGACTGTTGTAGGTTTTGTTCCCTGCAATGGATTGTAGCTAAATATCCACCTCATCCAATGCTTTTTTTTTTGTTTTCTTTCTTCTAGAATATCCTATAACAATGTAAGAAACCTCATTAAATGATTCAGTGCATGAATCAACTATCCTAATGAATCAAAATTAACTGCAAACAAATTACATTTTACAAACCCTTTTGACCAATTAGATCAAAGAAGTTATTCATTCGCCAAACAGGCATTACTAGTTCTTCATTTAAACAGCTAATAGAAAATACACATTACATGATAGCTGAAATATTGTCAAGGAAAACGATTATGTCTGTATATGGTGATCTCTGTCTTCAGACAAGGATTTATCTATAATATTTTACTGGAGTAAAAAATGCATTTCACTGGGGCTCAAACATTTGTGTATTCAAGTTTTACAAAAATTGTGTTAAAAATTTGCTAACTTTTCTCTGCTCATACCTTAAAATTAATACTTTGGGTCTGTCTGACATGAATCTTGACATCTGTCCAAGGGAACAAGATGCTGCGTCGGAAATGTTTTGGGAGCACCTCTGTGTGACTGCATCCTGAAGCATGTGTGAAATCAGTCCAATAGCGGTGATGTAGCAACCAGGAAACTTAAAAGGGCACCCGGTGTAAACAGCATTAGCTTCTGATAGGTTCAAGCAAGCGCTCACAGGGATACATGAAGTATGGCAGGGCAACGCAGTGTCTCGTTCCTTCAGGGAACCATGGTTACCTAGAGACGTTCTCATTCAGGAACTCGTGCTGCATCGGGAATGCTTTGGGAACGAGATTACCAACTCTGCCATACTGACAAATGCCTGTCTAGTGTGAAGTCGATGCGCACATCTCAAGACAGAAGCACTCTAGAGCCCGGAGTGGTCTCAACATCTAGGTTATAAAACCTGACAAAGGTGTGCAGGGTACACCAAACTGCAGCCTCACAAACACTGTGTATAGACACACCAGATAAGAACACCTTGGAGGCCTCCATACTTCGGGCTGAGTGGGCCCTGACCCCCAAAGGTGACCAGAGGTCAGAGGACTCATAAGAGAGTGATAACCTCAACTATCCATCTGCTTAAGCAGATATAGCCGCCACATTAATCTTCAAGGTGGAGGGAGTCAACCCTGCAGAGAATCACTCTTGCAGGAACTCCTGCTCTGAACCATGACGTGAAAAGCTTCCACTTCAGGGAGTACATTTTCCTTGTGGAGGGAGCCCTGGAATGAAGAATGGTCCCAACAACCTCAGTTGAGAGACCAGCAGCTATGAGTTGTGCCCCCTCAGTGGCCACACCCACAATTTCCATAACTCCAGGTGAGTATGAACAACCGTGCCACCCGCTTGAGTCAGAAGGTCCCTCCTGATCGGAATTTCCCATGCAAACCCGTTGAGAAGTAACACAAGTTCCAAGAACCAAACTCGGGCCAGCCAGAATGGGGCTATTAGAAGGCTGACTCTCTCCAAAATGCTCTCCAGCCTCGGTCATGTCTGTACCATGGCATCCAGTCCCAAAAGAGGTCTCCAGAGACGCAATCAGGTCGACTTGAGTCTGGCCAAAAATATTCCAAATCTGCCCCATAGCCTCAGGGTGGAGCCTCCATTCCCTGGGCCTCAGCACCTGCCTTTACAGGATGTCTGCTTCCTGATTGACATGCCCTGGTAGGCCCAGAGGAGGATCTGGTGTGCCAGTTTGCAAAGTGGACGCAATCCACAGACCCCCTTGTTGGTTTATATACAAGACCACCGAACCGTTGACTGTGCGTACAAGCACATGATGACCTCTGAGGTCTGGTACGAAGTGTTTCAGAGACCGAAATATTGCCAGCATCTCCAGGCAATTAATGTGCCAAGAGAGATCATGGACTTCCCATAGACCCTGGGCTAAGTGACCATTCAGGGTTGCTCCCCAACCCGTGAGGGAAGCGTCCATTGTAAGTGTTAAACAATGACACGGAGCACCCAACACAGGTCCCTGAGACAGGAACCAAGGTTTCTTCCACATGACTAAGGCAGCGCCGCGTGACCTTGATCATGCGATATGGGTTGCCCCTCAGGGAAAACCCCTTGGTCCTGAGCCACCACTGCGGGGGTCTCATGTACAGCAGGTCAAAAGGTATTATGTTGGATGCTGCTGCCATCAGGCCCAACAGTCACTGAAACTGCCTTACATAAAGTGACTGGCAAAGCTTCTTGGCATTCAGACTCAACCTCAGCTCTTTCATATGGGTGAGGATGACATCTCTATGCCGAACCACCATCTGCTCTGACTGGGATAAGATCAGCCAGTTGTCGATGTAATTTACTATGTGGATGCCCTGGAGTCTGAGAGTAGCCAAAGCAGCATCCACACACTTGGGGAAAGTGTGGCGTGACAGCGCTAGACCGAACGGAAGAACCCGGTATTGGTATGCTTTGCCCCCGAAAACAAACCTCAGGAACTTCCTGTCTTTGGGAAGGATGGAGACATAGAAGTATGTGTCTTTATGTGTATCTATGGTGACGAACCAGTTCTCAGACCTGATTTGCATCACAATCTGTTTCAAAGTGAGCATCTTGAATCTGAAAATCTAGACTGAGCGGTTGAGTTGGCGCAGATCTATGATGGGACGCAACCCCCCATCCTTCTTGGGAACAATGACGTACCGGCTGTAAAAGCCGGGCTTCCTCTCGAGTGGAGAGCCTGTATGAGGAGCTGGTAGACGGCTAGGGCTGCTCCTGCCCAGCATCCCCTGAGATCTGGACTTGGCGGGGGAAGTACTGCTGGAACGCTCAAAGCATCGCTGAAGAGGCCCGAAGGAAAAAGCTGGGCATCCAAAAGGAAGAACCTGTCTTTGTCCTTCATATCGGACAGGTTCAACAAGAGATGACTCAGGGGACAGATAGCTGGTGTCTGTGTATGTCTGTTCAAATCTAGGCATTGCCCCATAGCCATGCTGCTTCAGCCCCAGCATGTTGGAATAATTAGTGACATTGGGGCTGAATAAGCGAGTCGAATATGGCCTTTCCCATGATCTCGTTACCTTGGCATGGAGATCAGGGAACAAAGAAAGGCTCCAGCATGGAGGAGGTGGAGGAAGTGCTTGTCCAGTTTATTTCTTGGACAGTCTTCTTGCTTCTTTTCAGGCCCATCAATCTTTAATTTTGCTACAGCCCTTGTCACCACCTCCAACAGCTCCTCATACCGGATAGACTGGGGTGAAGAGTCCACAGTCTCATCCTGGTCAAGGGCAGCCACATCAACCTCCTCAGAGGAAGACAGGTAAAGCCTTGTGCCCTCACTCTGGGGGGGAAGAAACCACAGAGCGGGCTTCCGAACCCTGAGAGAGGGTGCTGGATCTAGTGGGTGAGGGAGAAGAAAAGGCCATGCCCGTCTCCAATCCCTCCTCCAGATATCTCTGCAATCCCAATGACCTAAGTCTCCGAGCTGTTTCGGCAGGCACAGGACCCCAACCGCAAGGACCGTGAGCCTGAGCACTCTCATCAAAGAGCGCCAGGTGGGAGCGGAGCCTGTGCAGCAGCATGCAATAAAAATCGATACATTCAGCTCCCTCGAGAGCTGCATGTGCATGCTCCACTCCCAAACATGCAACGCACTGAGCATGTGTATCCCCACCTGTTATGTAGCGAAGGCAGGAAGGAACACAAGGCCTGAAACGTTGCCTGTCACTCTTTTCGCTACTCTGCATTTTCACTTCAAAGATGAACACAACACAGAGCACTTGCTGAACAGCAGAAGCTAACGCTATTTACACCAGGTGCACTTTTAAGCTTCCTGGTCGCTATGTCACCCCCAAGCGGCAACCTCCCAGTCTCCGTCTTGGAACCAACACGGAAGTGACTTAAACTGCAATTCATCAACTGGCCGCTAGAGACTGGCTCCAAAAGGGAGTCAGTCTCATAGACTCCCCATGTTAAAATGCCCAACTTTACAGCAGAAAAAAAATATGTTTACAGCCTGGTACAAAAAGTGGTTTTGGTCTATATAGCTAATTTTGCCCTTCATGACAACTGTGAGGGGGGTGAATTTTTTTATAACTCATCCGTTTAAATTATATTAAGCCTTAAAATTCTGCATAATTTAGGGCGTGGCCAGGTGGACGGGTGGATTGCTGCTGCGGTCACCACTGTCACGCTAGGTGGGTGTGATCCCACCTTTTTGCCCATTTTCAATTAGTGATGCACTGCTAAGATGGCGAAGGCTGTCTCCGCACACTTTGAGCTTCAAAAATGCTCTTCAGAAACCTACGGGTGACGTCACGGACACTATGTCCATTTTTTTTACAGTCTATGGTCACCCCACCCGTGACGTCTCGCTACTCTATTGGACTGATTTCACAGAAGTCACGCAGAGGAATTTCTAAGTAATTTCCGACGCAGTGTGAGTTCCTGAAGGGGAATCCAAGTTACTCTGTATGCTTATTTGGCCTTTACAACAAAAACCTGAGATTATTAAAAGTTTGATGTCATGTCAACAAAATACAAACTAATCAAATATTGAAATCTTTCTAGTAAGTTGGAATGTGTCAGCTAATGTTGTGTTTTTACATATATTTCCAACCAAATTGAATACATTTTCTACATAAAATTCAGTGACTTTTTAAACTCTTCATCTACAAAACGATGAATAAAGAATGTGCATCATTGTGTTTTTGCTTTTTTCCTGTTTTTATTAAATTTATGAAGGTGATGTAAACTGAATCATTATTTATCTTCTATGGTAATTATAAAATAATATAATATTTTGTATATGTAACTTATATAGTTTTATTTTACATTACATCATTTTATTAATTTCAACAAATTTACTGTCAATACAGACGCTGCATATCTATAGTCTTTGGCTGCGTCCATTGCATCCGACACGTTTTCTCACTGACATGCCTCCAACTCGGAAACTCGGGGCTTAAAGATTTTGAGTTTCCCACTCGTAACAACGACTTTGTGGTGGCGTTCAAGTGCGGTCAACTCGTAAATACGATCTATCCGACATGCACCATAAGCCTGAACTGGCCCACATGTAAAATATCAAAAATGGCCCAAATGTAGCAAATCACATGTGGGCCTCTGTAGGCAAAGATGTGGTGTTCACAGCAATGTGTAATCTGAATGTGACCCTGAAGTGGCCAATGTGGTAAATAGTGAATATGGCCCAAATAGTGCCAGCTAATGCAGGGTGATCTGAATAGTCTTAAAAATGCAACATTCCCAGCAAGTTATTTTTTGAAACATGCTTTTAATGGCAGTGTTTTTTTTTTTTTTTTTTTGTACTTTCAGCATAAAACAGAAGTGCACTATAATGATAGCTCTTACTGTTACAGTTTTTGTTAATTTGGACTTTGTTTTCCTTTTGCACCATTTCCCTTGTTGTGTTGATTGTATTATTCTGTTCAGGTGTGCCCAGTTAATTATTCTTGTTTGGTCAGAAACTTAAGTGCTGCATGTTCGCTTTGATTTTGTCTGGTCATATGTCTACATGTCTTGAATGTTGCTGTGCTACATTGTGTTTGGATTTACCCTTGCTTTTGGCCCAAAACAGCAGCCTATGTGAGGTTAGTCTGGATCTGTTCAGTTTTCCACGTTTTTTTCTTAGTTTAGTTTTGTTGACCTTGTAGTTTGATTATTTGTTGGCCTAACTCAATTTATTTTGTTTTATTTATTTATGACTTTTTTGTTGGGTCAGTATACTCCCCTTATTTAGTTAAAAAGCCTGTGTGCACATGCCTTTGTACCTGGCCTTATTACACCCATAAATAAAAACTACCATTACATTTTAGAAAACAACTTGGATTGTTTGAGTGAGAGAGAGAAAATGGCTTTTTACCAAAGCAATGTACATCTGACCACATCTATTCTCTCCACACTCAAATTAACAAAAATCTAAAGGGCAAACAAAGAAAAATATTTACATGTTTTGATTTAAAAAAAAAAGCTTTGAACTCTGTTTGGCATGATGGTTTACTATACAAATGATTACAAATTGGCATTGGTGGAAAAACATTTGATGTTATACAATCCATGTATAAAAACAGTAAATGTGCGGTCAAAATTGGGAATCTCAGAAGTGCGTTCTTCCAGCAGAGTCGTGGAGTGAGGCAGGGATGCAGTCTGAGCTCAACCCTGTTTAACATCTACATCAACGAGCTGCAGAAGCTCTGGACCGCTCCGGCAGCATCCCGGGCCTCGCTCTGCACAACTCTGAAGTCAAATGCCTGCTGTATGCGGACGACCTGGTTCTGCTGTCCCCCACAGCCGAGGGTCTCCAGCACAGCCTGGCCCTGCTGGAACAGTACTGTAAGGAATGGGCACTGACAGTCAACCTGGACAAAACCAGAGTCATGGTGTTCCAGAAGAAGGCCAGGTCTCAGTTCATCAGTCCTCGAGCACAGCACCAGCTACACTTACCCGGGCATCGAGATCTCTGCATCAGGGGGCTTCGGTCTGGCTGTGAAGGCCTTGAATGAGAAGGCCCGGAGGGCATTTTATGCCATCAATCATGGTTTGGCCAAATAAAATAACCAATTAAAACATGGATTAAATTATATCACGCAATCATTAAACAAATTCTACTGTACGGGAGTGAAATTTGGGGACCAATAATAAATTTAAAAAATTGGGATAAAACTTCAATAGAAAAACTACAACTAGAAGTTATCAAAAACATTTTAGGGGTCCAGAGAGGTACGTCCAATGATGCCTGCAGAGCTGAATTAGGCTTATACCCACTGAAGATTGAGATCCAGAAGAGATGTTCTGGCATCACCTCCATCGATCTAATCCATCGATATAAAGCCGTCCTCGCCAATGAAACCTCAGCAGAATCTCATCCTCTAAACACGCTCGCTCTTCAGCTCGTCCATAAAACCCAGCTCCTCACTGACTACAGCTACAACCCCAAAGCCATTATTAAAGAAATTGGCAAAAATCTGAAAGACACTCATGATGAATCTCTAAAAATACACTTTGACCGTATAAAATAAAACTAAATAAAATAAACTCCAATGCTACTCAACCCTAAACAGAACCACTAAATTTGCCAATTATTTATTGATTAGATCATTTAAAAAAAAGACAAATCTTCTCCAAATACAGATTAAGTAACCATGATTTAGAAATAGAGAGAGAAGACACAGACAAACATGGACAGAGCGAGAGCAGAGGATCTGTAGACACTGTGATCTACAGCAGATAGAGAACGAGAAACACTTTCTGCTGATGTGTCCTAAATATCACAATGTGAGGGAAACATTTCTCCCCAGATTTGAAGCATTGATTCCATCATTTACTGAACTTAGTGATACTGAGAAAATGCCCTTCTTACTCGGAGAAGATGATAACACAGCTGCACTCGCTGCTAAATATGTATTAACCATTCACAATGTTAGATGTTAAACATGATTAACTCTAAACTGACTTGCTTTATCTTTTCACTTATTTAGATGGATTTTATTTATTGTTATTTAAGTTGTTATTTATGTTGTTGTTATATATATATATGTTAATGCTTTGGCAACATTGTGTTACACAGTCATGCTAATAAAGCTGAATTGAATTGAGAGAGAGCGAGAGAGAAAATTATAATTTTTTTTTCCTCTCTCTCTCGCTCTGAAACAATCCAAGTTAATAATAAAAATAATAATAATTATACTAGATAATAACTTGAGATCTTTCAAATGCGATGCCTCAGGCAAATCTTGGGGGTAACTTGAAACTGTAAGACGACAATGCGATGACCAGTCCACGATCAAGAAGGCGATACAGAAAAGACACTTGCAGTGGTTTGGGCATGTGTGCCGAATGGACAGCACCCGGCTGCCGTATCAACTACTCTGGCACCGACAACCACCAACGTGGGAGGTACACCGCTGTGCACCAAAGAAGGCCTGAGCGAAACAAGACAACCTTAAAATCGTCATCTCACACTCGTGGATGCCAAGACCCTATCCACCGATCGCTCAGCATGCAAACAAGTTGTGAAAGATGCTGGAAGTCTGTTGGCACCTACAGCAGCGTATGAGCTACGAAGACGTCGTCGGCACAACGCCAGCTAAGGATCAAGAATAGTTAATAGTATCATTATAAGGAGAACACCAGATTTCCTTCAAAAACAGTACACAATGCTCCATGATTGCACCGAATCATTTTAAAAGTTGACAGATGTTCCATAGTTTTATAAAACTTGAAATCAATCAACACTTGATTTTGCTAAAACAGTCAACAACAAGAGAGATGTTCTCGTATCAACCATTAGGTGGCAGTAGCAGGTCTTGTGTTCTGTCCATCTGTTCCACATGAGAGAGCTCTCTGGCCACAGAGCCCACACCATCTTCTGCTGTAGGTGTACAAAAACAATTGATAATGGCTCTCATTGATATGTGTAGAATCCCCACAACCATAGCAGCAACATTTACAAATGTTTACACTACAAACAGGAACTGAATGTGCATGTAGCCTTCTATATGTCTATTCTGTAAGGCCTTTTCCTTTGGCCCTTAGTAAGTCTTATGGCAACCCTATATACATAATCTGCTGCCTGTTAGAAATCAACACGAGACTGCTGTGAATCCTTAAAAAATAATCATAATTTTTAGTCACTGACGTCATGAACACAAATAAGTCCTTATTGAGAAATAACAGTGGTTTAGCGCTGCTTACTGCAGTTTTATTGAAATATATTGAAGCTAATATGGTGATTAATATTTCCTTCAGTTGGAAACTTGGCCCTTAACTTTTAAGTTAATTCTCTTTAAAATCATCCTTTGGAGAGATCCTCAGAGGCTGAATGTGTTGAATGTTTTATTTGCAGTCAACTTCATCTGAAAGGCTCTGCGGGCTGTAAGCAGTTGTAGTTGTGTTTCTGCTTGTCTCTTCTTCCCTTCGTTGAGTCTGCTAATTAACAGCAGGTGTCATCACTAACAATCATAACTCACACAGACACAGGATTTTCCTGTAACTTCAGAGGCCTGCGGACAGAGAGTATGTTGAGGAGGGTAACGACAAAAAGAGCTGGTTGAAATAGATTTTGAAAAGCCGGGTTTGACAGGCATTTCTTACAATTGTTGGAAAAAGGACTCCTAGCTTAGTAATGGATTTATGCACACACAAAGACCTGGCTGGCTGAGCTATTTCCTATGAATGTCTTGGTCATCAAATTTATTGATTTCATTTGCTTCTGATAATTAGAATTCGACTGAAATCAGCAAGCATTCAGGCACTTGGTAAATCTGTGTAGTTAGTAGTAATTAGCTGTTACAACCTCAATATGATGTAGGGGTGTTGGGATATAACATTTCATCTGAAAACTGTTAATGAATGCCGGTTCAATCTTTTGTTTTTCAGACTTATTGTAAAGGTTGTCTCTCCACAGAGGAAGATGCCTGTGGAATTTCTTTCATATCAGAAAAATTCCAGTAATAAAAACCACCTTCTGCTGCTCTGTGTTCACTCTCATTCCAGCTTTCAGAGTCGCCAGACTTTTTATCCTAGTCATGTTTGTCTTTTTCAAAATTTTATTTTTTTTTTCAATTTTGTCGTCATAGGACTGATGTGTTAGTTATTCATTCCTCTGTGGCTGGAGTTATGGATCATCTCACTTACTGATATCTTGAAAAATAATTTTCTTTAATTTCCTTCTCTTTTATGGTTGATTTTATAAAAACAAACTTTTTGTTATATGAAGATCACAAATGCATAAAGAATTTTCATGTAGGTATAATCACTATTGTCTGATTCGCTTCAGTCCTGAGATGACGCATACAAAACAGAAACACTCGAGTGAAATATTTTAATCTCAGTCACACCATACTCATTATCCCACAAAGGAATCAGAGGAATTTGGAATGTCACATTGTCTTATGGAACTTTTCTTTGCAGGTCACAAATGTTGGTCAAATCACTGGCTGCTTACAATACAATGATATAGCAATTTTATGCACATTAGTGCCTCACATTTCCATGCCAGTTTAAAGAGTTTCAATATCTACCACTGGCCACAACTGAATGAAGTTCAGCCTGATATAATTTGTTGTTGTTGTTTTGAGAGTTCCACGATAAAACATAATTTTTCTATTGCTTTTAAGCCATTACCTAATCCTACAGTACATTTGATTTTAAAACACAAAGTTACAGTAAATTGTGTTTTCTGCCACGAATGGAAGCAATTTTGTTTTGGTTTCTTTGTTTTTCAATGCTTTTATTGTACTTTTCACAATACACAGTTTCAAAGCAACATAAATTTGGATATATTTATAGCATTTGCAAATTTTTTTTAATTATGTGGATATATGACAATCTGTAAGGTTTGAAATTGTAATAATTTGGTGTAGTGATTAAAATTTTAATTTTTTGGTGATGTGCCATGGTCGCATATTATAGGGTTTAAAAAGTTGGTTATATTGAATACTCATAAGCAGTTTAACTAAAAAAATATTGTTAAAGTCATGCCATAATATCTCGTAAAACAAAAGACATAATACAAACTATATTTAGTCCTCTAGTGTGCAAGCCAAAGGCAACTGACAAGGAACAAAAAAACTTTAGGTAATGTTAGATAACGGAGAAAAAACCTAGGAAAAAACAGACTAAGCCAGGGTGGCAGTTCTTCTCTGGCTATAGTCAAAGTATAATGTCAGTAATTAAGTGCATGCGTTACTGTTAAGTCAGGGTGGAACGGGATTGAATGGTAAAGTGAATGCATGTAGTGTCCACCAAGAAGCATCATCATCATCTGTGCAGTCTATTATGGAAAGCAGAAGAGATTCAGACGTTGAGTCATGGAAGGTCCCTTGCCTGTTACTTGGCACATGTCATGATCTGTAGACATCAGACAGCAACATCCAACTGGGCTTGAGCTGGATCGGGAAGACTCTAGAAATTTTAGGATAAGTATCCCAAGGGTATAAGGATGATAAAAGGCAAATACTGAAAATTAATATTTCATCCATCCAAACAATTAGTGAATGACAGATTTAATTATTTTCATTGCTGATATTGTTTATTGCACACCTAGCTTACTTAAATAAAAGGCAATAAAAACACATTTTGAAATATAAAACAAATCAATTATATATATATATATGTATATATAAAATGCAAACGAAAAATTTATTATTGCCTTTTGCCTAAACTATTTTAATCGTCGTTAATACTTTTGGCTGCACAAATTTTGGTTGAATAGATGAAAATAACCATTCATTTTAATTGATTATTTTGTCTATATGACTTGTTATTTTCAGCAGGCTTTCAGACTGCGAGCTGCTTTGTGACATACAATGCTTGATGTTTCATTTCTTTTGGAATTATTTGAATTGGTGGAGAAGAACTTAATGTCCATTTTTTCCACTGAAACATAAGTAACTAAGTTTTAACTTCTTGTTCTGTATCTAAAAAAAACAAAAAACAATTGATTTTGTGTTTGTTTGAATCATGGTTCTGAAAAATGATTGCTCCATACCATTTTTCCATCTTTCAGTGAGGCACTTTAATTAGGTTAGGAAGAGCAAAAGAACTGCAGCTTCAAGCCATGGTATCGTGCCATTTCTCAGTTCTCAGAAGCAAATTACTTGTACCTACTGAAGACTTGATCTTATCTTCTCACCATTTAAGATAAGAATTCAGTGAACCCGGAACTTCATCAGACAGTTTACTGCATATCAAACCAAACCTTTCAAAACATCAAGCAGTCAGTGATAATTGCAATAGGCTGAAATAAAAATAATCATAAAATAAAAAATCAAATAAAACACTATTAATGTCATGTTAACATGTTGAACACCTTCATTAGTAACATATACATAGTTAACGGACTGGAAATAATACAGACCAGTGTTTCTTAAGACCAGGTTTGGTCATAATGGGAATGTTTGTACCATATTGGATTAATACAATCAAAAGTGTGCCCTTTTTAAGATAAAAAGTGGTGCACTGTAAACAACAGGAAAAAAACAAAACAAAACAAATGAAATAAATAAGACAAAAATTATATGAACCAGTCAGCCAAAACTGATGCATAAACCACTGTTGCATTCTATATTAATTTTATAGATTTTGCTTAAGCCATGATACAAAGTTGTCCATCATTCTGTGTCCAATATCAAAGTCTGTGGGCCACGTAGTGAACATTAGTGCACCATGAAATCCACCGGGGTAATGTTCATGTGTGACATCAACTCCAGCATTACGCAAACGTGTGACATACATCAAGCCATCATCTCGCAGTACATCATATTCGCAGGTCAACACATAAGCTTTAGGCAGTAAACGCAAGGCTGTGTCAGGCACCAGCAATGGCGAGGCTCGTGGATCTGCAAGCAAGTGATGAGGATCAATAGAGTGCACTGAACGTTTTCCGGTGACCACGGGTGGAGCACTGTAATTGTATGTCTGGCGATATGAATCAGGTAAATATGAACTCCAATTGACAAACTTAAGCAAATCAGCTGATTCATGGTTATTGTGTCTGTTTGCCATCATGGCTGTCAAAAATGACTTGTCGCTGGTGAAGTACTCACTCCAAAACCTCACCATCAGTGTGCGGGGCAGTATAGGCATGTGCTGGTTCTGCTGGTAGGAGGGAGTGTTCAGATCCAAGGCTTGCAGAACAGGGTAGATTAGAGCTTGGGCCTTTAGCTGGATATGCTGTTCTGGGTCCTTCTGCAACTGAGTATACATAAAAAATTCAATTAAACATATGACAATATAAACTTATTTATTAAAATAAAAGCAAACTTCATAAAACAACTTCAGTTTCATTGTTGCCATTTTTGATCACTTAGAATTGAAGCACTGCTGAAGAAAATTTTAAATGTGAAATTGGTATGTAATTATTGTTATCAGTTACTTGATTTTATTATATATTTATAACAATACTAATTATTATATATGTGACCCTGAACCACAAAACCAGTCATAAGTAGCACGGGTATATTTGTAGCAATAGCCAACAATACATTTTCATTTTTCCTTTTATGCCAAAAATCATGAAGATATTAAGCAAGTATCATATTCCATTAAGATATTTTGTATATTTCCTACCGTAAATATATCAAAACATAATGTTTGATTAGTAATATGCATTGCAAAGAACTTCATTTCGACAACTTTAAAGGCGATTTTCTCAATATTTTGATTTTTTTGCACTCTCAGATTCCAGATTTTCAAATACTGTAGTTGTATTTCAGCCAAATATTGTCCAATCATAACAAACCATACATCAACGGAAAGCATAGTTTACATTTCAAAAAAAAAAAAAAAGACCCTTATGACTGGTTTTGTGGTCCGTGGTCACATATATTATTGTAACCATAGCCCTAAAAAAAAGTTTAGTTAACTTAAAACTCTTTACTTGTATACACTGTCTAATTTGATAAGAACAAAATTATGTGACAATGGTCAATGGAAACCAAAATCATCAGCCCATTGAGGGCTAGATTAAATCACACTGAAAATCAAAGTAAAAAAAAATTAATTACAGGCTGATTGAACGTGCATGAATTTCATCAAAGCAACTCTTAATATAATCGGTAGTGTATATGGTCCCCATGTGCCTGTATGCTCTCCTGACAATGTCTAGGCATGCTCCTGATGAGATGATGGATGGTGTCCTGGGGGATCTCCTGCCAGACCTGAAGCTCCTGGACAGTCTGTGGTGCTACTTGGCAGCTTCGTAAACTGGTTCTCAATTGGACTGAGGTCTGGGGAACATGAGTGCCAGTTAACAGCATCAATGCCTACGTCATCCAGAAAGTGCCTACATACTCTGGCCACCAGTGTAAGATCCCTCCAAGATATTCCTCCCCAGACCATCAATGACCCACCGCCAAAACGGTCATGCTGGATGATGTTTCAGGCAGCATAACATTCTCCACAGCATCTCCAAACTCTTTCACGTCTGTCACACGCTCAGTGAACCTACTCTCATCCATGAAGAGAATGGAGTGCCAATGTCGGACCTGCCAATTCTGGTGTTCTCTGGCAAATGCCAATCGAGTTCCACGGTGCTCCCATGCCTGACCTGCTGGGGGCATTTTGGAGGGCTCTGGAAGTTTTCCTCCTGTTCCTCCTTGCACCAAGGAGCAGATACTGGTCCTGCTGCTGGGTTGTTGCCCTTCTATGGCCCTGTTCAGCTCTCCTCGTGTAATGGTACATCTCCCGATATCTAGGAGACACACCAAACCTGAAGTGCCATTGTAGAGGAGCTGGACTACCTGTGCAGACTGATTGAGAAGGACCCTAACAAAACACAACTCTAGAGACAAATCAGTAAGCGGTTGTCTGTGGCCACCACCTGCAAAACCATTCCCTTTTTAGGAGATTGTCTTGCTGTTGTCTCTCCAGTGCACCCGTTTCATTTTGGAGTCCTATGGTAAAAATTGTAAATCGTACTGTAGTCATTCATGTATAATTTTCCACATCTTACCTGCTGAGCCACTGCAGCTGCAAGGTTGCCTCCTGCACTGTCTCCAGACACAGCAATCCGTTCTGGATTGATGTGGTAGCCCTTCAGAACATCAACACGAAAGATGAACTTCACCACACGGTACACATCCTCAAACTGGGCAGGAAAATGATAAGCTGGGGCAAGACGATACCTGCACAGAGCAAATTATGTTGGTATTGTTCTTCTTAATTCTATTTTTCTGTCAGAATAAAACCTACTGTTTTGAATAGCACGGTTGTCCACAGATAGTTACCACAAACAGCATGACACTTTTAATGTGTTTTTTATTAAATTAAAAGAAAGGACAAAAAAATAACATCATGTCTATGAATAGAATAGAATAGAATCTGAACTTGTTCTGTGTTTCACTTTCAATCACAAGCCCCAAAGCCTCTTTATTGTATTACTCATCACTATCTTTACTTTTACTTTCCTGAGTCAGACGTTACTGAATGCAAGATCCCTCATGAGCCCAGCAAAGGTAAAAAGTTAGCATTAACATTTTAGTATCTGCTGCATCTGCATCTTTTTAGTATCTGCTGCATCTCCCCCAGAGGCACCAGTATCCTCAGCCTTGCTTTATTGTAGCAGGAAAGGGAGGAGGGAGAGAATGCATGCTTGTTGTATCCGAAAATGAGGAAAATGTCTCGGTTACCTATGAAACCTTGGTTTCCTGACTAGGGAATGAGACACTGTATGCGAACACCCCCAGGTGTGACGACTGCCTAAAGCCTGTATAGAAACACACCTATTTACTGGCTGATGGCACTGATTCCACCCTTTGTGAGGCACTGCATCACCAGTGACTCATATGACAGCACCCACGCCATTGTTTCTCAAATTCAATGAAGGAAGAAAGCCCATTCTGCCTCACACAAATATCTTCTAAAGATACTCCTTTAGGTAGTGCCTGAGATAATGCCACACTCCTGGTAGAGTGTGCTTGACCACCAAAACAAAGAAATAACTGATTTATACCACCTTCTTGAGTGGTAAGTGCAAATTTTCAGTGCTCTCACAGGACAAATCCTGTGCAATCTTTCTTTCTCCAATGTACCATTATGGGAAAAAGACTGTTACAGGTCTGCAACTAATGATTATTTTGATAATTATTTATTTGATTAATCTGATAAAAAGCCTTTCCTTTTTTGACAAAATATAGTATTCCACGTGCTGCCCAATGCTGTCCTTCAAACAGATGTGCCAACGGAATTCTATAAACATACTGTATGGTGAATATACATATCTATGCTATACATTATGCGCAAAAAAAGTTATAAAGCACAGTTTATATGGAGAGTTTAAATAGACAAATGGACAAAGGACAGTTTAAATTCCTACACTAAAAATGGACGCTAAAAAACACAAACTATTTTCCAAGTAATTAAATGCATACAAGACATTTAAAGCTGAATGCCTCTAAAACTAAGGACATGTGAAACACAAAGTTCTGGCATGAAACTCTAGATGGCGCAGTCCGATAGATCTAACTCAGTATGACAATGACATCATCACATGGCACAGCTCTCTCCTGTATCAGTAGCCAATGAGCTCGCTGCTCAACTTTCAAATACTTGGCTTGTGTTTGCTGTCGCAGAAACCCTCCACCTTCCCCAGCCTCACCTGTATAGATCTGCTATGGGGTGATCATGTATGCTATGGGGGTTAGTCATGTTATTTGTGCAGCAGCAGTATTTCGTACATGCTCACAGCAGCATGTTGTGGATGTATTGGCAGTAGCAAGTCTCGGTACTTGCTCTGCCGCAGCAGCAGCAGCGTAGCAGATCTGTTCCGCCAAGACCAAATACATTAACATCATCATGTACATTACCATGCCAAACCCTCAGAGAGTTGTCATGACAGAACTGAGATTAAGTGACAATGCTCTTACTTAATGGTCAACCTGTACAGCCATCAACAACCTTTTTTTTTCTCTCTGTAAACTGGCTTCAGAGTTTCACATTTTTAGATTCCTGCTTTTTTTTTTTTTTTACAGTCTCAGTACTGAGACCTTTCATAAATTTTTGTTGCTTTGTCCATCCCTAATCAAACACTTTTCCTTGCTCAACTCTATATACTCAGGACTGAATCAAGGCTCAGAGTGTTTGTCTGGGAAAAATTGAGCTGAAGTTGATTTGGGTCAAAGTTAGTTCATTATCTGCATTCCCAGAAATTTGCTGGTATTACCGTTCACTATTTCTTCTAACATTAACTGGCCAAATAACGTTCATGAACAAGTGCATGTTTTGTGTGTCCTGTACTTCACTATAATCTCTTTAGTGTTTCTGGCATTTGGACACCTGGCAGGCAGTCAAAGTGTTTACAGTTTCACAGCAGCGGGCAGTCCGGCAGCAGAAAGTCAGACAGCCACTTCTACTCATGATCTGTAAAGGAGATAAATAGGGACGCATCAGACTTTTGGTCTGAATGTTACTCACCAAACTCCTTTTGAATTTTTATTATTGGTTCAGTAAGTTTCTTTTGACTTTTTCTTTCAATTTGATCTCATTTTCATGCTCTGTTGACACACCGCATGTCCTTGTTTTTGCGGTTGTCCATGATACTACAGGATTCTGCTATGGAATGCTGGAGCGCTGACCCATGCAGAAAGGGCTTACCCTCACTGCAGCTCATTGCTGATGGTTATCAGATCTCAGTGGTGTCATTAGCACATTTATTTATCCTATTCCTGCTGTGTTTGCATAAAAGGTATACGTGAGAACAGTGAGAGCAGCATGGAGCCTCTGTTTGTTAAGATTGAAAACGTTCCAACAGAGTTAGGGCTAAATGCATTATTCAGCTCTTTAAGCAAACTATGACAGGTGTAGGAAAATACATCAGATATATCACCGGTATATCACAGTCGATATAGAAAGAAATTAGTGAGTTCTGTCAAACTTGTTAAGGCCTGCAAGTTTGCTGAACATCCCATTTTTAACACTGATTGTTCACACCTCAGATTTGAAAAAAAAGGTACACAAATGGGTGTGTAAAGCTGTAGGAAAAGGGTAGGGAGGCTGTCAAACATAACCAATAAAACACAGACCTACAAAACATTCAGGATAGCAGTGTTTCCAAACCGTTTTTCTTGAGGCACAGTATACGTTATCAAACTGTTCCTAATCTAACACATCTGACTCATCACAACTGCTTTGTTGTAAACCTGTACTCCATGTATACTCCAAGACCTTAAATGAACATGTCTGATAAGGGAAACATTCAGAATGTGTACTGCTGGTGTGCCTACAGGAATTAAATTAACAGTTTTGATAAAGTAAATGACACATATTAGTTTAAAACAATTAAGGAGGGTGAAAAAGGCACAGTTTATTTTATGCTTTTCTGTAAATTCTTATTTGAATTTTAAATTATTTTGTCCTTGTCTTTTGTTTATCTGTACAATCTACCACATAGTTGCTGTTGTATTTCACTATATCAGTGCTGTTATTTGCATGACTATATTTTATTAGAGAAGGCATAAATATTGAAGCAATACAGTAAATAACATGTCAATATAAACATAAAGCATGCTCATTCCTGTCCGAACATGGACTATAATCAGCTGAGGGAGTGTTGTTGAATACTTGCACTGAAATCGCTCTCATGCATTGCGCCACCTTTTTATTTTTTAAAATTATTATTCTGCTGTTTTCTTTTGTATCAGTCAGCACAGAGATTAGATTATCTTTCACAAATGATAGAATCTATTAATGTGTTAGTCTACTCTGCATCGAGTTTTCTTTTGGGGTCCACATAAGCAAACGGCTCTTACAATTCTTAAGCAAGTGCACAGTCCACTGTGCCACAGCTCTGACACCACTGTCTTTTCTTTTTCACAACTGTAGTGAAAACTTAATGGTGCTGAAATAGGGGGTTTCATGAGACTTTTTACACTATAACACTGTTGTGTCACAACTACATCTCTGTCCTGGCTTTTACATTTAGAAGGATTTTGGATTTGTTTTTGTTTTTTTCTGGTACATTTCATGTTACAGCATGGAAACCCTCAACCACAAGGTGAAAAAGTGCATTTTAGCTAACAATTAGCAATAGGCAACCAGGTACCACTACCAGTAAGAATGTTGACAGGGTGTATGTGTCACTTTATCTTAGGGCTGTGCAATTAATCGAAATTCAGTTTCGATTTCGATCTCCAACGATTACGAAATTACAGTAATCGAGATGAAACGATTTTTGCGCCCCGTTCCAGCAGTGCGCTTTCACTCCTCCATAAAAGCCCAATTTCATGTGCAAATCAGTAAAATCATGTGACGTGCTTGATTTATTAAAGTTGATTAGATTTATTCATGTTTTTAAAAGCGTGAAATAGAACTTGCGCTGTTCCTCGGGAGGATTTCTGTGGATGAGCTCAGAGACGAAACAGAACACGGACATGTAAAGTCATCTTTTAGCTCCTAAACGGTCAAATACACGCAAAAAT
The DNA here is from genome assembly GCF_012432095.1 of Onychostoma macrolepis. Lineage (NCBI taxonomy): Eukaryota > Metazoa > Chordata > Actinopteri > Cypriniformes > Cyprinidae > Onychostoma > Onychostoma macrolepis. The sequence continues at coordinate 402,713 of NC_081169.1, forward strand.
GTGTCAAAAACCCTTGTCGGCTTTGTAATAAATGAACGTAAAGAGTTGAGAATGAAAATACTTGTGTAACAGTAAATTGGATCCGTGCGGCTCTTAAAGTGACAGCGGGCTAATATTCCTGCTGCGACTGTGTGCTTTATATTAATCAAACAACAAAAGACAAATTCAAAATCACTCACTGCTCTTAACTGAAGGACTTTTGTAGCTTTAATAAGAAACAAAGGAAGTTTAATTCTTGCTGTTTTATTTTACATTAGGTTATTCAATTTCTCTAGTAGGCTGTTAACTGAATACTTTAGACTTGCATTAAAAAAAAAAAAAAAAAAAAAGGACAGTTTGTTTCATTTGAATGTTTTTTTTTTTTTTAACTAATATTAGTTACTCTGGTATTCTGCTGTGGTATTGAGAATTGTGTGACATTTCGCTGGTCTCTAAAATGTAGATGTCATAGCAGCCTTATTTACAGAAAATATATATTTGATATATATCACTATCTTTAAATAAATCTTTCATATAAAGTTTTGGTCATATGGCCCACTAATAATCGTTTTAAATAACCTTGATTACAATATTGCCCAAAATAATTGTGATTATGATTTTTGTCGTAATCGAGCAGCTCTACTTTATCTTTTGCTTTTGTTCAATAATGCAGGAATGTGCTCATCAGATCTACTTGAGTACTTGAGAGGTGTGTCTTGCTGAAAAAAAAAGAAAAAAAAACACCTCAGAAAGCATTCTATCGCACTGTCTTCATACTACCATAATGTCAATGTGCAGGAAACTGTGGACTGGAGATTTGGGTTCAGGGAGATCAGGAGAGGATGATGTACTTACACAATTAAATAAAAATGGCACTTCATGACAAAAGGCTTGTTGACCCCTAAAAGTCTTCTGAGTAACTAAGTATACTTGGACCTTTAGGAGACACACTCTGTCAGTTTAAATCTAGATTAAAGACCCATCTCTTTAGCCTGGCTTACACATAACACACTAATACGCTTCTATTATTCAAATCCGTTAAAGGATTGTTAGGCTGCATTAATTAGATCAACCAGAACTGGGAACACTCCCCATAACACACGATGTACTCGTTACATCGTAAGAAGAACGGCATCTACGCTAATATTTGTCTGTTTCTTTCTTATTCTGTTTCTCAGTCCGTATCCGATCAGATGGTGGATCAGCACCAAGAGATGATGTCTGCAGACCTGATCGTCAGCGGAGACCAGGACACCCAGATGACCCCCAGAGACATATCCCCAGTGAAGACCTCGATTAAAATACAATAAAACTAAAAATATAACAAAATAACTAGAAATATAATAAAATACCTAACTTCATAATACTATTATCGTTAGAAATTGCAACAAAATTAAAATAGAAATATAAACTTTTGAACTGTGGGTTTCGTCTGGTCAGAGGAGAACTGGCCCCCGACTGAGCCTGGTTTCTCCCAAGGTTTTTTTCTCCATTCTGTCTCAGAGGGAGTTTTGGTTCCTTGCCGCTGTCGCCTCTGGCTTGCTCAGTTGGGGACACTTAATTTCTAGCGATTATCGCCGATTTGGTTGCACAGATACTGTTTAAACTAAACTGAGCTAGACAATGACATCTCTGAATTCAATAATGAAATGCCTTTAACTGACAATTGAGAAAATTGAGTGTTTAATCTTATCATTATACATTACTGACACTCTATCCTCTAAGTTGATACTGTTAAGTGCTTTGACACAATCTGTATTGTTAAAAGCGCTATATAAATAAAGGTGACTTGACTTGACTTTAGATGTCAGGCTTACTGATGGTTGTACCAAGAGGCTGAAGCCAACAATCAAGTTGTATAAACATATTCTGTCATTGCACAAACATTTTTGGGTTACCGCTGATACTGCTATTTCCTGCTTAATTGTTAGACCAGTAATGCACTGCTTAAAATGAAAGTTTTATTTTTTATAGTTCTACTGTATGTTACTCCTTCCTCCACCTACTGGACCCAGGCAAAAATTACATAAAGCAATCTCAAGGTTTATCTGGGAGTGCAAGCATTCAAGAACCAAGAAGTCAATCAGGTTTGATCTTGCCTAATTTCATATTCTATGCATGGGGTTTTGTGTTAAGATATTTTATATTGTGGTTGAACCATCAACCTCTGTGTTTTGGAGTAATGTGAAGGGAATTTAGTTAAACCCAATAGTCTGCAAGATCTTATTTGCTGCAGTATTTCTGTCAAGATCTATAGAGTTAAATTGGTTCAATCATGGATGTCTGTGAAGCAGAGTTATTTTATTTTAGGGTGTGAAAGACCAATTTAATCTTTTGGGTCTTTCTTTTTTATCTGTCTGCAGTTATATAATATTTTAAAAGCTTAAGTACCACTTTCAAATGAAACAGATTCCTACACCAATCTGTCAAGGTTTGTTCTCCAAAGTCCACTGGTAAAAAATAAAAATAAAATAAAAAAATAATAAAAATAATTCCAGAGGATTTAGAAGAAATCTCAAAAATACTATAAACTAAATGACACTTTTTTACACCTTGGGATTTTTTTTTTTTTTTCACTTCACAAATCAGGGCTGTTTTCTTAGGATGAAACACTTAGTATTCCTCATTAGCTGCTCTGGATAAAGGTATCTGGTAAATTAATAAATACAATTCTTGAGTACTGGGACAAAGCTGGCAACATGATGCATGAATGCAAACAAACAAATAAATAAACAGAATTTAGGATTAATCCATAAAACATGATTGTGTAATTGTGCCTGTGTATTGATGCAACTTGCCTTTTTTAATCACACAATTTAACCATTTGTTGCATATGACAGTTTTATAGACATTATAGACATAGACATTATAGGTGCATCATAGGTAAAATACACTCTAAAAAATGCTGGGTTAAATACAACCCAGCGCTGGGTAAAATATGGACAAACCCAGTGATTGGGTTGTTTTGACCCAGCGGTTGGATTACTGCCCAGAAGGTTGGGTTGAACATTAAACCCAACTGTTGGTTGAAAACAACCCAATCGCTGGGTTGTATTTAACCCAACATTTTTTAAAGTGTACTCACTACGCACTCATGGCTTGCTCGCTTTACTGAACCAAAGGCACCAGCTCTTACCAAAGGAGCTAATGAAATTCCAGCTTGCCATCATAACCCAGGAGAGACTCAAACATCACTCCTCTTAGTTGCCTTATGACCTCCAGAACCAAAGCTGGAGGACCAGCAGGAGAGGGAATGAGACGCCAGGGGCGGGTACTGCCTAGACTCCTCTTCAATACTGCCCATTCACATATGAGCACACAGGGAAACACACTAATGCAATCCTTGAACCCTCATGAAGGGGGTGTGATAAAACCTGACCTTCTCCTCATAAGGAAAGTGCTCAATTGCAAACCTCCGTAACTGCTGGAAAGGCAACTGTTTTGCCAGAGGCATCTTCCTCCTCTGTATCTGCTAGGGGTGGAACAGTACACAGATGTCACGGTTCGGTACATACTTCGGTTCGGGGGTCACGGTTCGATACGATTTCGGTAAAACAGGGAAAAAAACCCCCCAAAAAAACAAATCTACTATGCTCGGTTTCTTTTCATTTATTTTGAACTGACAGTAGTACAAATTTAAAAAAAATGCCCACCTAGATGTGGAAATACTAAATATTATTACATATATGTAAAATCTACAGTACATATATTTGAAGAATTTATTCCTTGTATGTATATATTTGATTTAGTTTACAGATAAACGAGGGGAAAAAAAACAGTGCGACACATAACGTAGCCTACATATGCTGAGTTTCAGTTATTTTTTGCGACACGCTTAATTTGTTCACAGAAAGGAAACTCAAATGGCAGAAAGCGATATCTTATTTGTTTTCCTTATTTTACAAAAGCACGTTTTGGGTTCATTTTGAGTGTACACAAATAAAAGCAGACCTTTATACAGTGATGCATTATTAATAAGACAATAAGTGTTTAAAGTTGATTCTGCTGGTGTAAGGAAACAGTTGAAGTGATCGGGCTGGAGCGCACACACACACACACACACAAAATACATCAGTTCCAGCATTGCTAACTTGACAGCACAGTTGGTATTTCATCAAAATAAAATACAGTGAACCAAACATCAGCGCACCCTCCTCTGTGTCACTGTTGGAACGTGACTGAAGTACAAAGCCTATCATTACATAATAAATAATAGTTTAGCATTCAGATACATTACATCGTAAATATGGAAATATTACGGAATATTTGGATTTGTGCCGTAATGAGAGAGGTAGGATACACGAGCACAAAGCTCCATTTCGCAAACAGTTGAGTGCGTACACCTTTAAAGTATACTCCTTTGTCAGTCTATGTGTATTACAAGAGACGTGTTCAGAATCAGCACATGGTGATTGTCTAGGGGGCTTTGTTTCCAAGTGCGCAACTCATGGCATTCGCTGTTCTTCAGCTGGCGGTTATCAAACAGCGTTGCATTACTGCAGGCGCCCCCTTCTGGATTGAGGGTGAATTGCCTGTATTCGTTGTAAGGCCTCATGCACCGAACCGAGATGTCCGTACCGTGATGGTTTGGTACGAATACATGTATCGTTCCACCCCTAGTATCTGCATATGTACCACTCTAGCACTGTATTCACAACACTGAAGAAATGGCAGATGAGAAGTGTGGTGAGAAACCCATCTTCCTCATCCATGCTCCGTATATCAGGCGAATAGAGAAAGAGCATGTCGCTTCTACCTCTGTATTCACAATACTGAGGAGATAACAGATCATGAGGTGGGACACAAACAGTGGTTTTGTCCATCTTCTGCAACTATGTCTGCCAACCCTACGTATGTGAACACAGAAGGAGCATAACACTTCCATCTCCGTATTCATCCTTTAGAAAAGCGGCAGGTGAGGAAGTGGGACGCAAGAAGTCAAGTCAACATTATTTATTTAGCGCTTTTTACAATGCAGATTGTGTCAAAGCAGCTTTGCAGTATCAAACAGAGAAACAGTGAGTTGAAATAGTGTGCCATTCTCCTCTGGCCAGACGAAACCAGCATTTTAATCCTAGGCTGCAACAAAGTCAGATTGTGAAGAGGACTCATCTGGTTCCTGTAGTCTTGTCCCAATGGCCATCTAGGTGACAAGGAAGTGGGATTGCCCATCTTCCTGATCTATGCCCATACATCGTACATGCAAATACAGAAATATTGTATATTGCTTCTACCTCTGTGTACACAATACTGGGGAGACGACAGATGGTGAAGTGGGATGCAGACAGTAGTATTGCCCATCTTTTTCAACTATGTCTGACATCCCTACATATACAAATACAGAAGGAGCGGATCATTTTCATCTCATATTCACAATACTGGAAACAACAGATGTGAGATGTGGCATGTGAGAAGCAGTATTGCCCATCTTCTTCATCTGCTGTTTCATTCCTCTAATAGAATGTAACACTTCCCTTGGGAGTAAGCATAGGTTAAAACTTTGCCTCCTTTGGAGACTTTATGTAAGCGCTTGAAATAAGAGAGTCCAGACTAGGGGTGCGACGGATCGTAGATGATCCGTGATCCGTACGGACCAGATCCCATGGTTTGCTGGTTAACTGTGAAGTTTAACCATCATAGAGTGAAAGTTTATCATTTGCACGTGTTTCGTCTTGCCAATTTACCCATTCAAACAATTTTAAACCATTAAGCAAAAGAGAACATGTGCACTGTGTTTTGTTTGTTTTTTTTACCGCTGCTGCACACACGCAGAGAGAGAGGCGCGATTCTGACTGCGCCATTCACACGTGCATTTGGTCTTAAAGAGACAGCAGCCTATGAATACCTGCAGTGAAGATCACTATTGTGTTATTTTACAATTAATTACTAGTGTTACTGACTTTATTAGTAACTTTATGTTGTATTCATCCATGCTTGTAATTTGTGTAATTGTTCTGGTTTTATTACTGACTTTATTAGTTCATTTATTAGTTTTTGCTGTGGTATAGAAGTACTTAAAGTAAGCTTTCAGTAATAAATGAAAAGCAAACTTTTTTTTGTTTTTTGCTGATCCAATCCGTCACTCAAAATCCGTAATATGATCCGAATCGTGAGTTTTGTGATCCATTGCACCACTAGTCCAGACCTCTCGCTCCAGCGCTACACAGCTATGCTCATGACCATCATAAAACAAAGCACCTACACTCGTTAAACCCTCAGATCGTGGAGGCTTTGTGAGAAAGTGTAATTACAGGAGACGTGTGCAGCCTCGTCAATCAAATGTTTATTGCACATTTAGTCATGATGACTTCTGAGATCATTTTTGGCATCAAGCGAGGTCACCGCCTAGAGCCCTGAACCCTCAGAGGTCTTCTGAGGAGAACACCCGCTAGAGCTGCACGATTAATCGTTAAAAGATTGCGATCTCGATTCAGACACCCACGTGATCTCATTTTTAAATGACATTGATTCGCCCGTGTCTATTAAACCTTTGAAAAACTCATGATACAGGAACATTCAAATCTGCGTTCGCACTGCAGCTGACACAGAGAGCAGACATGCTTAGGTAAGAAACAGCTTCACAAACAGTCTTTTCAACTACCCAGTATTATTTCTGTCTTACAGTCATTCATGTTATCACAGAAATACTGGGATGAAAGTTTATTGTTCGGATATAAACATTGATGTCTATGGTAGCGATCAAAATAGAGCAAGGCAACTTTTGGCGCTTTAAATAACGTTTGTGTTGTTTGCATCATTTTGTCACTAGGTGGCAAGAATTGACTGTTAAAAATATATTTGTCATTGAATCATTCAAGAAATTCATTCAAAAACGATGATTCATCCAGTAATGAAACAAGTGAAGTATTTATGAGTGAGTCGTTGAATCATTCATTCAAACCACTTTTTCAAAATTTTAATATTAAAAATGTATGTATTAAATATATTATATTTTAAATACATATATTAAAATGTTTAATAATTCATTCAAATTAAACACTTTTAAATAGACTGCAGCAATTAATATTTTGCCACACATTATTTTCTTTAGTTCAGTATCGTGGGAGAATCGTGATCTCTATTTGAGACAAAAAATTGTGATCCTCAATTTATCCAGAATCGTGCAGCTCTAACAGCCGCCTTCTGCTACTGCTACTAGCTGGACCCAGCTGCAGGAACAGATGTTAGGCTAAAGGACGCTGTCCACGACCACCACCTCAAAGGCTATGCTGAAAAGTCCGGAAGACAAAACCGGGGCATCTAGGAGAAAATATATATCCTTCTCTTACAGCTCTGACAGATTAAGCCAGTGATGCTGCTCTCTGGCTGGCTGTCTATCTGTCAGATTGTTAGTCAACATCCTTCAATAAATCAGCTTGGTATGCCTGCAACACCGCCACACTTTCTAAATCTGTGTTCACTTATTTCTTTAACTTTCTTTTTTAAGCTTTCTCACACAGACTATAGCACATGCACACACAGACAAACAGCTTACTGAAGACAATGAAGCTGATGACGTGTTATCTAGGCACTCCATATAGCTGGCCACCTCGCCTGTGACATCAACTACGCAGTAGGTGCTTAAGACACCGGCTCACAAGTAATATTCCCATATTCTTGTATTCCACTTCAATAGGGAACTGAGGGAATTCCAAACTATTTTATTACAAATTGGGTTATATATAATATTTATTAATTATCTGATAATTAATTAACAATTTAATGGCTGTAATAGAAATTATAAACACAATTACATAAAATTACATCAATCAATCAATCAGTCAATCAATCAATCAATCAATCAGTCGCCAGATCCTGTGTGACCTTGTTGAAGCAAGCAAGGTTTTTTATTAAATGAACAACATTTTATACTTACTCTACAGATACAATAACTGCGTTGAGCTCTGTAACCATGTGTCTGGCTAGTAGATCATATGGGCCCATACCTAAGGTGAGAAGGGAAAAAATATATACTTTTGACTTTTATTTGATTAAGCTTCTAGTGATGAAAACAGTTCTCATGGATTAAAGCAAAATATATGTAACATGTTCTTACTATAGTAATAACAGCAAAGTTTGCATAATTACATGCAGTTAACCACAATTCTAAGCCTATAGTAAATACATGTTGTTAATAATTTGTACATATTACCTAAATGTATAATTCCAATGTAACAAGGACACCTTAAAATAAACTGTAACCCCTTTAACCATCACTTAAAAAAAAAAAAAAAAGAGACCAATAGCACTTTAAAGAGGTGGTTGACTGTTGACTGGTTGACGCATTATTTTTCACATAATTTACCTTTATTCCACACCGCTCAGTCCCTTCTCCTATAAACGTGCTGATTATTTCCTGCTTTTATGAAGCCCCTCCCTCAAAAATACATGATGGGCTCAGATTGGTTAGCTGGTCCAGTGTGTTGTGATTGGTGCCTCTAGTGCGCGTCTGAACGTCCCGGCCCTCAGCTCAGCGGCATGTGCTCCGGTTGTATTGTAAACAATGGCGTCATCAATATTGCTTATCAATTTGATCCCCATTGAGACGCAGAGGATATTAGTGAAGAGGATCGCGCAGAACCTGTGCAAGCACACAGCTCTTAATGGTATGTTTTTTGTTTGTTGTTGTCTCATACTTTTACATACGCTGTTATTTGTAAATGCTACTGCTTCTGTTAGCTTTTAATATAAGGTTTTATCCTGATTAAAGCTTTAATACAGCACGGCAACCGCACACGCTTCCATGTTTAACGCTTCTCATACCTATTTGAAAAGTGTATAAATGGAACATTTCATTGTTGGAGCCGAGCTGATGATCTGAATAACAGAGAGAGAGAGAGATATGCAGAGCAGAGCGTGTGCAGAGCAGGGTGACGCGAGGAACAGGATTGAGAACCGCTGCTTTAGAACATTGATTTTGAAACTTGTGAATCCATTAGAATCGTTAGAAGACAGAATCGCGATTCATATATGAATAGATTTTTACGTGCACCCCTAGTTTTCTCTTCCTCTTCTCTAAAGGCCGGATACACACCAAGCCGATGGTCGGCCGTCGGGGAGTGTCCGTCGGGCTAGTTTGTTTGGTGTGTTCCACTCGTCGGCTCTCGTCGGGCTCACGTCGGTGAGAGAGTAAACTCTGATCGGATGTTCAGTTTAGTGAACGAGTCCGTGCAGGAGAATTAAAGCGAAAGTGATGAAAACGGGCAAGTAAATGAAGGCGGCACAGACAAAAGGCTGTTTTTTGATGTGACATGATCTTGCATAAGCATTCCAATATGCAAATGTTTTCATAACAACATGAGCTGCTTAAAATAATGAAAGTTATCAACATTACTGATATTCAAAATGGTAAGCAAGCGCTGCTTTGTTTACGTTTCGTATATCTGCGTTTATCTCGTATATCTTTGTTTCGGTTTCCCCATTTGAATAACGAATATTTACTATTGATAACTGCTGATATAGACAGCTAACTCCTCTTACGCAGGTGCAGAACACACGTGTTCAGTTTGCAGTCGTGTGTTCACGTGCAGCTTTTTTGTCCGACACTTGTTGAACACTGTCGGCTTTCGTTGCCGCTAATTCTTTGAAGTTGGCTTGGTGTGTACCGGGCTTAAAGCAGCACAACATGGCCTCGCCCCCTTTGTTGCATGTTCCCAGGGGCGGGGTTTATGTAAATTTCTGGGTTTGTGATGTCACAAACCCGGGAAGTGACTCGTTGTAGTCCCTACGAGCCGTTTTTGTTGGCATTAAACTTCCAGAATTTTAAAGGATGATATCTCCGTTTGCAATATATTAAATAAAACTGATATTTTTTGCAACACTTGACATTTTTAAGTCATTCGAAAAATAATCAGTCATCTACTGTTTATGAAGTTTCATGCATTAAAAAGTCATGACTTGGTTGACAACATTGGTTGTCTTCGCAGAAGAATGTTCACTATCACTGAAGCAGTCAGTGACTTCAGTTCAGCGAGTTCTGCACAAGCACAAAAACTCTCACTATAATTTCTGAAGCCGTCTACACTGCAATATGTATTACATACATCATTTCTGCACTTTGTTTCAGATGAAATAATTTGAAAGAGTGCAGAATTCAATCAGTGAGTGCAAACTGAAATAAACTCCAGGGTTTTCAGCAGATTTCTTCACCAGTGACTAAACACCTCTGATTAGCTGTTGCATTCATACACTCAACAGAAACGTGTGTGATTGGCTGTAATGCTCAATGCTGCAAAAACCAACACATAAAATGAGCTCTTTGATACAGCATGAGCAGATCTAAATGTAATTCTGCATTCAACACTTTTCAATTTTTAAATCATTATTAAATTAAATCAGTTATTTTCATATTTCACTTCATCTCGACAGTCGTAATCGATTTTGTTTAATGGTGCAGGGACTTTTTTTGCACATGCATCTTGAATATGCGGTGCATTTTTGTTAATTTTGGTGCCATTTTTGCCTCAAGCTGCTGTTATATTTTTAACTCTGATCTGCACTGACCTCATGCATGGCTTCTCTGCAGTCTGAATGGAAATCTATCATAATGATGGAGAATTAAAATCTTTGAAGTTCCAGTGTCAAGCATTCACATAAATACATTTACATTACCATTAAGCAGAGGTGGAAAGTAACTAAATACAAATACTTTCGTTACAGTACTTGAGTACATTTTTACTACTTTCTTGAGTATAATAAAATTGTGGTACTTTTACTTGAGTAGAATAAAACTAAAGTATTCAACTTCGCTACATTTATTTTTTACCAAGTACAAAGTCCCAAAAAAAAAAAAAAAAAAATGAACAAAGGCGGCACCGATGGAGAAACAGAGCAAGCCGGTGTTTGATGGGCACAAACTCCTGGGGTGGAGCCCAGCACTTCAGTCAGTAACATACAGGTCTGACACGGGTGCAAAACCAATCAAATCTTCCAGTTCAGCTGCGGGGGCGGGGCGTTCAATCCGCACTTTGCTTTGGCAGTCAATCACCGATGTTGTCATTTTGAATCATCATCATTAGCGTTTCAATATTTTAGTGATTGAGCTATGCTCTGATTTTAAATCGTAATTTTGTCAGCTCCTGAAATGGGTCATACCGTTGATATTACCAGAGCACACTAGGCGTGGGCGGTTTCCAAATTTTGATACCGTCAAACCTCCTCCCTATTTTACCTCGGTATACGGTATTACCGTGAATAATAAAAAAATTATGACATAAGGCTCAGACAGTGTGCCTAAACCGTTCAGAAACTGAATACCAAACACTAATACTGAAACAATAACATGCACAACAATATTAACAACTTTTATTAGCAACAAATAGCAGTTTAGAAAAAAGTGCAAATACAACAGTCAAACGGAATTAAATTAACATAAACATCCATATTATAAAAAGTATTGCAAAGCGGCTGTCGGTGGACCTAGATGTTGTTGGTCCTGCATCGGGAGGCGTTGAAACTGTTGCACCAACCTGATCTCACAGAATTCCGTGTAATGTTCACGGACTTAATTAACCCCGAATCTGTGGTGACATCACGGAATCGCCGAAAATTCCGTGAGATCATGTTGGTTGCACTGAGTGAACTCGGGTGCATCCTCGCAGCAGTGTGAGTGGATGGTGGTTTCGTATATGCGACCTTAGGTTCGAGGTATTTCCATCTCTCGCGGTCACCTTTTTGTTGCACAATTTGCAAATTGCCTCGTCCGTATTTACCGCCTCTCCCTTCTCGTTCGGTCGAAACCCGAAATACTGCCAAACTGCAGAAGTTGTGTTCTTTTTCGAGACCAGTGCGCGACTTGCCATCTTCCCCCCCCTCTCTCTTTCTCCTCCACGCTGTCACGTGATGACAACCAAGCATACGCATTTTTAGGCATTAAATAAATTATATTTAATATATATCCTCATCTCCTATATAAGTGCATTGTTTTTTATGACGGTATAACGGTATTGAAACTGATACCGTTGCTATTTTTAGATCCCGCGGTATACCATATTACCGTATTACCGCCCAAGCCTAGAGCACACAGCAGTATAAGTAGATAGAAACTCGGTTGATAGAAGGACAGTTTTACATGGATGGAGCAAGAACAATGTAAGTGTCTAAAATACATGCACACAGTTCAGTTGAATGGTAAAAATTGCCCCCTTTAACAGTGCAGTTAAACTAAATGTACGAAGCTAAAATAACTTAATTAACAACAACATTGAAATAAGAGCGCATGCATTTTCACTTAATTTCTAGAGATTATCATCGATTTGATTGCACAGATACTATTTAAACTAAACTGAGCTAGACAATGACATCTCTGAATTCAATAATGAAATACCTTTAACTGAAAATTGAGTAAATTGAGTGTTTAATCTTATTATACATTACTGACACTCTATCCTCCAATTTGATACTGTTAAGTGCTTTGACACAATCTGTATTGTTAAAAGCGCTATATAAATAAAGGTGACTTGACTTGACTTTACTGATAGATCAACCATGATTTATCTGTTAATCAGATGCATTTAAAATCACTTTTTCACTTTTTTGCTTGCTTTGAATGTGTGTGCACATGGGCGAAGAAACAAGATAGTCTATGTATGACTGGATGATTTATTCACATCCAAAACGAGACGATGTGAACATTACGGAGTGCTAAACACTCCCATGCAGTGCATGTTTCATTCATACTTGAAGCCGGAGGGCGCTCTTGCGCAGAAAGTCCAAAACGGCCTCTTAGAAGTCATTTATAATAACTTATGATGTGCAGGAAATCCCTAATATGGACAAAAGCATCCTGCTATTGCTGTAGCTAAAAAAAAGGTCATTTCTACAGTGGCCGAGAGAGCTCAATGCACTGCAAATAGAAAAAACACCTGCAAATTAAGAAAACAACTTCATTAATTTGTCAACACGCGCTACAAATGCTCACAACAAAACCAAATAAAGAAACGCACTGCAAATAGAAAAAAAAAAACACCTGCAAATTAAGAGAACAACTTCATCAATTTGACAACACGCGCGTTGCAAATGCTCACAACACAACCAAATAAAGAAACACACTGCGAATAAAATTCTTGTAAAAATTTGGTTGTGAGCATTTGCAGCGCATTTCTTTATTTGTTTGTGTTGTGAGCATTTGCAGCACCTGCTGTCAAACTGATGATGCTGGTGCTTTTTCTATTTGCATGTGTTTTCTGAAGCTGCCGCGCGTTGAGCTCTCTCGGCCACTGTAAATTTCAGGTAATTTCCAGGTAATTAATATAGTATATGAATAATACAGTGCTAATTGACATAACATTTATTACAGTATAGAAACTATTCTGTCGTATTATGTGTTTGTATAAACCAATCCTAAAACTGTCATTAGGAAAATACAGAAAAAAAATATATAGAATACAAATTATTGGTTATCGTCCAGCAGTATATTTGATTTCTTAGCCAATTAAAAGACATAAGAAAAATAAAGATTAGACCAATTCAATTAGACCAAAGTTAGAAGTTTATTTATTTATTTATATAAATAAATGATGGCTACGCCTCTATGTGTGCAGTACAGAAAACAGAGCACGAGTCTTCTTGTGCTTGAATGGTTTAAGTCATGTTAAAATGCGCACAAAGGAATCGATAAGAGGAATCAAAATTTTAATTTTATAACAAGTAGACAATTCCTGACCTTAAGCATCCTGTTCCAGAATTGGAATAGATTTTGGATTTCCAAGCCTAGGTATGGGTTACACGTTAAATAAAATGCTCTTTTTTTCGTCCTACCGAAAAATGTACCTGGAGTCCATCTTTGTTATTATAACAAACTACACTTTCAATGTGATTTTAAACCATTCAAGTCAAGAAGACTCACGGGCTGTTTTCTCTGCTGCACACACATCCTTGTGTACTGTAAGTGTTCTTTAGCCTATTGATTTTCATTCGTAGTGTTCAGCTAACAGTGAAATATTTTGCAATAAGATGATATCTAAGATTTTTATTTATATATATATATATACATATACATATACATATGTATATATGTGTATATATATATATATATATATATATATATATATATATATATATATATATATATATTTAACCTTATTGGAATTGAAATTAGGAATTGACAAGAATCGGAATCATTACAATTCAAATGATGCCCAACCTTACTCATACCCCACATTATTTTTTTACTGGCAACTTTCTATTCACAATGTTTTAAACCATTTCTTTTCTTTTAAACCTTCACTTACCCTTCTTTGCTTTTGCTCTTCTTAAACACAACCACATAATCTTATACGCGAATGTACTTTTCAAAATTAGTTATAAAACAGTTGCTCCTGGCAACAGGGATAGGTAGTATGTTTGCTTAACATAGCATCAAACATGACCATTTATGAGACTAATTTCATGTTTTGCTCTAAAATCACTATATAACATCAATCGTGTTTGAAACTGTTAGCTTCTGTGGTTCCATGTTGCTTCTTATCACAGTGAGACAGAAAATATAGTTTATAAAATTCTATACTGTGATACAAGCTATGTCAATTAGCATTGCATTGCAGTTGTGTGTTTATTGTCTTCCATGTTTCATCAGTCAAAGCGTCTCTGTCTGCATGTTATTATAGTGATATCTGATGCATTTGTCCATATAAGGGATTTCCTGGGTCTCACTTGTGAAACAGACATTACAGTAGGTCTACATGGGTGTTATGGTTAGGGTTAACCCTGATCCATAATGCTCACATCATCTCATTTTGGATAAGAATAGAAAAATAATAAAAGACATAATTATTACTTTGTAACGCAGTAACTTGAGTAGTTTTTCAGCAAACTACTCTTACTTGAGTCATATTATTTTTCAGTACTTCTACTTGTACTCAAGCAAATTTTTCCTTAAGTAGCAATACTTTTACTTAAGTACAATTTCTTAGTACTCTTTCCACCACTGCCATTAAGATATAAAAAGCTAGAACACTCTGTTATACAGCGTTGTGTGATTAATGATACTCACGGGAGCTGCCAAGACACCATCCACCTCCATGCAGGTAAATGATGGCTCTTCTTAGCTCTCCTGATTCTTCTTGCTGGCTTGGCTGGTACACAATCACCTCTACCCCATCAAAATTCTCATCTGACACTTGCACCCTCTCATCTGACACAGGCACTACTCGCTCTGCAATGGTGACGAACATCATAACTTTCATGTAGTGCAATAGTCCCATCCACTCGCTCAGTTCTGCCTGTGAAGAGGGGAAACAAAACAAACAAACAAAAAAAAACACTTAAAGGGATGTTTTTGGCTTATTTTATGCAAGTGGAAGTCACACGGTGCCTGGCTTATTTTCTCAAAAAGGTTATGAATAGGGCAGACACATGGTTGATCAGCTGAGATCATCTCACTAATAGCCAGAATCCCCTAATCTTTTGCTTCGGTAGACAACAGCCCATTGTTAAGCCAGTTGATGTTAAATGATGTTACTCCAGTGATGTTCACAGTGTTAAGTCTTAAGTCTCTTGTCACCAGTTCTAGTTTAGACTTCAGTCTCCTTTGGTAATAGGTTAATTTTCTAAACCATGTAGGGACTCTCTTGGCTGCAGAGCCCCCTAAATGATGGCCCTACAAACATGGTAGATGTGTTAGACCGAGGGTTAAGTAGAGAGATTTAAATAAAGTGTTTTAAGTGATTAATAATTAACATCTAAACTGATGAAAAATATGTATTTAATTTGCAACAACATTGTGAAATTTTATAAATGCATCACTATACAAAAACATGAGGAGAGTTCTTCACATCAAAGACAAGTGTAAATTAAACTGAACTGAAATATGGAGTGTGTGTGTGTGTGTGTCTGTGTGTACAGTTGTGTTCAAAATAATAGCAGTGTGTTTAAAAAAGTGAGTAAAGCTCAAAATAACTTTTACTTCAATACACACAAATGCATTGGGAACATTGCACATTCTATTCTAAATCAAAACATGAAGAAAAATGTAGTAAATTTGTTATTACTTTACAGAAAGTGAAGAAAAAGCAATATTAGACTGTTCAAAAAAAAAATAGCAGTGTCTGCATTTTTCTTTACAAAGTCAAAATTTACTCTATAAACTGAAAACTGCTTGAAGATTTAGCTTTCTTGTGAATGACTGAACTAACATCTAGTTGTATAGCCACGGTTTCTGAGAACTGCTTCACATCTGTGTTGCATGGAGTCTGGCAGCCCAGGACGATTGCATTACATACCACAATTCCTCTGCATTTCTTGGTTTTGCCACAGAAACAGCATTTTTGATGTCACCCCACAAGTTTTCTATTGCATTAATGTCTGGAGATTGGGCTGGCCACTCCATAACGTTAATCTTGTTGGTCTGGAACCAAGATGCTGCTCGCTTACTGGTGTGTTTGGGGTCGTTGTCTTGTTGAAACACCCATTTCCAGGGCATTTTCTCTTCGGCATAAGGCAACAAAACCTCTTTAAGTATTTTAATGTACTCAAACTGATCCATGATCCATGGAATGCAATAAATAGGCCCAACACGTAGAATGAGAAACATGCTCATATCATGATGCTGACGCCACCATGCTTCACTGTCTTCACAGAGTACTGTGGCTTGAATTCAGTGTTTGGGGGTCGTCTGACAAACTGTCTGTGGCCCCAAGACCCAAAAAGACAATTTTGCTTCATCAGTCTACAAAATATTGCACAATTTCTCTTTAGGCTAGTCAATGTGTTCTTTGGCAAATTGTAACCTCTTCATTTTTTCAACACTGGGACTTTGCGGGGGCTTCTTGTCGATAGCTTGGCTTCACATAGGCGTCTTCTAATTGTTACAGTACTCATAGGTAACTTTAGACTTTCTTTGATCACCCTGGAGCTGATCATTGGCTGAGTCTTTGCCATTTTGGCTATTCTTCGATCCATTCGAATGGTAGTTTTCCGTTTTCTTCCACATCTTTCTGGTATTGGTTGCCATTTTAAAGCATTTGATATCATTTTAGCTGAGCAGCCTATCATTTTCTGCACTTCTTTATATGTTTTCCCCTCTCTAATCAACTTTTTAATGCGACCCATTTTACTCAGATTTTCAGAGAGAAATGCACAGTACAACATTTGCTGCCTTCGTCCTTAAATAAGGGCCACTTTTTTGACACCATTTTTTTCACAGAATGATTTTCTCTCTAATTAAACTCCACACTGCTATTATTTTGAACACACCCTTTTAAATTAAATGATTCAATTACACAGAATCAACAGCATGCATGTCAAGACTGTTGGGTCTGTTGGTTTTCTATTACTCTACCACACCTACTAGTAAAATATTTGCCATGTAGAAATATAATTTCTACCAAAAACAGTGATTGATCTGGTTAGTGATGTTGGACTGCTATTATTTTGAACAGAACTGTATATGTATGTATATATACATACATACACACACACAGTATCTCACAAAAGTGAGTACACCCCTCATATTTCAGCAACCATTTTAATGTATCTTCTCAAGGGACAATACTATAGAAATGAAACTTGGATATATTTTAGAGTAGTCAATGTGCAGCTTGTATAGCAGTAAAGATTTACTGTCCTTTGAAAATAACTCAACACACAGCCATTATTGTCAAAATAGCTGGCAACAAAAATGAGTACACTCTAAGTGAACATGTCAAAACTGTGTGGGCACCATTGTTATCCAGCACTGCTTTAATCCTCCTGGGCTCGGAGTTCAGCAGAGCTGTGCAGGTTGTTGCTGGGATCCTCTTCCACTCCTCCATACTGACATCACGGAGCTGCTGGATGTTACACACATGGTGCTTCTCCACCTTCAGCTTGAGGATGCCCCACAGGTGTTCAATAGGGTTCAGGTCTGGAGACATACTTGGCCACTCCATCACCTTCAGCTTCATCAGCAAGGCAGTTGACATCTTGGCGGTGTGTTTGGGGTCGTTATTATGTTGAAAAACTGCTTCTGAAGGGAGGGCATCATCTTCTGCTTCAGAATGTCACAGTACATGTTGGACTCCATGCTTCCCTCAATGAGCCGCAGCTCCCCAGAACCAGACCATGAAGCTACCACCACCATGCTTGACTGTAGGCAAGACAGTTTTCTTGGTACTCCTCACCAGGGCGTCACCACACATGCTGGACACCATCTGAGCCAAACAAGTTTATCTTAGTCTCATCAGACCACAGGACGTGGTTCCAGTAATTCTTGCTCTTGGGCAGGTTGTCTTCAGCAAACTGTTTGCGGGCTTTCTTGTGAGCCAGCTTCAGAAGAGGCTTCCTTCTGGGACGACCGCCATGCAAACCGACTTGTTGTAGTGTGCGGCGTATGATCTGAGCGCTGACAAGCTGACCTTCCGCTTCTGCAACCTCTAAAGCAATGCTGGCAGCACTCATGCGTCTGTATTTTGAAGCCAGCTTCTGCACCTGAAGCACTGTGAGGTCTGTTCCGAGTAGAACCAGTCTTGGAAAACCTCTGTATGACGCTGGCCACTGTACTGTAACTCAGTTTCAGGGTGTTACCGTACTTCTTATAGCCCCGGCCATCTTTGTGGAGAGCAACAATTCTAATTCTCAAATCCTCAGAGAGTTCTTTGTCATGAGGTGCATGTTGAACATCCAGTGGTCCGTATGAGAGAATTGTACTCAAAGCACCAGATTTTAGCTGCTCTGATACAAGATACACAAATTTGTATAGTCCTGTCAATCAGACAAAAACATGAACATGATGAATAGGACATGTGGCTTTGCATGGTTAAACGACGTATAGCGCTTATCACTTAGAGTGTACTCACTTTTGTTGCCAGCTATATGTTGAGTTATTTTCAAAGGACATTAAATGTCTACTTGCTGTACAAGCTGCACATTGACTACTCTAAAATAGATCCAATTTTCATTTCTATAGTATTGTCCCTTGAGAAGATATACTAAAATGGTTGCTGAAATGTGAGGGGTGTACTCACTTTTGTGAGATACTGTATATGAGGATGTTAACTGTGGCAAGATGATTGACAGGCCAGTTTACAGAGGTGTCAAGTAACGAAGTACAAATACTTCGTTACCTTACTTAAGTAGAAATTTTGGGTATCTATACTTTACTGGAGTAATTATTTTTCAGACGACTTTTTACTTCTACTCCTTACATTTTCACGCAATTATCTGTACTTTCTACTCCTTACATTTTAAAAATAGCCTCGTTACTCGTATTTCATTTCGGCTTGTTTTCATTCCAGCTTGTCATTGTTCAAAAAAAAAAAAAAAAACCTATCCAGATAAATCGCGCCGTCCGGATAGAGTGAATTTGATTGTGGTTGGATGAGAAGTATAAACATATACCATTCCGACACCCTATTGGTTTGTACGCGATCCATCGCACCTGCACATGACACAAATCACGTCACACTCCAGCAAGGACATAGCCAGTGTTGGGGTCGTTACTCAAAAAAGATTATTTCTTAAAAGTTATTATTTCTCCACTACTGGCTCATTTATCAAACGGGTGATTTCTCTTCGTCCTCCGCAAATGAAGCTACAGTAGGTAGTTCGGTAGAGAGACGTTTGAATAAATTAGCGTTTGCGATTGACAATGTTGTGATAAGTAGGCTATACTAACTTTGTAACTCGTTACCCCCAACACTGGACACAGCAGACGTATGTAGCCAAGTACGCAGATGTCTGTGGCAGAGACTCAAGAAGAGAACTCGAGCGAAATGTAACTGATGTAGATTACTCTGTTGTTGTACATACAGCATTGAGTCCAAAGTGTTTGTTACATCTTCTAGTTAAATGTGACATTGTTGCCATTAGCTATAGATGCATAGTATAAACCAGGAAAGTATCAGGATTGAGTTTATTGATTAATCATTAATTTTGACAGCACTAATGTTTATTGTATATAGTCAGGGGTGCAAATAAGTGGTCCGCATGCACAACCAAAATTAAAATTGCGCTGCGTAAATAAGTTTTGACAGCGCATTTGCGTACCGACATGGTTGACAGCTGTTAATGCACAATTACCATTTTAGATCGACAAACTGTACTGTATAAGATTTCTATTCAAACTGAAAGCATAATCTAGGCTACCTGCTGCCGTTTTCAAAGCAAAGCTATCTGTGACATTTCATTCACTGACGCAATTCCATCAGCAGCGCTAAACCCGGAAGCGCATAATACTTACTTGCCGGCAAGCCGCCAAAATAAAAGCTCGCTGATTTTACGTTTGAAAATGATGAAAATAAAAATAAAAATAATGATAATAATACTACGACGGCGTTTTAGTGCCTCGTTAAAAAAAAAAAAAATCTAAGATTACGAGATTAAAGTCGTAATATTTCGAGAATAAAGTCGAAACTACGAGAATAAAGTCGAAACTCTACAAGAATAAAGTCGAAATATTACGAGATTAAAGTCGAAATGTTTTGAGAATAAAGATTATATAGTTATAATATTTTGAGATAGGCTATTCTAGCCTTTTGCTCATGCAAATAGCCCGGATTTGGAGCACCGGGAGATATTCCAAATTTCAGTTTTCAAAATCTGTCAGTTTTATAGCGAAATACAAACAATATGTAGGCTATATTGCAATAATGTGTTTGTTAAGCGGCATGTGAGTCAATCATCTTTCCGATTACAATAACGAACAACGAGACATTTTCATTATAATTTTTTTTTATGCCTTATGATGTTCCTTCAATTTATATCTTGCTATAAACTTGAAATAAAGAGCAAAAACACATTTATAATTTGTATTTCGTTATAAAACCGGCAGAATTTGAAAGCTGAGCTGTGTGTAAAAGCAACAAAGCACAAAATTGTTGCGATTACTGGTTGGCTGGCACGCTACAAATAATGAATGCAATGGAAGACATTAAATATTATTTCCAAGCATACTGTCCCCGCGAGTATGACACATGGTATGATTTCTGCTAATAATCCCACATAGCTATATTTGTAGTGTATTAAAAAAAGGGTTAAATAAGAGAGCTACCGCGCCCCCCAAAGGAATATCGATTGAGTGTGTGAGCTTATGTTAAGATAAACAGTTGTTCCTGTTCCGTCTGTTAATAAATATCATATTCTTGATATTAAGCTGTTCCCGCGAGTCCTTAAAATTGACATCCCAGTAAGATGATGCGGCCGCTCGGACACAACAATATTCAAATCAATTCCGGTGGGCCGGTAACTTCTCCCGGTGCTCTCAACGAGGGCAATTTGCATGCGCGATATAGGCTATACTCTCGAAATATTATAACTTTAATTTCTACGATTTAAATGATCGAAACATTTCGACTTTATTCTCGTAACATTTCGACTTTATTCTCGAAACATTTCGACTTTATTCTCGAAACATTTCGACTTTATTCTCGAAACATTTCGACTTTATTCTCGAAACATTTCGACTTTATTCTCGAAACATTTCGACTTTATTCTCGAAACATTTCGACTTTATTCTCGAAACATTTCGACTTTATTCTCGAAACATTTCGACTTTATTCTCGAAACATTTCGACTTTATTCTCGAAATATTACGACTTTATTCTCGAAATATTACGACTTTAATCTCGTAATCTTAGATTTTTTACATTTTTTAACGAGGCACTAAAACGCCGTCGTATAATACAAATAAAAATGTTAACATTTTATTTTTAAGTTTATTATGAAATAATTGCATTTGTATTATCATACTTGATTATTTAGTTTATTTATTTTTAGTTAGTTAATTTATATATATAAAAACAAAAATATTAAACGAAGTGCAATAATATTATTATCACTATTATTAATTAATTTTTTTATAGTTATAGTTTATGGGTCACACTACATGCCATGGCCTGTGTGAGGACCAAACCAAATCTCCAGGTTCTCATATGAGAACCAGGCTGAAAAACTTATGCGCACCCCTGATATTATATAGACAACCATACAAGGGTAATTGTTACTAAGCCTGCCCCAGGTAAAAGCAATTGTCTTGTCCGTTGCCCGCACAGATTCCTGCAGCTAAGCTTGGGTGTACATTTACATTCCAATAAAGGTTAATGATGACATTCCTCTGAAGTTTGACTTTTTGCACCATTACAATACTTATAGGCAACTAGTCATCATATCTTCCGCTCCATGAAACACGTTAATGCTCAGTAGTACACATATATGGTTCTTTAATGTATTTACATTGTACTAAAATGCGTTAATTTTTTAATGGGCATATATGCGGCTGAAACAGGTAGCCTAGTGCAACCCAAATTTTTTAACATTAACATTTTAATATAACATTATATTCATTATGGCCTTTAGAAAAATGTTTTTTGAGGAGGTGGGGTAGTGCACAATAGGCCCCTGTGGCGCGGCCTAAGCTTTTGTCCTTAATGGCATTTTTTTCCTTACATTACTTTTACTTTTATACTTTAAGTAGTTTTGAAACCAGTACTTTTACTTGAGTAAAAAGCTTGAGTTGATACTTCAACTTCTACAGAAGTCTTTTTAAACCCTGGTATCTATACTTCTACCTGAGTAATGAATGTGAATACTTTTGACACCAGTGCCAGTTTACAATGATAGGATGCATGTGACTATGCAAAAGCGTGATCCGTTAAAAATGCATACATGATGTAGTATGTACCAAAACTCACCAAATCCTTTGCTACACACTCAACAGTATTTTTCTTCAGAAGAAAAGAGTATCTAGGGGTATAGTCTTGGGTGAGCATAAAACCCATAGCCACACTTTGTGCTATGGTGTTCATTTGTTCAGCCATGATTTAGGTATTTGTTCAGTATTATTTATTTATTTATTTTCCCCAATTAGTTTCACATTTGCTTACCTTTTATAATGTTTAAAATGAAAGGTGGAGTCAGGATGCTGACCAATGGTTTAAATATCATGAATTTCATACATTTTAAATGTCACTTCAAAATGTAAGCTGATGTCCAGTATTTGTAACAACAGTGACACTACACAGTAGATGGAGATTTCAAAACAGCTGTAGTTTGGAGAGACAGAGAGAGAGAGAGAGAGAGAGACATAGCTAATATTCCAAGACTCTCCTATTTGAGGTGCATTTTACACATGCATGCATTTAATTTCTATTTCCTGCTATAATTTCCAGCTATTATTAGCCACAAAGCTCACTATACAATGCTCGGATTAAGAATTGACATAATCTGTAAACTAAATCTGCTGGTGTGGTGTCATGCCAAACAATTCAAACAAATAATCAAACGCTTAACTGACCGGACAAATATGCTACTCCTGCTATTAGTTGCGTAATCACACTCTTTGATCAAACCGGTCCAAAATAATAACCCGATACCATACGGCCGTAACATTGCAAATGCATGGCAATATGTGCGTTAAACCGTCATTAAATTTAGACTGATGGCTGTCAATCTTACAAGCAACTCAATACGTGTTAAAATACAAATGCATGCAAACTTACCAACTGGATTAAACTCCTGAAGAAAGAATCAGTGAGCATTAGTTTCCATCTCTCCTCTATGTTATTCGGGATTGGTGAATACACGTAATACGCTGTTAACGCGCCCAGTAACACAAACACAAACGCTCCTTTAGACCTCATTATTTTGATTTTGTTTCGGATCTCGTCTGTGTCTTCTGTTTCCTTTTGCAGTCTGTTGATTGTCTTTTCTCAAAAGTCTTCGGCAATTGAAGCCTCCGTCAGCCGCGTTTATTAGTCATTGAGTTCTCTCTGTGTTAAAGTGTAATCCTGGATTAATTTTGGACTGGAGCCAGCTAGATATGACAACACGTGTTAATGTCATCTGATCGTGATACTGTACGCGTGCATGTGCAAAGCTTTGCTCTGCTCTTCTTCTCCGTTCTGTGTCTAGTGCAGAGAATATATCGAGTCGTAATGAAACGCAACTGGAGCTTCAGCGCATTACGCAGAGCTCTCTCAAATTCCTCAGATAACCTTGTGGGTCATCGCATGCGTTGCTGTGCCTCCTTATCTAATACTTACTCTGAAAGTGTTGAAACTGTGTCATTGCATGCTTCGTGTGTTGAAATTTCGACAAGCTTTTCGTCAAGTATTGTGTGTGTTGTGTTAAACCAGCGGTATTTAAAACTAGTTGAAAAGCGCTGTGGTGCCAAAGTGATAAGTGGCAAGTATCACTGCTAGACAGCCTGCAGTGATAAGTTTACTGTGCTGCTTTGACCACTTACAATGTGTTTTTAATTTAATGTTTTTTTTTATTTAAGTACTGATGATTAGCCTTCACAGGTGTGTTGGGAGATCAGGAACTGTTTTAAATTTGTTACCACATTTGAAAGTGTGACTTACACAGCTGGTTATTTAGCCTAGTTATTAGTATTTGATGCATGCTTTTTCTTCATCTTTTTTTTTTTCTTTCAGCTTGTTTTCTACTTCAAATAAAATGTGACTGAATCTGCAGGGCTTCATAGCTCATAGCACCTCTCAGATTCCTCAGATAACCTCAGGGGTCATCTCATGATTTGGTTGCCCTCGCTCCCCTGCTGAGTTATTGGAAGAGAAGATATTATCAGCTCACATGACTCTCGAGGGCAGTATTCACAGATTGTGGAAGGCAGAAAAAATATTTAGTCAGAAAACATAAAATACTGGCATACAGGGATGATATTTCATCTTTTCACATTTCTACAACAGAAGCAGAATGACACTTTTATGATCAGACATTATAAATTGTAACATTTTTACATCTTAGCCTGAGTGTAGATTTACAAGATCTCGTATTAATTTGCTTATTTTTCTTTTTTTTAGCATTTTTCTATGACTTCCTAGCTGAGAGTTTTATTTTAAACCTATTCACAAAACTCTTAAAAGCAAGTTTTACTACTTAATTCCTAATATAAGAGTAAGGTGGGGTTGACCTGGTTGATCACTTCAGTGGTTGGTAGAGAAGCACAGCAGGCTGACAGCGAGAAGGAGAAATATAGCTATGACTATATGAAATACAAACACCGGATAATACATAACTACCAAACATAGGCAAACTGGATGCAAAAGAAGCTGTCGCTACTTACTCAAATGATATTAGAAAGAAGGCATGCAACTAAAGGGAAATATGTTTTGGTTTAAAAACAAAAATAGGAAGGATGGAAACAAATATGTTTCTAAATCAATGCAGTGTTTCCTTTAAATTCACTTTAAATGACAAACATCTGCCACAGTATTTTTTTTTTTTTTTCAATATTATTCAGTGTTATCTATTTCTACAACATGACATTAATCATGACCATCATAGTGTTTGTCATGAATCTGGTTCTTGGACTTCCATCTGCTAGCCACCAGAGATAGCTATTTCATTACATTGACTCTCGCACCAAACAGACTGTTGCACATTACACTGTACTGCATTTCCCATCATCCACTGCACTGATCACACTGCTGTCATCAATCACACGCTCACCTGAGAGCTATTATACACTGTATTTAAAACGCACTCAGATCCTGCTCAAGTCGTCGAGTATTGTTCTGCGTGTAGCACTCTCCAAGTGTTAGCTGCCTTACCGAGCCATTCTGTGTTTCTGTTTAGTTCCAGTATTGTCTAGCCTCTAGCGTATATCACTCTGCCAGTGATAGCTACATTACGGAGCTCTTCTGTGTTTTCTAAGTCTAGTTTATTGCCTTGTTTCCTTATTTCTACCAGTGTATCTTGGATTAATCCTTGTCTTGCCGTTCGGACTCTATTTGTTCCTCGTTTGGACTATTGCTCATGTTATTGGACTACCCTTTTCTCAAGCCCTCTGGATATTGTTCGCCGATCAAAGACCCACGCTTGTCCTAGGATTACTCTTTGCCTTGTCTGTGTTATACCTGTTTGCTGATGTTTTGACCCTGCCTGTGTTTATGACCTCGTCTCTGAATAAAAGCCTTTGCAGATGGATCCGCACGTCTCGCGTCTCGTTCGCCCCGTTACAATACTTCATTATGAATACACTATGAAATTAACATATATTGGCCAAAATATTGACTCTGCACTCAAGGCCCCGTGTCCTAATGTAGCTAGAAATGTATTTTAGTAATTGTAGCTTTTCTAGAAGACCTCCTAAAAGAACCTTCAGAAGAGTTACTATATACTATAAACTGTATATAGTAACTCTCTCTCTCTCTCTATATATATATATATATATATATATAGTATAACAGCAGACTCTATATTGTATAACGGCAGAATAACCTAATAACCCAGCTGCTTTTATATCTGTTAATCAAAGAACAAAAGAAAAAAAGAGGAAATCAATAACTTTTGTAGCTTTAAGGATTCATCTATATCTATGTTTGATAAATTTATTCAATTTCTGTATATTTCCTACTTGCTGAAGGGCACAGGTAGCTAAATATGACATTTATTATAATGTCATAATTTTTTGGGCGCCCTGGAAGCCGGTGCAGAACAGGGATACAGGGGACTCCGGCGGCCATGGCGGAGCAGGGCGCTTGGGTGACCATGGCGGAGTAGGGAGCTTGGGAGGCCATGGTGGAGCAGGGAGCTTGGGCGCCCAGGACAGAGCAGGACTCTCAGGGGTATGGCCCCCCCCCAAAATTAAGGGTGAAATCAGGGCCCCTCCGCCTCTGGAAGGGACAGGCTCTAGGGGGCGCTTAGGCAGCGCAAATTCTCGGGGGCGCTCTGACAGCGCGGAGCTGGATGAAAGCAGCGCGGATTCTTGGGGGGCGCTCGGGAAGCGCGGAGCTGGACGGAACCAGCGGAGACACAGGCGAGCTGGATGGAACCAGCGGAGACACAGGCGAGCTGGATGGAACCAGCGGAGACACAGGCGAGCTGGATGGAACCAGCGGAGACACAGGCGAGCTGGATGGAACCAGCGGAGACACAGGAGGGCTCTTGCGAGGAGCAGGCACAGGCAGGTACGACATCCCCTCATACTCCACCAAAATTCCTACAGGCACTTCAGTCTCTGTCAGCGAGTTTGCCATACTCTTTGATGGCGGGCCTGCCATACTCTCGGTCGGCGGGCCTGCCATACTCTCGATCGGCGGGCCTGCCATACTCTCGGTCGGCGGGCCTGCCATACTCTCGGTCGGCGGGCCTGCCATACTCTCGGTCGGCGGGCTTGCGGTGGCAGCGAACGGCGGCGGGTTTGAGAGTGCAGGGGATGTCGACTGACTAGAATAGATGAGTGGAAGAGGCGGACTGACTCGACAGCAGAGTGGTCGGAATGTTGGGACTGGATTCAGGGGCTGGTGCGATCTCCATTATGCCTACTTGAAATGCTGATCCTGAAATCCATAGGGCAAACTCCAAGTACTGTGCCAAAGACCAGCTGGGATCACCTAGTGGCATTAGCATTTTAATGTCCTCATCTAGCCCAACTCGGAAACAGTCCATTAAAGTGAGATCGTTGCAGATGGCTTGGTAACTGGTTTCAATAAATTCTTCCACATGGTCTTCAACACTTCTGCCGTTCTGAAAAATAAACACAGTACTACCTCCAGAAACATTGTCCTCCTTCCTGGGGCACACGTTAATGGAGGCCAACTCCAGCTTCATCATCGGTAAACGGTCCGGTCTTCTGTAGCGGAATAGGCGTGACACAGATGGTGAGTACAAACAAAGATATTTATTTAGAATCACGCAGTAGTGAAGGATAGTGGGGTGATGCACTGGAGTGAATAAAATTTTTAGATTTCCTTCCTTGGAGCTTGGTGAAGAGGATGACTTGAAATCCTTTCCTTGCAGATGATCCGCAGAACAGGAGACACAGGGACAGAGCACACACCTCAGGAGTACGGGGTCTGGAGAGAGCGTGGAAATACAGAACACTAGGGAGAAACACAGGAGGTAAGTCACGCAGGTAAGTTATATCGAAAGCTGAACTAGTCAGAGAGTCCTCTTCGTGAGTATGTACGTACAAGACCAGACAAACAGTGAGACTGAGGTGTGTGCTTTTATACTGAGGCTAAGTGGCTGTGGTGATTGGGAGCAGGTGCGGGTGATTAGGATAGGAACTCAGGTGATGGTGTTCAGTGGTGAAGAGTGCCAGACGGATCCGTGACACTGTCTTTGTGTTGTTTATACATTAATTTGAAGATTGCATGCACAATTATTTCAATATAAAAATATATTTAAAAAACTTTAATTTTAGGTGAGATTAATCACGATTATTGTCAGAAAAAAAAAGCGTGATTAATTAGTTTAAAAATTTTAATCAGTTGACTATATACAGTGCTGCTTGAAAGTTTGTGAACCCCTTGCAGAATCTGTGAAAATGTGAGTAATTTTAACAAAATAAGAGAGATCATACAAAATGCTTGTTATTTTTTATTTAGTACTGTTCTGAGTAAGATATTTTACATAAAAGATGTTTACATTTAGTCCACAAGACAAAAATAAAAATAAAAATAGCTGAAATTATTAAAATAACCCCATTCAAAAGTTTGGGAACCCTTGATTCTTAATACTGTGTGTGGTTACCTGGATGATCCATGACTGTTTTTTGTTTTGTGATGGTTGTTCATGAGTCCCTTGTTTGTTCTGAACAGTTAAACTGAGCACTGTTCTTCAGAAAAATCCTCCATGTCCTGCAGATTCTTCAGTTTTCCAGCATCTTTTGCATATTTGAACCCTTTCCAGCAGCGACTGTATGATTTTGAGATCCATCTTTTCACACTGAGGACAATTGAGGGACTCAAACACAACTATTAAAAAAGGCTCAAACATTCACTGATGCTCCAGAAGGAAACACGATGCATTAAGAGGTGGGGGGTGAAAACTTTTGAACAGAATGATGTCCAAATTTTTCCTATCTATTTTGTTGAAATATAATTTCCATTTAGTACTGCCCTTCGGAAGTAACAGAAGATACTTGCATGTTTCCTGGAAGACAAATTAAGTACAATTTACCTTGATCTTCAAATTCAAAAAGTTTTGGCATGATTAGCTTGATTCGGAGGGCATGATTAGCTTTGCCACTTTGTCATAATTTACAGAAGACACCTTGATCTACTTCTCATCACTGGTCAAACACACCCAGCATGCCAAAATCATCCTCCAGCAACTCAAGCCCGAGAAACAGCGTGTACACAGTAGTTCTGGGAGGAAGACTCATATTCTGTTCATCATTCATTCATAAAATTCTACCCAATCACTGTCTAGATTCAGACTGAAAAGTCCATGACAGCCTATCATTCATCATAAAATGCATTATTGTCTCCCTGAAAGAAACGCTTGCTCTATTAACCTGCTGTACTAGTCCTGGGCTACATCATCTGATCCAGTGGCATGCAAGTGGACTTAGTGAAGACCGAGGCAGTCCATTTCTGGTCACAACCATCCACAATAAAGGGGCTTCATCATTTCCTGGGATTCTCCGACTTCTATTGTTGGTTTATTATAAAATTAATTTCCATTGTTGCCTCTCTACCTTCTCCATGGCAAACCCAAAAACAATCCCCTGGTCATCTGCCACCTAAAAAACCTTCCAGCTCCCCGAGAGGCCCTTATTACTGTTCCCATCCTCCAGAATCCCAATCCAGAGCTCCCTTTCATTGAGAAAGTGAATGCCTCCACTACCAGCATTGAAGCTGTTTTGACTGCCACCATGTATCATCATTTGTCCCATCCAGTGGACCCTGGTGAACCTACTTGAACTGATCTGGCACCCAGTCACTGTCCACAACACACCTATGTGCTGACAACTTTTCAGACCCAACACTACATCTCTCTTCATTTCTCCAAAAGTTTGGGCATCCAGGGATTTCTCAGACCCGTTCGCTATAGCCTGCAACCAGTAATGATGTCCTGAAACATTTACCTCTTTGTGCAAGCATGCCCGCAGTGTTCTATTGTACCCAATTTATTTGTTTTGCAAAATCTTCTTCAACCTCCTGTGTGTGTCTGTAAGCCTCTTATCTGAGGATGCACAAAACTCTTTTCATCACCCTTCCATTGCTCTAAAACCAATTCAGTGTGTACTGGAATCTCTAATAAAATTAATAATGTCTTCCATTCGTATGCAGTGTGAAAGGTGTAGTATAGTATGTCCAGCTGGGTCAGATCAGTCATCGCAGGGTCTTTTGGAGACTGGCTGTGTTAATGGGGAGACTTGTGGGTCAGGCAATATCTGCAGAGGCAGGGGACTTTTGCAGACTAGGCTGTGCTGTTTAAGAAGCTGTAAGAATCCTTTGTTACTAGTGTGCAGTATGCAATATGCTTTCCATTCCAACATCATGACTGGCCATTAGTTTCAGAAGCAGCCACAGTGTTGCCTTCTGGAACTCATTTGCATAGTGTATTTTTATGTATTTGGCATACACTTTTATCCAAAAGGCTTGCATTGCATTTCATACATTCCCTGTCAATCAAACTAATGACCTTAGTGTTTCAAATCCATGCTCCCAAACTTCTTTGTTAACCCCAACCCCTTTGACAAAAAATATTTTCTTCAAGTACCCCGATGTTTCAAATTAACATTTAAATCATCAAACAACACATTTGCATTGTTTTCGTTTATGTTTGTACTCAAGTTCATATTTGTGAGGTGTTTAAAAGTGTTACTGTTTGTTACTCAACAAATAGCATATGTTTTAATAGCTTCTTTTTTTAGTCATTATTCAGCGCATCTAGATCTTACTGATGATTCATACATGACACTTTGGTAAATGTAAAAAGGTATTTAATTATTTGATTCATGAAGCACTAATTTGCTACAAAATATAAAGAGTTCTTAGTAAGGTTGTCACATAATATTTCACAATGCTAATAGTTATAAAGACAAGAATGTATTTATATTGATAAACACAGATTGAATCTTTCATGTGTAGTGTCTTCTCTTTAGATCTGTGATTTACGGACTGAATGATTCAGACCCCTTTGCAAACTAGTTTTACAGATTCCAAGGAACCAAACTGATCAAGATTCATTCAAAAACTGGATATCGCTATGACAAATCCACATACCATTTCTTTGTTATTATTTACACTTTGCATTTGCGTGTATAAAAAAAAAAAAGGGGGTCTGGAGAAATGTATCAAAGTAAGAGTTATCTCTCTAAAATGTAGTGAAGTTATAATCAACCAAAATATTTATACTCGTAAAAGGTGGAAGAGCTGTCACATAATCAGTATTTCACAATGCTAATAGTTTTTAAGACAAAAATGTATTGATGTTGATAAACACAGATTGAATCTTTCATGAGTAGCTTCTTGTCTTCTGATCCACAGTTGCGAGATCCATTATGCATTGTTTGGTGTGTTTCTCATGATTCAGATTCAGATTTGTGATTCAATGAATGAATGAATGAATGATTCAGACTTCTTTGCAAACTAGTTTTTCAGATTCAAAGGAACCAAACTGATCAAGATTCATTCAAAACTGGATATCGCTATCTGCATAGCATTTCTTGCTGTTATTATTTGCACTTTGCATTTGCATATGTAAAAAAGGGGGGCTGGAGAAATGTAACAAAGGAACAGTTTTAAGCTAAAGTCAACCAAAATATTTACAAATATTTATACTCGTAAAAGTAGAATAATTAAAAAACTGTACTTAAGTACAGTAACATAATTTGGATTCACACTTGGGTTCAATATCTACAGTATAAGAACTGAACAGAATAAAAGCAAACAAACAAAAATAATCTTTGCTGCTTTACTGTTAGGTGAACTCACATCTCTTTTTAGTGGCACAGTTGACATTATATTTAAACTGTTGTTACATATATATATATTTATATATTTATATTTATACAACAGCTCTTTCTGGTTCTCAAATCTGATTGGCTGAAAGGAGTGAGATATTAGAGTCCAACAGAGCTCCTCGACCTCTTCACCGTTTGTATCACTCTTACTCGTGTGATATTGCACATATATATATATATATATATATATATACACTGTTTATCTGTTGTCACTGTTGTAATTAAACTGTTGGCACCCAATGAATTTGAGTAATAGTAATTAAATAATTGTTTTCTATTATTATTTTTTCATAATAAGGCAAATACATTACTATTGTAATGATACAACTGTACTTTAAATAAAGAAAATGAATATTTGATCATTATAATTTTATTTTACACTAAAAGATACTGCAACATGTATGTCTTGTTTTTGCCCCTTTTTTCCCATGACCTAGTTTCTGTGTCTAACTAGTCATTCAGTTCACCTCTCGTTCAATTATCTTATTAGTTTCCTTTGTTTGCCCTGTGCATAAAAACACTGAGTTCTCCCTTTTCCTCTGTTTGTCAATAATTTGCAATATGCATAATTTGTTTGGTTGTGTTTCTACATGTATCCTAGAGAGGCTGTTATTAAAGCTTGTTCCTTTACATTCTCCTTCGTTGTGCACTTTTTAACACAACCATTCCATAACAGAAGGACGGACCAAAACCGAAACAGTGTGGAGCAGAAAAACCTGGAGGCCCACACAAGTGATTCCTCTATCTGGCGAGCCTCACAGACGATGTGTGGTTTTTATTTGGCCAGCTTGAACGAGCACACAAAGGTTCACCTGCCCAGTTCATTTCACTGAGTTCTTTGAGTAGGTGCTGGTGTGTAAGGATTCACCGTTCTCCGTATGCGACAGAGATGTTGCAAGGATCCACTGCAGACACGGAGCCAGAGCCTGAGCCTGCCGCGATGTCAGCACCAAAGACGTCACCTGAGCCCTTCATCACCGAGCTCAACAGAAAGGTGACATCATCTGTCCCCGAGGGAGTCCTAGTGGAAGTCGTGGATATGAAGTGGAGTCCTACCCACTCTCCCACCGCTGAAGGTGAGCTGATGTTTCTGAAGAGGGCGTGTCCCTATTTCTCCCGTCTCCACTGGTTCTGTACAGTCCCAAATCTGCCGAGTCTCCTACGTCTCCTGAATCTCAGCTGGTTCTGGCCAGCTTAGAATCTCTTGCATCTCAAATTGGTTCTGCCCAGCTCCTGCACTCCAGTGTTCTCTGGCCTTCCTCTCCCACCTACTCTTCCAGATCCAGCCTGTTCCTCAGCCCTGCCTCTGCTGGTTTCTGTCAGTCGCCCATCTCACCCTCAAGCCCAGCTCACACTGTGCGATTCTGGCCATGATTTGGTCGCCTGAGACTAATTTTGAAAACCCTAAACAATTCCTATAATCCTAGGCTAAAATATGTAGACTTTGATCACTGATTTGACATGTTCACCGACAGCCGATTAATGGCCGTTGCGATCAAATTTTACCTGGGCAGTGTCTCCTACAATGTACGTCAAACTCTCTTTGTTTTTCAAGACAAGCCATGATCAGAATTAATGCTAGAGATTTCTTCTAACCGTCATAAACTCCACTCACAGAATTAATTTGATACGTTGCCTTTGCTATGATAAACACCAGTTGCGCTGCTGTTTTCATGTGGGTGTGTAGTGCTGCTTACATTATCCTTCTTAAATACGCTAGTATTTCTGCCATTCATATACTTTTCATGATAGCCACTGAATGTGTATGGGTTGATTATGTAAAACTCCGAACAAGTTTTCAAGTTTACAACTGTGATGATGAGCGCTTATCAGGATCAACTAAACGCTGAATTTTCAAAAGTATGCGAAAAATTTAAAGTTTGCGGCATAGAATCTTTAAAATATGTCCACGAGTTTTACACACAAATCTGTTGTTGTGGGGACATTTCTACGTCCCTAAACTGAAATGTGATTGGTTGCTTTACCTGTCAGTCATATGGCCTCTTGGGCAGGCCTTGGCCAAGGTTGCCATCAATTTGATAAATTTACAATATATTTCCATATGGTTTGTTAGGATCAGACAATATTTGGCCAAGATACAACTATTAGAAAATCTGGAATCTGAGGGTGCAAAAAATTGAGAAAATCGCCTTTAAAGTTGTTCAAATGAAGTTCAGAAAACAAGACATTTAGGTCTGTGTTTAGTTGACCCACCAGTTAAGGGAGAGGAGTCTGAGCTCTGTGTTTAGCCCAGACTCAGAGATCATGTCTAGAGATAATGAAGGTAAGACATGCTTGATTATTTATAGGGGTTCTCTCTTGTGCTGATTGGATAGATGGTGTAATTACTAATGATGAATTGGCCATGTTAATTATCTGTGCGTGCTCCTCCCGAAATGTGTTTATAAACATCACATGTTGGAAATTGCATCTTTTTGTGAGTTTCAAATCCATATTGTGATTTAAATATCAATTACTTGTGTCATGTTATTTTAAAAAATTTTACATTTACATTTTTATGATTCACTAGATTACATCCCAATTTAGTTAATTACGCCAAATTGTTCATGCTGTCATGCTGATTTTATTTCGACAAAACTTCGAACTTCGAATTTTATTTCAAAGTCCTTTAGCTTGCTACCTACAGGTGCTGGTCATATAATTAGAATATCATCAAAAAGTTGATTTATTTCACAAATTCCATTCAAAAAGTGAAACTTGTATATTATATTCATTCATTACACACAGACTGATATATTTCAAATGTTTATTTCTTTTAATTTTGATGATTAGAGCTTACAGCTCATGAAAGTCAAAAATCAGTATCTCAAAATATTAGAATATTACTTAAGACCAATACAAAGAAAATATTTTTAGAAATCTAGGCCAACTGAAAAGTATGAAAATGAAAAGTATGAGCATGTACAGCACTCAATACTTAGTTGGGGCTCCTTTTGCCTGAATTACTGCAGCAATGCGGCGTGGCATGGAGTCGATCAGTCTGTGGCACTGCTCAGGTGTTATGAGAGCCCAGGTTGCTCTGATAGTGGCCTTCAGCTCATCTGCATTGTTGGGTCTGGTGTCTCTCATCTTCCTCTTGACAATACCCCACAGATTCTCTATGGGGTTCAGGTCAGGCGAGTTTGCTGGCCAATCAAGCACAGTAACACTATGGTCATTGAACCAGCTTTTGGTATCTTTGGCAGTGTGGGCAGGTGCCAAGTCCTGCTGGAAAATGAAATCAGCATCTCCATAAAGCTTGTCAACAGAAGGAAGCATGAAGTGCTCTAAAATTTCCTGGTAGATGGCTGCGTTGACTGTGGACTTCAGAAAACACAGTGGACCAACACCAGCAGATGACATGGCAGCCCAAATCATCACAGACTGTGGAAACTTCACACTGGACTTCAAGCAACATGGATTCTGTGTCTCTCCACTCTTCCTCCAGACTCTGTGACCTTGATTTCCAAATGAAATGTTAAATTTACTTTCATCTGAAAAGAGGACTTTGGACCACTGAGCAACAGTCCAGTTCTTTTTCTCCACAGCCCAGTTAAGATGCTTCTGACGTTGTCTCTGGTTCAGAAGTGGCTTGGTGGCCCTTTTCCTGAAGACGTCTGAGCGTGGTGACTCTTGATGCACTGACTCCAGCTTCAGTTCTCTCCTTGTGATGCTCTCCCAAGTGTTTGAATCAGCTTTGCTTGACTGTATTCTCAAGCTTGCGGTCATCCCTGTTGCTTGTGCACCTTTTCCTACCCAAATTCTTCCTTCCAGTCAACTTTGCATTTAATATGCTTTGATACAGCACTCTGTAAACAGCCACACCTTTCAGTAATGACCTTCTGTGACTTACCCTCTTTGTGGAGGGCGTCAATGTTCATCTTCTGGATCATTGCCAAGTCAGCAGTCTTCCCCCAGTCTTCCCCATTATTGTGGTTTCAAAGAACAAGAGATACTCAGAATTTATACTGTAGGGATGGTCATTTATTCAAACTCAAATGTAAATATTCTAATATTTTGAGATACTGATTTTTGACTTTCATGAGCTGTAAGTTCTAATCATCAAAATTAAAAGAAATAAACATTTGAAATATATCAGTCTGTGTGTAATGAATGAATATAATATACAAGTTTCACGTTTTGAATGGAATTAGTGAAATAAATCAACTTGTTGATGATATTCTAATTATATGACCAGCACCTGTATCTTCTGGTCTTAAGTGTGTTGCTGACTGAGAAGAGCAAAATCAACAGCAACAGTTGTTAAGTGTGACAACCCTCATTGAATGTGGTTCCGGGGCGGCTAGTGTGGTGCCGGCTTTAGCAGCTTATCTGATATTGCTGAGCATTTGTTTATGTTCATTCACCAAGATCCAATTACAGTTTGGTGCATTTTCCTCCACACTGGCAGTTAGAGAGGGGATCAGCTGCTGGAGTTTTCAGACCCTGCCAGAGACTAAAGGCTCTGCCAAATGATTCAATGTAAAGCTGTTGTCAAGGCAACTCATGGCTACTTTAAAGAATCTAAAATTGAAACAAAGAAAGTTCTGATTTGTTTACCATTTTTGAAAAAGAAGAACTGCATATTGTGCCAAAACAACTGATTCTTTCTTCTTCTTTTCACTTCCTCTCATTCAGTTTGGAGACATTTTATATTTACATGAATTAATTTACTAGATGCTTTTATCCAATGTAACTCACAAATGAGAAATACAACAAGCAAATCATCATAAATAGACATTAAATACATTAAGAATCTCATCTCAAAGCTTTTATACACTGTGCATACACTCAGCAGCACTTTGAGTCTCTCCTTCTTTCAGTAATTTAACTCTATAGCCTTTTTTTATTGAAAAGTGAATTCAGAATGAAAGGGCACAACAAGCATGGAATCTGGGAAGCATACAAACAAGCTGTCCTTGGCCGGAGAAATACAAACACGCTGTGACATAGGGCAGCTGGGCAGAGAACAGCTGAACAGGACTAGACAAGACACACAACACAGCATGACTGGACTTGACTTAGAGAGAGAACCCGATTAGAGACAGTTGGGAAATAATCAGAAACTGTGTGATGCAGTTCAAAACCAATATGCTTTCTCAATAAAATTACTACCGGTTTCAGGTCACTGAACTTTTTTAACACTGGGTACCCCTTTATTATAATTTTTCAATGTGCAGGTTTTTTCATTGCTTTCAGTTGTTTACCTTATGCGTCAGATCAAGATGCATTTAATTACTGGCATGTTAAAATATAAAATATTTTTTTATAAAATAAGTAAATTAAATTAAATTTATCAAAACAAAACACATAACAGGCAGATAAAAGTAGTCACAGGCATTTACTGACCAAAAAGAAATACTACAAACAAAACAAAATTATTACAAAGAACTTGGGTTGCATTCCAAGTTCTGAAGCCATACAATCTTTATGTAAGGAACAGAGTCAAACTTTTAATATTGGAAAATGATCCCACTCCATTGTTGCAGTCATATGTTATTCAACAGATAAATCTAAACTGATGTAATCAGTTAGATGATGTCATAACCGGCTGCCACTGCTTGGTTCAGATTGGACACTGCATCTTTTACACCCAGAAGACTGACTCACAACATACAACAGAACATAACAAACATTCACAGAACATAAGATATGTAAATGGAGGGTAAACTGTATGAGAGTACTCTTTTGTCTAAAAAAACAACGGAGGGGAAAATGGTAATTCATGCTTTTATTTCACATCTTGATTATTGTAATGCTACCACAATGTAAGTCAGCCTTAACTGCAGATGGTACATGTTGTGCCTAACCTGTTCAGTTTAGAATGAAGTAAGGTACTGTTGTATCTTTTTAAAGCTTTATATGAACTTGATCCAGGATATGTCTCCAGTTTTATTATTTTTCATGCCTCCCAGAGATCTCTTAGATCTCAAAACCAGCTGCTTCATGAAATTCCGCGGTCACGCTGCCATAAGTTGTGGAAAGGACTACAACTCTATTAGATCCTTTACCTCTGTAAACATGTTTGAAACCCATCTCAATATGTTTTTGTTTGATGAGGCCTTCACTATTTTTATTCTTGCTTTTTTATCTCCTTATTTATTTGTTTTTATTTTTTATTTTTCTGTTATTGTATCTTACTGTATTCTATTTATTATTTATTTCATTTTTGAAATAAAATATGGCAAATGTTATAACTGCGTATTTTGTTTAAGAAACATTTTGATGATTTTGGACAGGGGAGATCTTCTAGTAAAAGAGACAGGTCTGTTCAGACAAAGGTAGTGTACCCTGTGGTCTCTAGAAAGGGTAGATGTGTTGTTGCTGGTGTTGGTTTCTAGTGAGGCGCTTGATAATGACAATAGTTAGAGGCGACAGCATGTGAGGAGTTGTTATATGTTGTATATGTAACTGCCAGTTGTCAGTAAAAGCATGTTTATACAGTTTGAATATAAAGTCTTTATTTAGGATACACAACAACACCTAAGGACTGTGAAGTCATTCAGGTTTAAGGAACAGAAAAATAACCATTTAAAAGTGTAGAAAGATGTGGGAAAACTCTTATTGATCATTTGTATTTACATGGATGTCTGTGAAATGTGATGCAGAATGTTCAATGAGGGCAGTAACTTATAAAGCGCAACATTAAACACAATAATTCAGATGATACAAACAGACAACACAGGAGTATGACAAGCAGATGACAGGGAGGCTGACACAATAACAAAAATGGACGATAACTGTAGATAATGACAAATGCATTTTACAAAACACTTGACACTTTTTGCACAAATGGAATGACATAATATATTTTCTTGCAAGTAAACAAAGCAAGGGACATAGTTGCTATGATTGCTAACATACTCTGAAAACAGCACAGATTTTGAAACCAAAAAATGACCTTCATGAATTACTTTACTTACCTGGTTTGACTGCTAAAACCTGCCCTGCTTTGTTCTGTGTTCTGCAATAGCAGCCAGGCCCAGAGCTGGTAGGTAGGTCTTCTGTTGACATCTTGTGGCCAGAAGAGAATCATGCAGCTGTGCTGCTGTCTCCTGACTAATCACTCTTCTCTCCATCTTTTTTTTTTTTTTAAATATCATAATAATAATAATAATAATAATAATAATTAGTTTGGGGACCATTCCTCACTATTAATTAACTTAACTACAACTTTTGCCTCAATAAACTCCTAATTTGCTGCCTATTAACTTACTAAATGGAAGGTAGTTGTTAAGTTTAGGGATGGTGTGTAGGATTAAGGGTTTTAAAATATGTAATAATATGTGCTTTATAAGCACTAATAAACAGCCAATATACTAGTATGTAATATGCGAGCTTGTAAGCAACTAGTTAATAGTGAGAATTGGTCCCTGAAATAAGAGAATCATGCAGCTATGCAAAATTTAATTTGGTGCTGCTGTCTCCTGACTAATCACTTTTCTCTCCATCTTTTTTTTTTTAACACTAAAGTGTTAACAGAGATGTTAAGATTTCACAAATCTGGGTTTCCAGTTCCATGAGATTATCGAGCGGTGCATAATGTCTTTCATTACTTAAAGGTGCAGTGCATTATTTCTGGAAAATGCTATTTATATTTGAAATCAACACAACAAACTCACCCCTACCCAAAAGGATAACGCTGTATCGATGGGATGAGGAGGCGGGTTGATGTAGCTCGCAAAAAGTCAACAGAAGGTGACATCATATGCAGTGAAGAAGTTGAAGTATCTTCTGGTGTGTCTTTGACAGTTGGCAGCATTGATTCCATCTTCAGGAAATTTCCACTTATCAGGGCTGCATTTCCCAAAAGCATTGTAAGCCTAAGTTGATTGTAGCCCCATTGGTTTCAAAGGGTTTACGATGTACTTAAGCTTTTTTTTTTTTGTTAACAACTTTTTATTAAACTTTCTTCTGGGAACAGTAGTAAAAAACAGAAAGCAACTGTGCAAATTTAGAACCCACCTCACCCCATCCCACCCCCTGGTAGACTTACAAAAAATAATAATAATAATTAATAAAATTAAATAAATAAAAATAAAATGAATAAATAAATAAAATAATAATAAAAATTAATTAATTAATATTAATAGATAAATAAATAATACAATTATTTGTACAAAGATTTTAGAAAAGATGACACAACATTAAAAGCTGAATGCCATAAATGTACAGTTTTCACATTAGATCCATGTACACAGTCCAGGTTCGTCTGTCCGTTGTGTGAGGAGGATTCCAACGGTTGACTAGCAATTTTTTTTGCTGCTGTGAGAGCAGCTAACAGTAAACATCTTTGTTGGACGGACAAGGTGAAGTCCCAAAAGTCATTCATGAAAAAATGGCGTGGAGTCAAACATATCTCAGTACCCAACAAATATGATTGGTCTTGTGAGAGCTGAGTCCAAAAAGGTGAGAGAGAGGGGCACTCCCCCCCAAAAAAGCAAAAACTTGCCTAAAGAGATGTACTTAAGCTTTTGATGCTTTTGGGAAACACAGCCCAGATCAGTGAAGTGAAGGAGAAGATTCTGATGCTATTGCCGCTCCCCACATTTACTGCCCGCCAAGCCTGTCAGCATTTGCATGCTATTTGCATAGATATCCTATAAGACCTCAGGATTTCAGAGAAGGGGAGGAGTTTCTCATAGTGATTCTTGTTATAGAGAGTGAACACTTGATAAGGGAACCAATGTTACTCATGTATCGAGAAGAAATAAAGCAAACTTGGTGTCCGTTTTCAGGATTTCCAGCTCTGGAATATCTGGTTCACACTGCACAATTTTAGCCCCGATTTTCACTCACCAACAGTTTTGTGGAAATCGCTGACAAGTGCCTGATATTGGAGGCAAATCGGTGCTCTTTCCAGGGGCGGTTCTAGACCACAGTAACTGGGGGGGCCAGACAGGGGCCACTTGAGATTTTAGGGGGCACAATTTTTAAATTCATATTAACCTACAAGTAATATTCATTTAGTCATTTTTCACCATGTCATGTATCACTGCAATCTCTAGAAGTAATCTATAACAATTTCAACTAAAATTAATGTTTCATCCTGTTTCAATTATTTGACAAATAATTTCGTATTGTAGTGTCAGGGGCATCATGTACTCATTATTTTTGAGGGGGCATGAGTGTGTGTGGGGGCATATAGGCTTATGTCCCTACTGAGAAAAAATAAAATAAAATATAACCATCACAGAAAATTTTAATGGTTTCCACTACAAAAATCATTACAAACCATCAACTTTTAACCATTAAAAAAATGGTTTTCTGTGGTGTGTTTTGGGACATATATTCCATTAGGATTTATTGGTTTTAACAAGCCACCAATAGAAGGCGACCAATTACCAGCAGAGACCCACAGGGTCATTACAGTTTCCAGTAAAATCAATACAAGTCCCATTATATAACCAGTAAAACCATTACTAATTTTGTAATGGTGTCTATTGTTTTGTTTTGTTTTGTTTTTTTCAGCAGGGGTTTTATTCTTTTTTTTTTTTTTTAATTCGATATAACCCCAAAATATATTATGAAATATCTCGATTCTCAAATATGTGTAAGTAAATGCATTTTACACCTTTATAGATTAGCTACCGTTGGGCGATGGGCAAAGTATAGCCTAATACTGTAATCTATTAACTA
Organism: Onychostoma macrolepis; assembly: GCF_012432095.1. NCBI lineage: Eukaryota > Metazoa > Chordata > Actinopteri > Cypriniformes > Cyprinidae > Onychostoma > Onychostoma macrolepis. Next base: position 443,964 of record NC_081169.1, read on the forward strand.
TGCATAAAAGTCCATCTTTTTACTTAAGTACCAGATATGGGTGTCATACCATAAAATACTTTTAATACAACTGAATTTGAATTTAATAAAAACATTGTAAGTTACTAATTAGCATAAAACTTTAATTGTACAAAATAGAGCAAAGAACGTTTACATTATCAAAGAACATTTTCACTTCAGTTCAGCGAGTTCAAGCACTCTCAAAAACTGTCATAATAATCTCTAAAGCTGTTTACACTGTGAAATTAATATCTTACTGCTTACATTCGTACATCTTCACTTTGTTGTTTCTTATGAGAGAATTAGTCAGACAATTCAGTCAGCGAGCGCGCGCGTGGTGACGAAACAGCATGTTTCAGCGATGACTCATCTGAACGCCTCTGATTGGTCCTTGCATTCATAACTAAGTTGCTGTTGGAAGAGGTGTTAGTGAGGCCAGCAGGGGGCGCTCACCCTGTGGTCTGTGTGGGTCCTAAAGCCCCAGTATAGTGACAAGGACACTATACTGACAAAAAGCACCGTCTTTCGGATGAGACGTTAAACCGAGGTCCTGACTCTCTGTGGTCACTAAAAATCCCATGACACTCATCGTAAAGAGTAGGGGTGTAACCCTGGTGTCCTGGCCCAATTGCCTCCACTGGCCCCTGTCTATCATGGCCTCCTAATAATCCCCATCCACTTGATTGGCTATATCTCTCTCTCCTCTCCACTTGTAGCTGGTGTGTTGTGAGCGCACTGGCGCCATTGTCCTGTGGCTGCCGTCGCATCATCCAAGTGGATGCTGCACACTGCTGGTGGTTGAGAAGAGACCCCCTATATGATTGTAAAGCTATTTGAGTGTATAGCAATACACAATAAAGCGCTATATAAATGCTTCATTCATTCATTCATTCATAAGCTCAACAGAATCGTATGTGATTGGTTATAATGCGCAGTACTTTAAAAACGAGTCTGTCTCTGGCTCTGTGCCAGCCAGCGAACGCAGATTTGAATTTAGCAGCTGGTGATGTTTTTCTTTTTTATATATAGTTTACAAACTGGCATTTCACCCCAAATTGTTTGCTGTGATATGATTCCAAATTTAGGGGGGCCAAAGGGGGGGGCAAGCTTGTTGACTGGGGGGCACTGCTAATATCAAAGATGTGATCTGAGAGAAGCACTGATGCATTAGCAATGTGAGATATTTGGTATGCTAAAATATCTGGACCTGTCAGCAACACGCTGCAGTGTGAAACATAGATATATATACGTAGATGACTCATTGGCGATTGTTTCTATGGGCCATGATACATAAGCCATCCGCCATTTTTGGAACAGTCTGCAAACCCTCGAGCGCAAGTTGACTGTGTGCGTCTACAACAGCAAATTATAAGCACGTATATCTTTGAATATTCATTGATTATTATGGTGAATGACGTCAAGTTGACCGTTCCAAAACGGTGGACACGTCAATGAATCTAGAGAGGTCAAATGTGGCATCTACACATATCTATGGTGTGAAATGTGGTGTGAAATGTGAAATTTGACTGGAAATTACATCAGCGACGACCTACAACCAAATAGAAAGCAGAGTACAGAGTTCAGTGGGAGGAGTCATAATAGACCTGTAAGAAAACATCAGCAAGCAATCACTCTCTCCTTTATATTATTATTATTATTTTTAAATTTTTCATTGCAAATCATTGTACAGATAACTTGGATTGTAAGCGTTTTGCAGGCTACCTTTTTTAACAAAAATAAATGCATTTTTGCATGAGAACACCTGTCTCGCTCGAGATCTTCCACTATTCCCCTTATCATTTCTCGTGTGTGTTTGGTTTTGATAAGTAGTTTGTAGACCAGATGGAGTTGTCAGTGATTCTTCCTATTGAGAGGTTGTGTAGTGTGCACACAACAATTCAGTGATACCCCAGACAAGTAGTGCGGTTTGAGAAGAGCAGTGATTTGACCACTTTGAAAAGAGACTAATGCCGGGTTCACACAGCACGACTTTACAGACCTCTTTCTCAGCCTCACTCAGAACATAATTGCAAAGGTTAGTAATATTCGACTGATAACTCAATCTCCCATCTCACATTTGTTTGGTCTAAACAGAAATTCACGATAATCATCATATCCGCACACCAGTGAACTGGATAATGAGGTTCTGTGTGGAATTGTAAACTACTATTTTTGGTTTGCTTTCTGAATCAGAATTTGTACCTCTCTATCCAGCCTATCTGATAAATTGATGAGTGGAACATAAATGTCTGCATTGGGAATTTTACTTGGCAAGTCTTAATCATCTGTTATAATTTGTTCCAAGATGTAAACAATATTTGTTTACTCAAACAGTTATTCAATCCAGTCGCGCCTGCAAGTGTACGGCTGTACGCAATGTGCGTACCATGAGCGCTCAGACTGACCTGAGATTTGCCTCACAAACATTTCAGCAGTTAGTAGCTATATGTGTCCCGTATCTCTGTCGACTGAACCAGCCATGCCATTAATTGTAAATGTATTAGTCTTTTGCACTCCAAAGTCAATTTCTGCATATAAATATTACGCCAAATAGAAACAGAAAATCGTGCTATACGCACCTTCATCATAAGCTCGGGTTAGCCTACAACAATTAATTAGGGTATTTTTCCAAATGGGAATACAACGAATTCATGACAATGTTTTGCATTCAAGCTACCCGTAACATTTATAGTGAAAAGTTCTTTAAAAGCATCTGGAATGCAATAAAGTAACTTTTAAAGATGTTTTTAAAGTGTTTGCTGCATGGACTAGAAAAAAAAAAAAAAAAAAGGCTAGGCCTAATAAATAATTCACGTATCAGACAAAATTGAGTTGCAGCAAATCCTTTAAATTTTAAGGTATTCAGAACACAGCATATTAGAAATGCAAAGTCGGCAACACCAAAGCTCCAAAAGTATCAAAGAAATTAATTTTAAAAAATTTGCATAGTGCGTTATATTTTTTCAAATAAATTTCTTTGATACTTTTGGAGCTTTGGTGTTGCTGACTTTGCATTTCTAATATGCTTCTACTTGTTTTTTAGTTGAGCACCCATTTGAGATCGATGTGCGTGCTGTTGCTTACTCTTACATTCAGAACACAGCAACATAAAAATCTGAAAATATAAGCAGCTTGTCACGGTGCGGTGTAGGAGAAACGCACAAATATGAAGATAATGGTAAACAGTCTTTAATATATCCACATAAAAGTAATCTACATCAGGTAGGCAGGATACACACACATAGGTAACGTTAAGACCGGACAACGTGAACTGAACAGACTGCAACTTAAATAGGATGGCTGATGAGGGTGAGAAGGTGAGGAGGATGAACTAATAATGACAAAACGAGAACAAGAACATAACCAAATATGGGCACAATCAGACATGAGGGAAAACTAGGTCACACAGAGCACATGGGGAATGAAAACACAATAAACAGTCCTGAGGTGTGACAGTTCACCCCCCTCCCGGAAGGCGCGGCCTCGCACCACAGAAACAACAAAGGGAGGGACGAAGGGGGACTTAGGAGGAGGACAAAGGAGCGGATGTGGGATGGAAAAGGTGATTGGAGGAGGTTCAGGAGGTGGCCGGATGACCGAGAGGAGGACGACCCACAGAGACCAGGGCGGTACTGACGGAGGTAGGATCCAGGGAGAAGACAGGAGGAGCCAGGGTGGAAGAGATGGAGGGAGGAGCCAAGGAGGAGACAGAAGGGACTTGGAGCAGGAGGATCCAGGTGGGACCCAGGCCGCAGCCATGATGGTGACTCACGGTGGAGCCGACGGAGAGAAGAGCCATGGTGGAGGAAGGGCTGACGACTCCAGGGGGCTGGCCGACGGCAGCGGAGCAGGTGGAGGAGGAGCCTGAGGCGGAGACGGAGAGCCGATGAGCCAGGGCAACACTGAGGATCTGGAGGGCCAAGACGGAGCAGATGGCGCCAGTGACCGAGGCGGAGGTGGGGATCCGGAAGGCCGCAGAGGACCGAGGTGGAGCCGGAGGGAAGGAGGAGCCTGACAGAGCCAGAGGGACGAAGCGCAGCCGGAGTAGTGGAGTAGACGACAGACCAAGGCACAGCCGGAGGGACGAGGGAGCCCGGTGGAGCTGGTGGACTGACAGGCCACGGCGGAGAGGAGGGAGCTAGGAGCCAAGGTGGAGCCGCTGGGTTGAAGGGCCGAGGCGGAGTCCAGGACTCAGAGCCTGGAAGCTGAGACAAGGGATCCTCCAGCCATGATGCCAATGGAGACTGGCAGACCCGTGGTGAATCTAGTGCACAGATGGTGGCTGAGGGTGAGCAGAGGGGCTGCCAAGATGCAGCGGTGGCAGACAGGGGAACGACATCTGTGGTCGTTTTAGGACAGGCAGATAGTTCAGACGAAGATGGGGGAAGAGGGGGCATGTCTGCATATATATATCCCATTTATAGTCCACTGAGCTTGGCTTACCCTCAGCCATGGTGCAGTCGGCGGAGCTCCCCACCACGCTCTCACTGTCCATGGCTTTTTCCCAGTAGCCGGCTCTCGCACCTGGTCTGAAGTCACTGGCTCTGGGCCGTTCCTCAGCACTGTCACTCTCTCTGGCGATGGTTCATCGGTCACAGCGTGCTCTGGCTCTCCATCAGCAGTGGGCTCAGGCTTATATCTCCAAGAAGATCGCCGAGTGGACCTCGAGAGGCATCCTCTTCTGCTCCAACAGAAGGAGGAGGTAATTGGAATGATCCATAACAAAAATAAAAACTGACAAAACTGGGAGAAGGGGTGCTGCTTTACTTTTTATAGGTCCAGTCTTCTGTCACGGTGCGGTGTAGGAGAAACGCATGAATACGAAGAAGATAACGGTAAACACTCTTTAATACATCCACATAAAGGTAATCAGGCAGGCAGGAATACACTCATAGGTAACGTTAAGACCGGACGACATGAACTGAACAGACTGCAACTTAACCCTTGTGCAACCTTTTGGACATTTTTCTCCTTTTCAGTTTTTTATTTTTATTTTTTTATAATTTTGCCTGTGTTATTGCTAGCTGCATAAATTTTGGCACAGGTGTGTATTTTTTATTGGAACTTTACTATTTCACCCCATTTCCTGTAAAAAATCTATTTTGCACTAGGTACAAAAAATAGTTCCTCTCAGGACCTTTTGGACAAAAAAGTCCCCAATTGAAACCCATTAAAACTGCTTTTTTTTTTTTTTTTACTATTTTTTTACCAGATGGTGCCAATTTTTTTCAGGTTTGGCCTATAAAGCAAATACTCACTTTATTCCTGTTTTCTGCTTCTGCATATTATAGAGCCAATTGGATAAATAATGCAGCTATATTTGTGTGGATGTGTTGGTATGGATGTCAGAGTGTTGTTTGTATGCATGTCATAAAATTAAAAAAAATAAAAATTATGTGTGTGTGCGTGTGTTCTTGTAATATTTGAGAGAGAAAAACTCTACTGCAAATCATGAATCCAACAACTGTGTGCACCAGCGGAGTTTTGCTGGCATCTAATGGGGAAGATTTGGTACTGCGCCCAAACTAAATCTTACTGAAAACACATTTTTTGAGATATCAACCTCAAATTTGGAACACAACTTGTTTAGATATATGGCTTTTTGGAGTTTTTTTGGAGTTTAAAAAAAAGAATTTCATAAAATATATATTTTATATAAATATTATTCATAAATCATTTTCATAAACTTAAACCTCTATAACGGGTTTTTTTGGTTTCACTTTTTGAACTTTTTTACTTCAACTTGCTCCACTTAAAGGTATGTGCTTTTGTTTACTCTCCTCTAACCAGCTGTTTCACATCGTCCAATGTTATTTCACAAGTCATAGGCTCAATCTCTAAAACTACCTTCTGATCTTTTTTTCTGAGTCTGTAACTAAAGAAATATCGAGTTTACATTCCTTGGGTTTGTTTGATCCAGATTCAGTTAACTGTTTGTTTTGAAATACTGAAAGATTCCGACCTAGTTTAGACCTTGTTTCCTCTGGTCACTTTTAACAGCCCCTGTTTATATATTTTTTCATTATATAGATATATAATGAAAAAAATAACTGAAATACAATAATTCCAGCTGCAATGTTCAGTTTAAACATATCCCCATTGTGATTTGAACAGTCAGTGTGGGCCCTTTTCTCACATATTTCACATTGAATCCATTCTCTCCCACTATCCCTCACTTAACCAAAACCATTTGCTGCAGCATCTGAATGCCTGCACTGGATGAGGACATTTGCTAAACAAACACATTTTTAACAAATTGGGTCTTTTTACCGGCCCTTTGTGTGTGTGTGTGTGTGTGTGTGTGTGTGTGTGTGTGTTTTTGCCCGTGCTTTCTCCTCTAAAATCCTTTTATATTAGAGAATGTAATTAAACTGGCACATTTAGCTTTCCTCTTCCATTGTCTGCACTGTTGCAATTTTGATATTGCAAGTGACAGTGGACCGGTCATAGTTACAAAGATGTTTTCAAAATTTACACGCCAACATGTTTATTAACTAAAATAACATCTCCTATCCATAAACTAATTTGTTTGCTGTAATTGTCCCCTACTGAATACAGTTAAAGTAACCTGGAGGGAGAGAAAGTGGTAGCATAGAGAAAAGAAAGTTAAACCGAGGTAACAAATTCATCTTAACTGTGGAGATTCTTCCTTGAAGAGAGACTTTAAGATTCTTCCATCTTTGAATGTCATTTTTGACCTTAACTACTGTCTCTGGCAATCTTATGGATGTCTTTATATATGGTAATGCCCAAATAGATGAAAGATTCCTTAATAGGGATAAATGAGGGAATAGAAGAATTAACATTAACATTGTTAATTGGCATTAAAGCAGATTTGCTCCAATTTATTTTGTATCCTGATAAGCTACTAAAATGATCAAATTCCTTAATTATACTAGAGACTGAAACATCAAAGTGGTCTAAATATAGAATAATATCATCAGCGTACAATGAAATACTATGATTATGATCATGAATCTTAATCGATACTTCAGATTTCCTGATGGCTTGTGCTAAGGGTTCAAGAGTAAAACAATAAGGGGCAAAGCGGACATCCCTGCCTCGTTCCTCGCTGTAAAGGGAACGGAGGGGGTGTAATATTACCAGTCAAGACTGATGCTGAGTGGTATAATGTCTTAATCAAAGAAATGAAATGTTCACCGTAGCCGAAACATTGCAGAACTGCCCATATATATTCCACAAGAATATGAAAGAGTCGACACATATTGTCAGACGCATTGCGCCCCTTGATAAAACCGGTTTGGTCCTCCTTGATCAAACTATGAATTACTTTCTCCATACGAGAAGCAAAAACTTTAGCATAGATTTTTAGATCACATGGGATAAGTGATATCGGTCTGTAGCTGGAACAATCTAATGGATCTTTCCTTTTTTAAGAAGTAATGATATCAATTATGTTTTTTGATCTCTATGAAATACACCATATTCAATTGCAAAATTAAATGAATTAAGCATAAGTGTCCCTACCAAATCCCAAATTTCCAAATATAACTCAGGGGGGAGACTATCTAGGCCTGGCGATTTGCCCTTTTGAAGGCTTTTTAGAGAGACGTGGAGCTCCTCCAAACTTAATGGGGCCTCCAAAGATTCTTTATCCACCTGTGAGATCCAAGGCAATTCCAATTTATCTAAATACTGCTAACAAATTGGTTCATCAAAACATGTTTCGGCTTTATACAGACTTGTCTAAAAACTTTTAATGTAACCTTTTATGTCGTTAATCACTGCAGGTTTCGTGGTGACCTGACCATCCGATGATTTTATTGCGCTAATATATGCCTTAGACTCACATTCTTTCAGCCTAAGGGCCAATAAATGACTAGGTCTCTCTGATTCTAAATTATATTTTTGCCTAGTTCTAGATGGAGGACATAGACAAAATGAAAGATGGGCTGAGAAATATGTAGTCTATCCTAGAGAAAGTCTTACGTCTATTAGAAAAAAAAAAGTCCTTAGATTTAGTATTCTGAATTCTCCAAAGATTGATTAAGTTGAGCTCAGTGATACATTTATTCAGAAGTTGAATTAATTTAGAAGATGAATTGACTGTTGTATCAGATTGAGATTTATCCAAAGCAGGATTTACGACAGCATTAAAATCACCACCTACCGCTAATGGCCATCAGTCTGCTCAAGTAGTGTTTTGGAAATATTTGTAAAGAATTCACTGTCTCTCTCATTAGGACCATAAATAGAGACCAATGCTAACCTATTATTATGTATCTTGCAACGGATAAAAACCAATCTACCCTCCTCATCACTTCCGATATGTTCAATTGTTAAATGTAACTTCCTGTTAACAAGGATAAGCACCCCCTTAGTTTTATTAAAGGGGTCCTATTATGCTCTTTTACAAAGTCTTGATTTTGTTTTGGGGGTGTACTAGAACATGCGCCCATGCTTGGTGGTTCGAAAATCGCATTATTTTTCACATAATTTACATTATTACAATACCTTTCTCCCCAGCCTGGCACAAACGGCTCGATTAGTTCCGGGTTTGATGAAGGCCTGCCTTCCGAAAAACGAAATATGTTGGTTAGCTGTCCCAGTGCATTGTGATTGGCGAACAACTTAGACGGTGTTTCAGTACTGCCCCGGCCCTTGCCAAACAGCAAGTTCGTCAATCAAATCAAATTGCCATATCAAATCAGACCCCGAGAATATTGAACAACAGGATCGCGCAGAACCTTTGCACGCACGGATATTGCAAGACATAGGCTATTAAAGTGGTAACGTTATTGTTGTTGTTGTTTTTTTGGCTAAATCACGTTTTAGATAGGATGTCAACAACAGCTTAAACATAACTGCATTTACTACAGATAAGTGCAATGGTAATATATATTAGATAAAGAGAGCGAGGATTTACCCCGGTAACGCTGTACACAAAACAGAGCTCTGATTTTCACAAATGCTGCTTTATCAGACATTAAATGCAAGATGAAATGAAAATGACATCCAAAATTTTCTGAAGAGAGTCAGTTTTCTTCAGAAATACAGTGATATAAAAACACCCTCATTGGGTTTCGATTTTGAAACGTGCAGTGCTCAACCAAGCGTTCTCCACTTGCCAACCATTCGAATATCCATAGGCGGGATTTATTTTAATGATATTCTACTAGACCAATTTGTGATATCACAAATACAGGAAAACAACTTTGTAGTCCAAACAAACCGTTTGTTGTAGTTCTTGAAAAGGGATTTTTTAAAAACGAAATATCTCCCTTTGGAGTGGACTTTGAGATTTGTAACTTTGTAGATCGTTTCATGCCCAAACATACACACTGACGAAAATTAAAAAAGTGAAAAAGCATAATAGGACCCCTTTAAGAGCGAAGGAGAAGGCTGCTGTAATGGGGTCGACGAGATATGAGGCATGCAGATCCATTAGCAAAGCTTTATTAGTCAGAGACATGGTCATAACAGGCAGGGGCACACAAATGGCAAACAGGTATATAGAGGGAAAGGCAGAAGAGTACACAAGTGAATGGGCATGGTCTCCGATCGGCAAACAATATCCAGAGGGCTAGACGAGAGGGGTAATCCAGGTACACGAGCAATAATCCGGGCAGGGCCGAACAGAGTCCGAGACAGCAGGCAAAGGGTTAATCCAAGATACAATGGCAGAAATCAGAACACGAGGAAACAGGCAAGGCAAGACTAAGACAACTAAGTAGACAAGACAGAACAATACTCTGCAAACTGTGAACGGAAGTCCATGGCTTAAGTAAGTTAATCAGTGTGATCAGTGCAATCAGCTGTGTGTGCGTGTGTGTCGTCAGTGCAATGGATGATGGGTAAAGTAGTCCGTGGGTGCCGTGCAACAGTAGTGCAAGAGTCAATGTGGTGAGTGAGTGACCTCTGGTGGTGGATGAACGGAAGTTCATAGGCCGGATTCGTGACAGCTGCCAATTTATAATACTTATTCTGGAAACGTGCCACGTCAGATTGCTTTAAATGTGTCTCTTGTATTAGTGCACAGGAAATCGATTTACGGTGTAAATATTCTAATACACAAGTACGTTTCACCGCAGAATTTAGGCCATTCACATTCAATGATAAAATATTTAGAGTATGCATTGAGTATTCATAATCCCAAAATTGTATTCAGTAAATGACGAAAAGCAAAAGCACTCCCATTCTGTAAGTAACATTTAAACGCTGGTGTGCATTCTAGATACCAAACCACCTAGATGAAAAATCCTTTTATAAATAAGGTAAAATAAATAAAAGTATGAATGTCTGTTGTAAAAAATAAGAGCTACACAGAAACAGGAACAACAAACAACTATAAATAAGAAACAACTCAGACCGCATTGAGCAACAAAAAATGGTGATGATACGTGACCGGTCCACTTCAATGCAAGACATGTCCCCAAAAGGCCCACATAGTCAACAATTATTGCAATTAAACCTACTCTCCATTAGACCCCTCCAAAAAAATGGTGTTAGTCTTACCAGTAAAGATACAGTTGTGCCGGATAAATAAGAACAATATCCCAGGAGGAGGAGGAGGAGGAGGAGGAGAGAGAGAGAGAGAGAGAGAAAACAAAGAGATTTAACAAGTGTCCATGTCCACCTTGTTATTATCCTCTACTGGGCCTCCATCCTGGTCATTAAGTTCCTCTCGCTGTGCCAAAGAGATTGAGATGTGGCTGCTGTTTTCCTGTTGCTTTGTAGAGCTGCAGCATATGTGACTCTGGACCACAAAACCAGTCTTAAGTGTCAATTTTGTTTAATAAATAAGCTTTCCATTGATGTATGGTTTGTTATGATAATATATGGCCAAGATACATCTATTTTCATTATCTGGAATCTGAGGGAGCAAAAAAATCTAAATATTGAGATCAAAATATCGATCAAAATATCGCCTTTAAAGTTGTCCAAATTAAGTTCTTAACAATGCATATTACTAATCAAAAATGAAGTTTTGATATATTTACGGTAATAAATTTACAAAATATCTTCATGGAATATGATCTTTACTTAATATCCTGACTTTTGGCATATAAGAAAAATGTATAATTTTGACCCATACAATGTATTTTTGGCTATTGCTATAAATATACCCCAGCGACTTAAAACTGGTTTTGTGGTCCAGGGTTACATATGTCTTCTTCTGTGACAGTGAGCTGATAAAATCCTTCACTTTCTGAGGAGAGTCGAACATCATTTGCTCACCTTTGTGCCGTAGTTTAACCCTCTGGGGTCGACAAACGCGTATACGCGTTTTGAGGCAGATTTTCCTGATAAGGCCGAAATGAGCTTGAATTACTCTGCCATTTTTGATCGTACAGATAAAAGCAATACACCATTCGAATCTGTAAGGGGTCTACTTTCATAATAACAACTAAACTTTGTGCTTTTGAAGAATAAAGAAAACAAACAGGGTGCGCTCTCTGTCTTCTCCGTCTCCGCGAACTGTTTTTAGAAACGCGTCACTAAAATGAACTGTAACTCAGCAAATACTCAACACAGAGACATGGGAGTTATATCTATAGAAAGCTTCTGTGATGAAGTAATCCGTATGAAACCAACACGATGTTCAATCTTTCCCGTCTGACTCATTATCTCTAAAGTGACCCCGCCCCCGCGCGGCTCGCGCTGTTCATATGTAAATAGCCACGTGGTAAGTGCGCGCGTGCAAACGCCCAACAACACAAACAAAGAGGAGGTCCTTCATCGCGGCTACTGTTCGTTTCTGGAAGACGCGCTGAGTAAAAGCAGGATTTCCCTCGAAAGAAGAACACGATTTCATCCAGCAGAGGAGATGAGTAAGTAATGTTTCTTTTTTACATTAGTTACCGTTTTATTGTGACATAAACTTGAACGGATTTACTAACAGTTAGCTGGGTTTCCCCCCAAACGACAACATGATGAATGCTACGCCTCTAAGAATGTTTAGACCATGTTTATTATTAATACTCTGTTCACAAATATATTTTAATAGCGTGCTAAACAATAATAATTAGTTTTTCAGATATAAAATATAATTTTTATAGTACAAAGTACATCCTTTTATTGTACAAAGCATGCTTGAGTCTGTGGCTACAGAATCATATCATAGGCTACTATAAAATCATACATACTAGACTATATGACTACAAAATCATAGTTGGGTTTTCCCCAAACTACAATGTTTGAAATCGTGTAAAACATTTTGAATATGATGGCAATTCATTGTATTTAAATTTCTTACAGCGCTATGATGTTTTCATGCTCTATATAAAACAATAAAAGTAATGTGTCCCGGGACGGTCGAGAGATGAGGCGAGGACTCAAGTGCAGGAGAAAGTGGGTCTTTTAATAATAAAGTGCAACAACAAAAAATGAACAAAAACCACCCCGAAGGGGAAAAACAGGCAGGCAGGCAGAGGACCACAGCACAAACAAACAAACCCACACACGACATGAAACATCCGACATCAAACAACGAAACAGAACAGGACTGCAGACACCAGGAGACTATATGGGGAGCCAAACGAGGAGGACACAGGTGAAGTAACTGAAACAATAATGAGATAACAAGGAGGGTGGGGTCAGACAATAGACAGGAAAGCACATGGCACAAACAACAAACAATAAGCCATGTGCTAACACACACAGTGACATCTGGTGGCCAACCAGGGCACACCAGCAGGGCCGTGACAATATGAGTGTACACTGTAACATGATGAATGCTACGAGTCTAAGTATGTTTAGTACATGTTTATTATTAATAGCCTACTCTGTTCAGAAATAGATTTTAATAATGTGCTAAACAATAATAATTAGTTTCTCAGATATAAGATTTCTTTCTCTTTTTTATGATAGTGATATATATGATATTTATGATATATATACAGATGTTCCTGATATTAACATGCTCACAAATGTTTTTTGGTTTGTATTTTATTGAATCAGATACCAGCACCAGATGAATCCTGATGTCTCTTCAAACTGGTTTCCTCTGAGAGCGCTGCACCAACATCAGATGTTCAACTACACTGATATTCTATGTCAAAACAAGCTCCTTCTCTACTGATTATGTTTTTTTTCTTCTTGAATCCATGGAAAGAAGTAGAAACACTTAAATAACACACGTAAATATCAGGTATGATTTCCTTGTTTCACTTGTTGAACAGAATCTGTTGCAGGAATGACTCAAAGTCTGTTCACATCTCTGTGGTTAGATCAGTGTGCACAATAATGTGTCTTTGACCTTCATTATGTATGTTTTGATTATACTGTGTTGTAAATAAAATACAAATAATTAAAAAAAACCTTTTTTTCAATCTCCTCACATTCTCTCTTACCTGCCTCACAGTCACAGTCACACTGATGGGCCATTAGGGGCCCATAGGGGAGGGCCCTTTGTCTCTCAGGTGAGACTCCCTTAATATTCATGGCCATTGCCACTCCCTCGCATATAGACCCTCGATCACAAAACATGTCTTGAAAATTTTAAATCAATATATTGTTTTCTGTGAATAAGTAAGCAGAATGATTTTCACATAATTTTGAAGTAAATATTCTAGCCTACAAGACTGATTACTCAAAAGTCTTGTTCAGGACTATTTAGTGTGGGTTTTATGGCCTTATTTCAGCTACATTTTTTTCCCTAAAACTTACAAACCACGCATAATATTTTTTTTCTAAAAAATGCAAACATGTACATCCATCTTGGTCACATATTATTGTAGCACAGTTTGTGCTGAATACAAAAAAAATTACATGTTGGTCAATAGTATGTTTTAAGTAGCTGAAATAAGCACAAATATCAGGGCATGTCAAAACATCTCAAGGGCCCCAAAATGACCTCAGACCCCAGAGGGTTTTAAGTACAAAATTAGTGCGCGAAAATAGTGCACTTTAAGTACATTATGGAAGTGCACTTGTTTTTCACCTGGGCTAGCTAGCGCGGCGAAGCAGACACGTGACCGGGTCGATTCTGTTCGAGCAGCTGCACGTGAGGATAGGAGGACATTCACAAACTTAAGAAATCAGCTGGAGCAACTCACAGAAAACATTACAGACATTGAAGATAGGAGCAGGAAAAATAACGTGCAACTGGTGTGGTTGCCAGAGGGGGCGGAGGGATCCAATGCAGCTGGCTTCCTCAGAGCTAATTTTTCCAAGTGGATCCCTTCCCTGAAAGGCAATGACATCGAGATTGACCGGGCCCATCGCGTGTATGACGGAAGGAAAAACTCTGATCGGCCGCGTACTCTCATCTTCCATGTACTAAGATGGCATGACAAGATCGACGATCCTGAAGGGTGCTCGGCAGGCATATCCGGTGAAATATACGCAAGACAATGTCACGCTACTATTTTTTCCCGACTTTAGTCCAGCCACAATTACCAAGAGAAAGAGCTTTAATCCAGTCTTGAAGAAAATGACAGCACATGGTCTTCAGCCCTTTCTCACCTGTCCGGCGGTAATTAATATACTAAAAATGATCTTTTAGTACTTGTTAAGATAAACTTAAGATCATCTAAGTGTACTCAACTGTGCTATTTTGAGACACCATGAATATGAACTAAAATGCATTTTTAACATACTATCTTTGTATTTAAAAAATGTATTTAGTGATCACTTGAACCCATCTTTCATACACTAGTACACTCAAGTGTACTACAAGTGGTAGCTAAATACATTTTTTAAATACAAAGATAGTATGTTAAAAGTGCATTTTAGTTCATATTCATGGTGTCTCAAAATGTCAAAATAGCACAGTTGAGTACACTTAAATGATCTTAAGTTGACTTTAAGAAGTACTAGAGGATCATTTTTCAGTACAGAGTCTACCACATGTCTTACTGTCGAGGCCACAACCGAATCCAAAGTACTTTGCTGCTCTTAAAGTGCTAGCTTGACACTGTTAGCGATAGCACCATCTAAATCCTCTCTGGAGATGGTGGAATCTTTGAATTTTTTTCTTTATTGGCGATTGCTCAGTCTCTCTTTTCCGATTGTCTTTGACTGTTGAAGTATTCATGATGGGTTAAATATAGAGTGGTTTGAAATTTACTGACAGGTTTATATAATATTTGACAGAGTGAGCAGAGCGAAGGACTACGTGTGCATCACTGTCGAAGGGTCATGTGATCCCTCTCAGTCCAGATCTTTCACCTATAGAGAACATTTGGCGCATCAAAAAATACGTCAAAGACAACCACAAACTCTTCAGCAGCTGGAAACCTATATCAGGCAAAAATGGGACCAAATTCCAACACCAAAACTCCAGAAACTCATAACCTCGATGCCCAGACATCTTCAAACTGTTTTGAAAAGAAGAGGAGATGCTACACCATGGTAAACATGCCCCCGTCCCAACTATTGTGAGACCTATAGCAGGCATCAAATTTGAAATGAGATCATTTTGTGCATAAAATTGTAAAATTTATCTGTCAGGGTAAAGAGTCCAGGATCCAAGTGCGAGTGCAATGATACGTTTATTAACAGCAAAGAACAGACAAGAATCTCCAGCAGAGAGTAGAGTATCCAACTCCTTGCCGATAATTCCAAGGTGAGTGCGGATAAATCCAGTGACGGCAAGAACACAGAGAACTGGCAAAAACAAGACAATGTTAACGAACCAACAAAACACACTGAAAGCGCTGGCCAGATATAGGCAGCGCAACGAGCTACAGCTGGTACGTACTGATTAAGCACCAGCTGCGGTAATTAGATGACGAGACACACACCAGACAGAGACGCAAGATGACACACACAGACCCATGAACTGTGACATTATCAGTTTAAACATTTGTTTTATCTATGTTCTATTTTGAATAGAATATTGGCTTGTGTGATTTCAAATTCTTTTAGTTTTCATTTTATTCAAATTTAAAACGTCCCAACATTTCTAGAATTTGGGTTGTAATTAAAAAAAAAAAAAAAAAGGTCACATTTTGTTTTAAGGTCCAATTATCACTATTAACAAACCATTAACTATGACTTTTGCCTCAATAAATCAGTAATTTGCTGCTTATTAATAGTTAGTAAGGTAGTTGTTAAGTTTAGGTATGGGGTGGATTATGGATGCAGAATATGGTCATGCAGAATATATGCTTTATAAGTACTAATAAACAGCCAATATGTTAATAATAGGCATGCTAATAATAAGCACCTAGTTAATAGTGAGAATTGTTCTCTATTAAAAAAAAATACATAAATAAATCATCTATCAACCATAACAAGCAAATGTTGATGCATAGAATGTATTTTACATAGAAAGAAGCTTTGATGTGAGTTAGAGGTCTCCGATAGAAGAAAAAAATCCAACAAACAAGTTGAGTGGACTCTACTTCATGGGAAATCTGAAGTTTGGCCTTTTATATTGCTCTTACGAAAGGTTCCAGTTTACTCCAGTGCCTAGTTTTGCAGAAAGAGAGGACAGGATAGTGGAAAGCATTACTCAGATTGTGCAGATGAGCCCCCAGACACAAGCTGAGACATGTTTTATGTTTATGCTGTCTATGCTGACAGACATACTGGATGATAAAGCCTTGGAGAAAGTGATGCACAGGTGTAAACCTGGAGCAGACCTGATGCCATAAATTAGAAAAAAGTATGAAACAGCTTCCTAATGTGCCAATGTTCCTCTGGTTTTTACTGGTCAATAGTCACCAGCAGCTGAAAAGCAGAGAGCTGTTTTCTTCCTCTGGGTCTGGGCCATTGAAGTGATATTAAACAATCTAAAACACATGTTTCATTGTTCTAAAAAATGTTCTCTTGCCCAACACTAAATCTTTGTATTTGAGAAGAGTCAGTTGGCCAGACATGGCATTATGACGCACTTCTTTGTCCAAACCAGGAGGGATTTGAGCTTTGATTGGAATAAAACATGTTAAAAATGTTCCTGATCCATGCAGTCTTTAAGAATACTCAGCTTGCTTTCCAAGAAATCGTCTGGTTAACTGACATAAAAATAATTGCTATGCTTTCGCATTTATTATACTCTATATTTGATCTCTCTGATTATGTCTGCTACCACACTGGTATCTGTTTTATTATATTTGATATATAGGCATTTAATGCCATTTATCAGGAATCAGGAAAATGCAGCGTGACATAGTATTGAAAGACAGGGGAAATTACATTGCGAAATGATGCAGGCCAGACAAAATCCTGCTATAAGGTGGACTTTGTGAACCTACAACCTTGTTAAGACTGAGGACATTTTAATTGCATTTTAATTGTGTGGTCATCCTAGTATGTTGTCTTTGGCATAACTTGATGAACTGAATGTAATGTATTGATTTTTTTATTTTTATTTATATTGTGCTTTATATAATTCAGATTGCTATGAAGGAGCTTCACAGTGATAAACAGGAAAATAATACTTTTCAATACAAAATTCATAGATTTTGAAACAACTTTTATTTCAGGTCTAAAGCAGCTCTATAGAAGAAAACAATGTCATTATTCAGCTCAACTCAGAAAAAAAAAAAAAGGAAGAAAGAAAGAAAGCTGAAAAGGGGGTTGGAAATGTAAAGAAAAGGGGTTAGCAGAGAGAGCTTACACAATTATATGCACATTTTGTAGCGACGCACACACACACACACACACACACACACAGAGCCAGCAGCAAAAGTTCTCTGCGGGAAATAATTCAGAATCATTGTCAGACTAGAATGCGGGACATGAACGAGGTGGTTGTGTAATGATGATACAGACAGATGATAGCCTAATCTCTGTCTGTGGATTTTTGGGTCTGAATCCAAGAGCAATCCTTTAATTTGATGATTAAAAAATAAATGAATAAATAAATAAAAATGCTTTTAGGCGGTTATTTGTATAATTTGCTGTATAATACTGTAATAATGCAGTGAGATTATTATGTGAAAAAGGAGTCTATAGCAGGAGTCTAGTAGCCATTCATCCAGTGTGTTTCCTTGCCTTATTCCCAGGCTCAAGCATCATCCAGCATGTCTCCCTCTGCAACTGTACTTGACTTTCTCAATAACAGACCACAGTCTATTAGAATCAACAACCACAACTCCTCCATCCTTACCTTGAATACTGGTGTACCACAGGGCTGTGTGCTAAGCCCAATCCTCTACTCCCCCTTCACCCTCGACTGCATACCTGTACATGGCTGTAACTTCATAATCAAGTTTACAGATCACACCACAGTGGTCGTTCTGATGAGAGGTGACAATGAGACAGCTTAGGAAGGGTCACACATACACTCCCATCTACAGTGATGGGGCTGGGGCTGGGGATTTCCTGGACCCTCAACATCTCCACTCTGATCAAAGAGACAACAGCACCTCTTTTCTTAGGAAACTAAGGGAAGCTCACCTGTCCCCCACATCCTGCTGCTGCAAACTACCTCTGCACTATTGAAATCATCAAACTGCATCAGGGAATGGTATGGCAACTGCACTGTCTCAGAGCAGAAGACCCTCCAGTGGGTGGTGAAAACAGCCCAATACATCACTGGTGTTCAGCTACCCTCCATCAGAGACACCTCTCACCCCAGCCATGGGCTGTTTACTCTTCTCCCATCTGGGAGACGTTATGTAGTCTTTTCACACCAGCAGACTCACACTTCAACCTACTAAACTCAGGCGCTGAACACTACATTTAACTTGGGCCACTTAACCTCCACACTGCACATTATTTTGCACATTTCTACATCATGATGCCACTTGCACTTTTAGGTAACACTTTATTTCGATAGTCCACTTTAGGCATTCTACTAACAGTAAGTTACTTTGCAACTACATGCCAACTAGAAGTCATTAGAGTATTAGTAGACTGTCTGCTTAATAACTTCTAACACTTTATTTTAATGGGTCCACAACATACAACATACTGTACTGACTATGAGAAACTTTGCAAGTATATGTCAACTTATTCTACTAACCCTAAACCTACCCTTACAGTCTGCTCTGAGAGTTAGTAGACATGTAGTTGCAAATTAATGAGAATTAGTTGACATGTAATTGACACGTAGTTACAAAGTTACTTATAGTTAGTACAATGTCTAAAGTGGACTATCAAAATAAAGTGTAACCCACTTTTATGGTAACTGGCCATATTGCACATCTGGTTAGATGCTAAATCCAAAGTTAAGTCATGAAACTCTAGATGGCGCAGACTCAATCTGACATAATGGAGAGTTTTTTTTTTTTTTTTTTTTTTTGTATCAGCAGCTAATGAGCTCGCTGCTCAACATTCAAATACTTGGCTAATGCTTGCTGTAGAAGTTGCAGGACACTTCAGAAACCCTACCTTCCCCAGCTCCACCTGTATAGATCTGCTACTGGGTGATCATGTGTGCTATATACTGTATATGGGGTTATTTCACATATGTTATATGTGCAGCAGCAGCATAGCAAATACATTAACATTGTCAGATACATTACCATACCATAAATGTATTAATTTATACTGTTATCAGCACATGTTGAAGTAGATTCGTCTCTTGTCGAATATGCGCTTTTAGTGTAGCGTTAGAAAACACTGTCAGTTTTTTTTTTACTTTCACTTTCTGTATGACTGAAGTTAAGACATTCACCAGTTTAAAACAATTATTTCCAGTACTGCAACGTAACTGCAAACCCCCATGCATATATATCTTAAACGCAGGGATACATGAAAGAGGAATCAATTCGGTATGCCTCACTGTCTGAAATACGTCTCTATGCTTGTGTGCGCTTCGGGTGTGTGCTCGAGTACAGCGCGCAAGTAACAAATTGAGTTCGGTTTCATTTCTTCTTGTGGTTTTAAATAGCTTGAACGTGTAAATTGGCAAATTAATCTGCGAATCACATGTTGAACGGTGGGGTCTGGACCTGGTCCGTATATCACGGATCAACTGCGATCTGTTTAAGCCCTATAGCCATGACAGATCAGAGCACGCTTTTATTTACTAATTTAACATGAAATCGTCAAATTACTACTCGATATCAAATCGCATACAACGGAAATACAGAATAATTAGAAAAATCATTTACGCACTGTGACGGCCCGAGTGGTGGCCGCACAAGAGTGGTAATGTGGATGTATCATCTTACACACAGCACACGCATCCACACGTATCTACAAGTATGCGCTTTCATACATGTATCTATATGAAGGATATATTCAGTCATTTAAGGTTAATCTTCATTTAAATTTCCCTCTTTGCCATTTGTATTTATTTTGGCTTTAGTTTATAATAACCACATGAAACACAATATTCATTAGTTCTTTATTGTTAGGTTTTCATATGTTTACATTTATAATCCATCTTTATATACATCGTTGCTGATTTGGAGTGCACACAAATTAGTTGCGTTGTATCTGTTACTTACATTTGTTTCTATTTTGAGTTTAAGTTCATCGGTGATGTGCGGCGATCTTCAGGTGTCGTCTGCTGCAGCCGCATCCTGGTGTGACGAAAATTAGAGTCCGGGCAGGAACCGAGAATTTAAGCATCAGTGGTTCTGCCCGGACATACCATTCGTTGAGGTTGCCCGGGGGAGGAGGAAAAGTTGATTTCTTTATTAATTGATTTATGTAGTTGTATATTTATGCGATGTAATTACATTTTGTTTTCTTTATTTTGATTTAATGTTTCTCTGTTTGACTTAAGTAATGTTACCTGTTGAATGTAAAAGTTGTGTTGCTTTCCCTCTTAATTTGTAATGGGCCCATCTTTTGCTTTATAAGCTGTTGCTTTGTTCGTTTGTGAAGTCAGTTTTAGTGGTTGGTTTTGTGTCTGTTTGATTTCATTTCTTTTTGGTTTATTTGTTGTATGATTATGAGTTTGTAGAGTTATTGGTTTGGGGGTAAATAAAAACCCAATTTTCCTAGTGAAAGCTGGTGTCCCTTGTTCCTGACTTCTCGGTCCCTCACATATGGTGGCAGCGGTGGGATCAATTTAGTGAGTCAAGGACACTAAGCTGGTTTGTTTTCCTTTTTGCCCCTCGTGGCAGTGTTTTTTCCTGTTATTATGAGTCGTGCCTTAAAGAAAAGTATGCCTAAAGTTACACCCTTGCAGCAAGAAGAAAGGGGTGAGGAGGACCAGGATGTGCCGGAAGGTGCTGAAGGCGGCAAGGTAACAGGAGACCGGGAAATTTCAGTCACCGAGTTGGCAAATCTGCTCCGAGCCCATATGGCCAGGACGGACGGCCGGGAGACTGCAAGAAAGCAGGAGCAGGCAGATCAGGAGAGGCGGTTTAAAGCTCTCCAGCATCAGTTCGGTCTTTTGCAATTAGAGGTCCATGCACGCACCTCTCCTAATCCTCATGGAGCTGATGTAGGCTGGGAGGCCCGGGGAAGGCCCGATATAGATCCTTCAGATTCTGAGGGACACTCCGAAGCTTCGGGCCAACAGCAAAGTGGTAATCAGGTTGAGGACAATATAGGCCCACCGTTATCTCAGATACCTCGGTTGGAGAAGTTGAGTGACACTGATGTAGAGCACTTCCTGGTTACTTTTGAAAGGATTGCCGTTGCTTGTAGGTGGATTAAAACCGATTGGGTATGGCATTTAATTCCCTTGCTGACTGGTAAAGCAAGAGCAGCTTATGTCAATATGGATCTGAACGAGTCTACGGACTATGACAACGTGAAGTATGCTATTTTAAAGAAATACGATGTCAATGCTGAAACGTACAGACAAAAGTTCCGTTCCTTGATAGTAGACCCGACGGAAAGTCCGAAGGAGCTATATAGCCGGCTCAAAGAACTCTTTGGAAAGTTGATTCAGCCTAAGAGGAAAACTGTGGAGGAGGTGAGTGAAATCATCATTCTAGAGCAATATCTCAGAATGTTGTCCCCTGAACTCCAGGTGTGGGTTCGTGAAAGAGATCCCAGAACTGCAGTGGAAGCAGCGTCTTTGGCAGATGTGTTTGTTGCCGCCAGAGGAAAGAATAAGCCGTGGGCTTGGAAACCTGTCAGTGATCGTCGTCCCCCTGACGTGCCCTACTTTCAGCAAAGGAAGGTGGAGGGGTCTGGTAAGCCCTATATGGGAAAACCTGCTACAGCCAAATTAAATTTTGCTCCTAAACGACCTCCCATATGTTACCTGTGCGGTCAAGAAGGGCACACTAAACCGAATTGTCCAAAGGTAACAGCTCAGCTTGCACAGCTATGTTTGGTACCAAGGAGAGATGTAACCAAGTCTCCAAGTTCTTTGAGAACTACACAGGTAGAGATAAATGGTGAGAAATTGACTGCTTTGATTGACACCGGCAGTGATCAGACTCTGGTAAGAAGAAAGTTTATATCACCCTCGTTGATCAGCGCAGTGAACAGGTTGCCTATTTGCTGTGTGCATGGGGATGAAAGATTGTTACCTACCGCCAATGTTTATGTCAAGATAGAAGATCAGACTTATCTGGTAGAGGTTGGGGTGACTGATAACTTGTCTTTCCCTGTGATTCTGGGTCGAGATATACCAGTGTTGCTGGAGTTGTTGCACCCGACACAGCAGTGCCATATGGTGGTGACCAGAGCAAAGGCGAACCAGTCAGAGGAGACGGGACACACGTTGAGCACTTTACCCTTTTTTAATGCAGAGCTTGAGGCTGGGGTGCCGAAGAGGAGAAAGTCTAGAAGGGAAAAGAGACAAGAAAAGGTAAAATATGTGGCTTCTACAGGGTCTGAGAATATAACCTCTAATTTACCTGTGAACTTCCAGATGCCCACCGACATCATTCAGATGCAGCAAGAAGATGATAGTCTCACGGAGTGCTTTGCTAAAGCTGCAGGAGTAAAGGAGAGACCTCTAAATAACAGTACAGCCAGGTTTGTGCTAACAAGGGGACTACTCTATCGGGAGATCGGGGCCCAGAAGCAATTGGTGGTTCCGCAGTGTGTTCGAGAGATGGTGTTACAGCTGAGTCACTCGATTCCTTGGGCTGGCCACCTGGGGAAAAATAAGACTACTGCAAGAATCAAAAAGTATTTTTTCTGGCCCGGTTTGAAAGAAGATGTGGCCCAATTTTGTAAGAGCTGTCCTGTTTGTCAAAAGGTTTCCCTCAGACGTCCATTGAGAGCACCACTGCAACCACTTCCTATTATTGGCACTCCTTTTGAGAGACTTGGAATGGATGTTGTCGGTCCTGTGGAGAGGAGTTGCTCAGGGAATCGTTTCATGTTGGTGGTAACAGACTATGCCACCAGATACCCAGAGGTATTTCCACTGAGATCCGTGAAAGCAAAACCTATAGCTACTTCCTTGGTCCAGTTATTTTCCAGGGTCGGATTTCCCGTAGAAATTTTAACCGACCAGGGTACAAATTTCATGTCTACTTTGTTGAAGCAGGTTTACCAGCTCTTGGGAATTAAGAGTCTGCGTACCACCCCCTACCATCCTCAAACGGATGGGTTGACTGAGCGTTTTAACCAAACTTTAAAACAGATGATACGGAAGTTTGTCAGTGAGTCCGGTCGAGACTGGGATCAGTGGTTGCCCTATCTTTTATTTGCATATCGGGAAGTCCCTCAGGCTTCCACAGGCTTCTCTCCTTTCGAGTTGTTGTATGGCCGTGATGTCAGGGGCCCATTGGCTCTGCTCCGGGAGATGTGGGGAGGAAATCCTGAAAGAGAAGAGCCCACCAGTGTTGTCTCTTATGTTTTGCAAATGAGGGAACGGTTGCAGAGCATGACTACTTTGGCTCAGAATCATTTGGCGGAAGCCAAGGAACAGCAGAAGACCTGGTATGACCCTCGGGCTCGAGAAAGAAATTTGGAGGTCGGGAAAATTAGGAAACGTCTGGGTCCTACGACCTATGAAATCTGTATGCCTGGTCAAGATCGTTCCAGTCGAACTTTGCACGTTAACTTGTTGAAGGAGTGGGTTCCCCGTCCTGAGAAGTCGCAGTCACTGATGGTTCGCTGTGTTGGGGAAGAAGAATCGGATGAGCAGTATTTGCCACAGCCAGGTCCTGGGGTTCTGAGGTTAGATCATCTGACAGATTCCCAGCGGTCACAGGTACGAACTCTCTTTACTTCAAAGACATTTTCTGAATATCCTGGCTTTACCACTTTGATTGAGCATGATGTAGTGCTGAAACCGGATGCCGTCGTTAAACGCCAGAGTTATAGAATACCTGAACGGTTTCAGGTGACTCTGCAGGAAGAGCTGGACCTTATGCTCCGCTTGGGCATTATTGAGCCATCGAATAGTGAGTGGTGTCATCCTATAGTTCTCGTACCCAAGAAGGATGGGAGTATTAGGTTCTGTATTGATTTCCGATATCTGAACTCAGTATCTCAGTTTGATTCCTACCCTACCCTCGTGACACGTGACCTAATTGATCGTTTGGGGCAGTCCAAATATCTGACAACTATGGATCTTTCCAAAGGGTATTGGCAAATTCCCCTGACTCAATCCTCTCGACCCTTGACTGCATTCAGAACACCAGGGGGCCTCTTCCACTTTAAGGTGTTACCCTTTGGCCTTCATGGGGCTGTGGCGACATTTCAGAGGCTAATAGACCGGGTATTACGTGGTTTACCTTTTGCTGCTGCATATCTTGATGATATTGTCATTTACAGTGATACCTGGGAGGAACATGTGCAGCATCTCCGGGAAGTCGTGTGGCGCCTTCAGGGGGCCGGCCTTACTGTCAACCCCAATAAATGTGCTGTAGCTAAACAAGAGACTGAATACCTGGGCTATGTCATTGGCCAGGGTGTTGTGCGACCACAGGTGAAGAAAGTTCAAGCCTTGGAGAAGTGTGTGGTGCCTCAGACTCGCAAGGACCTGCGATCTTTTTTGGGTATGGCTGGATTTTACCATCGCTTTGTCCCTAACTTTTCTAGCAGGGCTGCTCCACTAACAGACATGGTGGGGGCACGTTGCTCGAACAAACTTCAGTGGACTGAGGAGAGATTGGAAGCTTTCCGGGACATCCGGGCAGCGTTGACCACGGACACAGTGCTACACAATCCTGACTTTAGTCAACCCTTCATTGTACAGACTGATGCCTCCGAGAGGGGAGTAGGAGCCGTTCTATTGCAGGGACCACCAGAGAGTCGACGGCCAGTGGCTTACATCAGCCGTAAACTGTTTCCAAGAGAGGTACGTTATTCAACGGTAGAGAAGGAGTGTTTAGCCATAAAGTGGGCCTTGGATTCCTTGCGATATTATCTACTAGGCCGGGAGTTTACCCTGGAGACTGATCACAAAGCATTGCAGTGGCTGGAGAAAATGAAGGATTCTAATGGAAGGATTACGAGATGGTATCTCGCCCTACAGCCCTTTAGATTCAAGATTCAACATGTGCCTGGTAAAGTCAACGTTACCGCTGATTATCTCTCCCGCTCTAATGGCGGAATTTCTGAAGAGGGGGGAGATGTGACGGCCCGAGTGGTGGCCGCACAAGAGTGGTAATGTGGATGTATCATCTTACACACAGCACACGCATCCACACGTATCTACAAGTATGCGCTTTCATACATGTATCTATATGAAGGATATATTCAGTCATTTAAGGTTAATCTTCATTTTAAATTTCCCTCTTTGCCATTTGTATTTATTTTGGCTTTAGTTTATAATAACCACATGAAACACAATATTCATTAGTTCTTTGTTAGGTTTTCATATGTTTACATTTATAATCCATCTTTATATACATCGTTGCTGATTTGGAGTGCACACAAATTAGTTGCGTTGTATCTGTTACTTACATTTGTTTCTATTTTGAGTTTAAGTTCATCGGTGATGTGCGGCGATCTTCAGGTGTCGTCTGCTGCAGCCGCATCCTGGTGTGACGAAATTAGAGTCCGGCAGGAACCGAGAATTTAAGCATCAGTGGTTCTGCCCGGACATACCATTCGTTGAGGTTGCCCGGGGGAGGAGGAAAAGTTGATTTCTTTATTAATTGATTTATGTAGTTGTATATTTATGCGATGTAATTACATTTTGTTTTCTTTATCTTGATTTAATGTTTCTCTGTTTGACTTAAGTTTGACTTGTGTAATGTTACCTGTTGAATGTAAAAGTTGTGTTGCTTTCCCTCTTAATTTGTAATGGGCCCATCTTTTGCTTTATAAGCTGTTGCTTTGTTCGTTTGTGAAGTCAGTTTTAGTGGTTGGTTTTGTGTCTGTTTGATTTCATTTCTTTTTGGTTTATTTGTTGTATGATTATGAGTTTGTAGAGTTATTGGTTTGGGGGTAAATAAAAACCCAATTTTCCTAGTGAAAGCTAGTGTCCCTTGCTCCTGACTTCTCGGTCCCTCACACGCACAATAAGTAACAGAGCGTCATATCTATACACATTTTCCCCAGAACTTTATCGCGACCCCGGTAGGAATTCTTCCACGACCCGGTGGTTGGGGACCTCTGCTATAGAGGATATGTGGTTTGGAGAATAGATGGAGAGAGGGACTACAACATTTTTCCTAAAACATTACACAATATTGTAGTTTAGCAAAAACAAAATTAAAACAAAAGCACACACGTCACTGGAAAAATTCTTAAACAGGGTTCTCAACAACAAAATACTGATAATGAAAACTCCTAGGCTCCAAAAATACAAAAAAAATAATAACAGACTATCACACTGTCAAGTCTGGACTGAGAGACAAACACTGGATAAGTAGTAACAATCTTCTTTAATAATTCTCAACAGAAATAGTCTTTCCACAAAGGGTTCAAAATGATCACATAACATAAGATCTTCACACTGAGGGATAATCAATCTTATCTTGGCTCTCCTTTAGGTGAACACGGGTAGGAGGTAGGAGTCAGTGGGTTCCAGCAGTCCAGAAGGTAGGTAGCGGTATGAGACTGGCCTGCAACCTTGAGATCAACCGACAAGGGAGTGAGGTGAGTGTCTAGATATAGTGTGCAGGTAAGTGGCATCAGGTGGTGATCAGTAATCAGGTGATTGTGAGCGGGTGTAGGTGGTTGATGTGATGGGTGGATCTGTGACACACACAGGTGATATTTCAAACACGCAGGCTCTTCATCAGACAACAGGTGATTAATCATATGACACACACACACACACTCACAAAGAAACATAAAGCAGGGACAAAAAGGAAAATAGTAAATTAATTCTAAACATACAACAATAACAAAAAAAAAAAAACACTTTAAAGAAACGGATGACTGTCAAAGTCTCAAAATTTTCATTTAAACCCTTAGGTGCAATAGTGTCTAAAGTGTAAATACAAAAAGTTTCACATTTCAAAAGTAAATTATTAATGTTACCTCCACGTCTTGGACACAATTCTATTCCTACATACTGTAGAGACCAAATGTTTAAAAACATCAAAATGCTGTGTGACTGGACTTTTGAAATCTTGATTTGTAACAGCACAACAATGTTCAGAAATCCGTGTTTTAAGAGCTCAACTCCTTTTGCCCACATAGCAATAACCACAAGGGCAACACAACATATACTGTAAATCACATTGTCGGTTTTGCATAAAATAGTGCCTCTTATTTTGAAAATTTGATCAGTGTGAGGATGCTTAAAAGTTTGATAGTTGAAGTGACAGCTGCAGTCTGTAACTTTTTTGGTTAAAAATGATCCAAAATCAATTTTTGAGCAAGTACAGCCAGTGTTCAAAATTATCACCTTACTTTAGCTTGATTCACAACGGTAAACTTATAATAATGTTTTCTGATTTGAGTGGTACAGGTACGTCATTATGTCATGTCTGTAGACATAAAGAAGTTGTCCTGGCTAGTATGCTATATCGCACATGAGGATGCTCCAGGTGACGAATCATTTACAGTATAGCATTTTCTCACAGCAGCTGGAATAAATGGCGGATTGTAATCCAGAAAGGTCGAAACGATAATCATCAGTGACTGGAGATTCACCCGTAGTCAAAACCAAAATAATTTGTACTGAGAAGTGGCTACAGAAAGAAAGAGAATGCGACTGGGCCATTACTAAAACAAGAATAAATATTGGCAGGGCTTTTGAAAGCTAGCGTGAACTTAAAACGGACGCCGAGACGGCTTTTTTTTTCTGCTGGACAGGTAAGACATTTCAATGGTTCATTGGGTAATTAGGTAACAGTAGCACACTCGTTCGCTTAATCAATACAATCGTTAGATTTATTCACCATTGATAGCACAATTTATTGTAATGTTTTTTTCCCTCAGTTGATCAGAACAAAAGTGGCAGTTGTTGCTTACTTGTTCAGATGATATTCTCCATAAACTCTTATTTGGTTCATACTTTCAAGATGTAGAATCTGTGAAGGGCAGCATCCACACCGGTGCGGTGACTGACAGCCACACATTAGATTCATCCACGCTGGAGCTCTGCCTTGCAAGGAAGATAACTCCGCAAACAGCTGCAATTGCAGGTTTTCAAACAGAGATGGCGACAAAGAGGCATAATTTACGACTGCAGCTTTAATTGTTGGCAGTTAACACATCTATAATTGCCGAAAAGTACTTTAAGAATTGAAAGAAATAAGAAAGAAAACATGTGTTAAGTCTTCTAAAAAAATTTTAATGACAAAAGATTTTTTTGCCATCTAGAAAATTAATTCTCTCTGGACTCTATCTGTGTAATGGTAGTACTGGTAGTCGTAATTGTTAGGTAATGACACAGAATTAATAAGCTCAATAAAAATCAAAGTATCTCTGATGTTGTAATGGAGAACGTGACAACAGGGTTGAGGATCCATGTGAGAGTTCACCTAGGGGCACCGTCTTCAAATAATGAGTGGAGGACGTTGAATGCCAGTTCTTTTCTTTTTATTTCGTTTTTCCCAAGCCAATAAAGTGCAAAGTGCTCACAGGTGCAAAAACATGGAAAAAAAGTTCCATAGGGGAAAATTCCTTAAGGAAAAAAATTAGTAAATAAATAATAAAATAAATAATAAAAATAATAATTCAACTTAAAAGTACAAAAAAAAAAAAAAAAAAAAAAACCTTGTTTCAGGTATTACAATAATTCAATTAGAGTACTCCTCAATAGCTACTGCACTCACTGCACACCAGTCAAAGACTAACTGACTGCTTCATTACGTGAGAATTTATACTCATGGGTTCAACCACTTCTCAGAAGCCGTAATATCACATGAAAATAATATAAAGTAATCTCACATAACAAAGGATTAGAAATCAAATAACACCATTCCCTTCAATACACCAATATCAATAGCATAATATACCTGCAACACATCAAGGTAAATAAATAGCTTTTAAAACCCAAGTATGTGTTCATGTCTTAATACCAAAAGGGGCTAGGCAGAGGGAACAGAGGGCAGCTCTGTGACAATCCACTTGCAGGCTTTATTCTAATCTGAGCTGTACAGGCAGGGGCAATCATCAGCAAACATAACAATAGAGGCAAGGCAAGGCACAATCCATAAACAGGCATAAGACAGTCAAACAATAAAACAGTCCAGGATCAAAACTAGGCCAGGCAAGGCAAGGGATAAAACAGGGAAATCAAGGAGCACGGAATGGCTAGAAACAGAAGCAACAGACAAACAATAATCAGCAATGTGTGTGTTACGACCGTCTAGGGGTCAGTCGCATCAGAAAGGGAAAGGAGAGTCTTATGCCAGAGAGAACAATGATTAACAAGCTTTTATTTTGAAAAAGTAAGGGTTTAGCATCAGGGGAAGACAAGGCCAAAATAACAAACAAAAATAACTTATTAAACCTCTATCTTCCCTAAATCGAAATGAAAGAAAAATAAAATACAATTACAACTTACCTAACTCCCTTTCCCAAAAACAATATAATAAAGACATTTATACAGAAATAAAATGGCGTCTATCCCCCTACGTCCCTTATCACAAATTCTTATAACCTATTTCAAAAGCTATCTATAAGTTATCAGTTAACCATTCACAATCAGAAGTAACAAATAACAACGGAGCAGAAACACACACAACTGCGCGGCACTACGATACAACGAGAAGTACTATGGCACAAGAGGCCTCGATCAGCATTTTAGGGGAATCCTTTATCCAAGTCAGGCAAGGATAAGAACCAATCGCCACCTCCATCCAATTAACTCCAAGAACCGCCTTCCTGAAAACAAATATAGACATACACAAAAAAAAACACAAGAGGGCAGCAAAGAAACAACAGACAAATGACTGAAGGTCATAACATGTGTGAGAGAGTGCAGTTTAAATAGTCCTCCCGACTGGCAATAGATGGAGTTCATAATTCGTAGTCAAAAGGAATAGGATGGAGTGCCCTCTAGAGGAGCTCATGGGCACTCCAGCTGGAGATCATGAAAGATGTAGGAGGGCAATACACAGTGCCGATCCTAGACTTCTGGGGGCTCGGTACGCTTTCAACTCTATTTTTTATTTATTTTTTTGTCTTGAGCAAGAGACTATATGACATTCACGTTACATCATTTGACTGATTTTTACGTAGAAAGGGCGACAACGAACCGCATTAAAAGAAATGAACATTCATGTCTTCATAACCGCTGGCCAAATTAAAAAATTAAATTAAATCATCTTTGAGAACAAGGGGGCCCCCTGGTGTTTTGGGGGCCCTACGCAGCTTGCGTACTTTGCGTATAGGGAGGATCGGCTCTGGCAATACCGAAACCAAAGGTTAAAAAATTATGAATTATGAGGAAATGAGGAAGAATAGATCCAATCAGCCACAAATTGTTTATGAATATGTCACAATGTGAGTGTCAGAGTGCCTTCTCTTGCTGTCTGTGTTGTCCTGTCAGGTTCGGCAGCTCGTGGTCTGGGCAATCAGCGCTGATGGTGCAGCGGGAGTGCACGGATCACGAGCTGACTCTCCCCCACCTGTCGCTTATTCCCCCCTTCCCTTATATGTCCCTACTTTCCTGCTCCGCATTGTGAGTTGATTGTTTTGTCCTGGCTAGTGTTCTGTGTACGATTTACGCTGCTTTCTCTGACCTTCTGTTCCCTTGTGCTGCAGGACTAGTAGCACAGAGATCCAGCAGCTAGTATGGTCCGCAGACGCTGCCGGCCAGCTCTGGAATCTCCGCTTCCTTAAGCAGCTGTTAATTATTGCTTATGATATTTTGTATTTTGGTGGCGAGAAATAAAGTTTCTCCGTTCTCTACTCTAGTCCTCTTTCACTCACACCTGACAGCGAGTGTTTAACCAAACATTTAAAGACCTTTAATTTTGAAATGTGAAACGTTTTGGATTTGCACTTTAGACACTCTTGCACCTAAGAGATTAGATGAAGATTTTAACATTCAGTCATTTCTGTAATTTTTATTTATTTATTCATTTATTTTTTAATTTCAGGTAATATTTATATTATTAGTTTTCCTTTTTGTCACTTTGTCCATGGCTTTATGTTTCTTTTGTGTGTGTGTGCAGGGGCGCCGTAAGAGGGGGGCAGGTTAGGATGATTCCAAGGGCCAGACGTGGGAGGGGGGCCCAGGAATGTGATTTCTACTGAGGGGGGCCCAGAGTCAATATGCTGTTCAAGGGGCCCTAGAAACTGTAGCGGTCTCATGTGATCACCTGTTGTATAAAGGCATGTGGGTTAAAACTTTGAATTGTCTGACGAAGAGCCTGCGTGTTTGATATGTCACCTGTGTGATAGTCTGTTATTACATTTTTGTATTTTGAGCCTACTTGTGCTGACTTTTTCTGTTTTCATTATCAGTTTTGTAGTTTGCAATCAGATTGCTCTAAGCCTCTTGGTCACTGATGAATATAGGACAATTAAAGTAGAAATATGTGTATTATTAAGAAATATTAATAATTATGGTTTCAACATTTATTGACTATGCAAAGCATTATGTAATATTTTAAGATTATATTTTGAGATGTATTTCAATGCTGTGAGAAGGAGGAGAAGACAAAAAAACAAAACAAAAAAAAAAGATGTCCTGGCAGATAATTACCAGTATATATACCTTTTCCAGACATTTCCTTCTTCAGCCCAAACACAACACAATGCAATGCTTTATTCCAATAAATAAATAAATAAAATAAAATAAAATACAATCAGTATGGATAATGCCTTTATATTAACATCGGAACGCTTTTTTCCCCCCGCAAGTTTTATTGTTGCGAATACGTGGCATATTTACACCAGATTCATCGGTTCACGACATCCACACATTGCTATAATATGAACATTTTGTGACATATATTATCAGGTACAAATCAGCACTGACTGAAAATGAGAATCTGAACGGGACGAAAACTCTCCTTATGATGATGATGTTTTCCTTTTACTCCGTGTGAACCTCTCGCACTACAGAGCGCACGAGAGTGGCGCGTAACCGGACCGCGCGAGACCGAGGAGGAGGATTCACTCTCAGTTTAACCATCAGCCGACACGCGCTTCTAAATCAAAGACTTCAGCGCACTTGATGCTCTATTGACAAAGCGAAGGAAGCGACTGTTCCTCACCGGAATTCTTTGGATTATTCATTCATCATGTGGACAGTGTTTCATGTGAATCTTTATCTAAATAATTCAACTGAGTATTAGGTAAGTGTGTTAACATTAATAATAGTCATTTTGAACGGTAGATACATTGCATTTTCTCTATATTATTAATGAGTATATATATATATATATATATATATATATATATATATATATACAGTATATGTCATTTATTGAATCATTTATTGTTGAATATATATATATATATATATATATATATCTATATATATATATATATATTTGTTATTCCTTCTCTCTCTGAAAATGTAATGCTTGGTCTCAGGAGAATATGTAAAGGGCATTTGTCATGTAGAACTTTGTTAACAGTGGTGAATGGTAATGTAGATATGATTAACAGATTTTTTTTTTTTTCTTACAGAAAGCTAATGATTAATGGCAACCTGAGCTTGTCAAAAAAATAGGGAAGAAACAGACCTTCTCCAGAATGTGTGGCCCGACAGCAGAGTCATGTCTGTTGTGGAGATTCATGGTGCTGCTATGTGTTTTGGCCAATATAACACACAGAAGCAGCGGCTGCCCCAAATCATGCGCATGCTACGCTCCGTCTGAAGTGCACTGCACATTCAGATACCTGAGTGAAATACCCAGGGGCATTCAGCCAGCTGTTGAAAGAATTAACCTGGGGTAAAACCTAACAGACAATCCACTGTGGAGCTTTCTCTAAAAATGTCATTGAAAACAGCTTGTTTAAGGCAAATCCATACATTTGCAATGTTGTGTTTCAGGTACAACAGTTTATCAACTCTTAAAGTGAACGACCTCTCTGGACTAAAAAACCTGGAGCTGTTAATGCTGCACAGTAATATTATCAAGACTGTTGAGGACGGTTTGTTCCATGACCTCACATCTCTGCAGGTAAAATACTAAATTCATCTCTTTGGACAATCTTTATTCAGACAATCTGTTATTTTCAAAATGGGCAGTTCTTGGCCAGAATAAGCTTGAATGAGGACCAAACTTCTTGCTGCATTTAAAAGTCTGGTTACATAAGACACTAACTCTGTATACAGCAAAAAATAATCAGATGTCATGTTGTGTATCTGAGTTTGTTGGCATGTTTATTTTTCTTTATTGTGAAGATGAGATGACGTACTGCTGCTGTCCGGTTCCATCTCTGATCACATCTGGCCCACGGTTACATCAATATCACAAGCAGTCAAGCTATACAAGTGTTTATTTGCCTTTAACATGCATATCAAAACAAAGTGAAGTATTCCGTTCTGCTTGTGGATATCTACCCACTACTAAGTGCTTCAAATAAAACTTGTTTCTTTCAAAATCTTTCAAAGATCTGATCAAATGAATATAACTACTGCGAATAGTGGCTAGCTCCTCCTCAAAAGCATGTAAAAAAACAAAACAAAAAAACACCTGCCTTTACTCCTATAAACTGCTTAAAGTCAGCCAGGTTAATATGCATCAGTGAATAGACTTGGCGATCTGCAGGCATGACATCCGAGGCTGAGACTGATAAATTTAGAAAGAAAGCTTACATTGCTTACTGCGCATCAAGTCAAGTCAATTTCATGCATAGTCATGGTAATGTAAAGCTCTTTAATAAAACACTTGAAACATCAGTCAAATGTTAAGGACACAATTGACTTGTATAATATTTCTAATAAATATTCATCCAAAAATAAGACAAATGCTTATTTTGTTGTAATTGAGTTTGAACTGAGCAATATTTAAATCAAATATTTTAATAATATACAAATTTCACAGTCAGTCATACCAAAGGAATAGCAAGCCATGGCATTTTGAGTAGATTGCAGTTCATTTAAAATATAACGTGTAGACAAACTGATTTCAATTATTGTGACTCTGGACGTTGTGTGGGAGTCAACACGAGATTTTGAAACCAGTTTTGAAACCATTGATTTTTAAACCGGTAGATGCCAGATCTAGCCATCATCCATGAAGTATGTGGGTCGGCCATGCCGGAATTGCCCCCTGACCCTGTTTTTAGTCTGAAGCTAGTCTGAAATGAGAGTCTATTTAAATATTAGAGACAGTCACTTCATTTTCATTCTTAACACCATATATATATATTTTTTTATCTACTTATAGGTTCTGAAAATGAGTTATAACAAAGTTGAGAAACTAAACAAGGACACATTTAGAGGCCTGGACAATCTTGTACGTCTTCATATGGACCATAATCACATTACCTTCATCCACCCAGAGAGTTTTTATGGATTAAAAATGCTGCAGTTGATCAACCTTGAGGGAAACCTGCTCCAACAGCTTCATCCAGACACTTTTATATCACTGCGGTTCAGCCAGATTTTAAAATGGTCATCTCTCAAGACTATTTACTTGTCAGACAATGCTTTAACCACATTGCCTACGACTATATTTTCTGGCTGCAACAAGATAGAGAATCTCTTCCTTAGTGGAAACCCTTGGTCATGTGATTGTCGGATGAGTTGGCTTGGACAATGGCTAGAGAAACACCCTGGTGAGATTTTGGTCTATATTTAACAAATCTTCTGTTAAAAAAATAGCAGAAAAAATGTTTTGTTAATATAGCATGACAAAAACTAGTGCACAAGAAATGTTCTAGTAAGTAAAATTGCTTTTATTTACATATATACATCAACATATAATGAGAATTAGTTTTGCGTTTACAGGTGTTTTAAAATGCAAAAGAGACAGGAAGTTTCTCAAAGAACAGTGTCCCATTTGTGAATTCCCAATTACCTTGAGAGGCAGCAGCATTGTGCATTTGCAAAGGGATAGCTACACATGCAGCAGACCTTGGATTCATCCTCACTTGAAACAGAGCAATTTTACCTTGGATGATGGTGGCTATACCTCAGTCTATCCTAAAGATTTTGTTGCACCCATTGGCATGTTGGAAATGAACATCACAGATCAATTCCACAACAATGCCTGGGTAGCATGTGTTGTGCAGCGACCTACAGGAATGGAAAACTTAACTGCAAGCTTTGGACAGAATGGAAAAGATTTAACTGGCCTTAGCGCGATCATTTCTACGTCGTTGGTCTGCAACATTGATTATGATAATATACGTCAGATTTGGAATATTTTGGCTATGTATAGTGAGTCCCCGATGAGACTTGAGCGAGAAGTACTACTTTCTCTGCAACCAGATATAGTTTACACATACAAGCAAGTAGTATCAATGGAAGATGATATTTTTACAGAAATTAAAGCAAACATGAAAGCCAATCATGAATGGTTAATGCAAAGTACAGTCCTGCTACAGCTGGACCGCATTACAACGACATTTCCGAACCTTACTATCAAGTATTTATCCAATGTTCAAATAGATGTTGACAGCAGCAAGGATGAAGGAGACCAGTATGGTTGGGCAATGATTAGAAAGGACAATCAGACCAAGACTGAACACTCAGTACTTGCTGGTGGAGTGATGGAATTGAACTGCAAGACCTTTGGGGATCCTAAACCCATTATAGAGTGGATTCTACCAGATGGAAGTAAGTTACCTGCACCATACAACAGCGAGGATCAAAGGATTGTAGTAGCTTATGATGGAAGGCTTACTTTAAAATATGTTGAGATCTCAGACACAGGTGTCTATCACTGCATTACAACTAACTACCTGGATGCAGATGTTCTTGCATTCAGGGTCACTGTGCTTCCCCGGAATATTGAAGAACAAGAGATTAATGGGATTCGAATCTCTCATACCCTTGGTCAGAACCTGCGTCTTGACTGTACATCAGCCTGCAGTCCAGAGGCTTCTGTTCAGTGGATACTTCCTGACCACACAATTTTAGACAAGTCCTATGGCAACAGAAAGCTCTATAGAAATGGCACTTTGGTAATACATGGACTGACATCCCGAGACAAAGGATTTTACAGATGCTTAGTTGGAAATTTTCTGGGAGCAGATTTGCTAGCTTCTCACGTAACTGTTCAAGGTGATTTGTCAAATACCACAAAGCCTAAGGAATCTGGTGATCACGTTGTACAAATTATAGATGATAGCCAGAAACTTGGAAGTAGGTATCTCTCTCACAGGGTTAGTGAGGAGTCAAGAAGCATTACCTCAGGCAGACCATACACTTGGCTACAGTCCAGATTTCATAAAGTTCCCGCTGGCAGAAGAGGAAATATAAGGAACTCTGGAAGAGTCTTTAATGAAAAGTACCAGCAAGAAGATGCCATTTTCACCGATATGTCTCAAATTAAAAGAGCAAATAAAAAGACAATAAGTTTAGAGGTGTCTAAAACACCATCTGATGACAATGATGGAACTTCAGGGGATGGTATATCTGAAGATGAATTTATTGTAATGACAACTACTCAAAAACTTGAGCATAGCACCATTAAAATCACAGATATTAAAATCCAAGAGACTGACAAAACTGGCAACAGTGGTTTCATTGAAGTAAAATATGATACCACTAGTAACATGTTAAGAGCAAATGAGAAAACAAATTTGGTTACAACAACATCACATGCTCATACTCAGACACCTGCTACCCCAATAATGGCCACTTATACATTGAGTAATTATGGGACTCAAAGAGATGAGACAACTCTGAATACAACCAAGTCAGATTACATATTAAGTCATAGTGATGGAAAACCCCACATATATGAGAAAGCAACAAACAGACCTTCAGAAGCTGCAGAGCTTCTCTTCTCTGGGGACTCAGAAGATGTTACTACTGGAACAACACCACTTTACAACTCCCAGGGCCCAAAAGTCACCTATTTGGAACCTAAGCGTCAGGCCATATTCACAGCGGTCACCACAACCAAGGAAGACCAAGAAAAGATCACATTTCAGACCACTCAAAGAATCCAGTCAGAGCTCCTTCCTGGGTCCACCATCATCTCCAAACACCAAATCCAAATTGTCCCCTCCAAAACAATGCGATCGGGAAAGAAGCGTAACTTTCATGGCAGACGTAGGATCATTCGGCCCAGCAAAATTACAGACATACAATCTTTACTCAATAAATTCAAATACCATTCTACAAACAAGGAAGACAATCTCACATTTTCACACACTGTGGACAAAATCACAGATTGTGGCGATGGGAAAAGGGTTACATCTGGAGTGTCTACAGATAAATGCAAAATATCAGTCGATCAAAGCCTGGTCAACCATACAACTGGGTATCACATGTCAACTTCCTCTTTGAGAGTGACAGAAAAACCTGTCATGCCAACTCATTTGTCAGGCTCTGAAAAGACTTATGCTGTCATTGATTCACAAATGTCAGCAACTATTGTGCCCACCAATTCTGAGGATTCAAGTGATTCTAAAAGTTATTTTAATTCAGTAGAGAAAGAACTAACTTTTACAACCACATCCACAATGACAATGTCTTCTAAAATCACACAGGAGAAGATTGAGTGGCATAGACAGTTTGGAGACAAGGGGCAAATGAAAGAAACGCTTAGCAAGCATCACAACTCATTTACGCTGTCCACTGATGAGGAACAGAGGACCTCAGCATCCACAGCAGAACCTTACAAGGCAACAACAACAGCATCTACTACAGAACTAAAGCATACACATATGATTGTGTCTCCTCCAATGACAAGAGAAAATGACAATACTCCAGAGACATCATTTGAAGACTCATCAGGTTCTTCCTCCTTTATAGAAACAAATTTCTCAGACAATGTCATAACCCCATCTACAACAGCTGAGCTTTTCAGCTTTCCAGTCTTCCGTGAGCTGTCCACAACCACAAAGCCAATGGGAGTTTCTCACACTCTAGCAGCCCCACCAACGATAGGAACTAAACTAAAGCAAGACACTGTTCAGAACAAGTTCTCAGGTTCTCAAACTGGATTGTGGGGAAAGCAAAAGCCTGGTTATCACACCAAATCTACAACTATAGCTTCACAAACTAAGCACAGTGGTACAATATTAAGGACTTTGCATACACCCCTTGAAGAAACAAAGAGGTCTCCATCACCTGATAGTACTGGTTCTGGTGAGGAATGGAGGGACTCTAATATGTCTTCTGCCACCAGTTTCCCAGAGGTCATTACTTTGACCACTAAACCCACTACAGCCTCTGATAAACCTCAGAGTATAACAGTTACCTCAGACACAATGACTAGCTCAACTTCATTTACATTCACTCCATTTCCATACGGTAGTAGTACTGTCAATCTGAATACATTCGATCACTCTACAAGGTATGACACCTCATCTTTGAGGGATATTACCTTCAAGCCAAGGATTAATGGTGGAAAAGCTGCCAGTTTTACTGTTCTCTCAAACTCTGATGCTTTCCTCCCCTGCGAGGCCACTGGCAACCCTGAGCCCATCATCAGCTGGAACCGATTCTCATCTACTACAGGTACAAAAGTTAAACCACAAAGCTTACGAACATTTTTAAGAATTATATTGTTATCAATTGATATTTTCATATTTATTTTACATTCTGGTATACTGATAATTTTTGTCTCCTTTATATCATCAGGTAATATGTTGACCATTAAAGGTAAAATGGGTAAATTTGAGGTTCTGAAGAATGGAACATTGTTCATCCAAAAGGCAAACATCAAAGACCAAGGACAGTACATATGTTTTGCCCAAAACGAGTATGGCTCTGACAAGCTTGTGGTTACATTGTCAGTTGTGGCCTATCCCACCCGGATACTGGAGAAAAAGATGAGAGATATCAAGGTTCTTGCTGGGAAAACCGTGCACTTGGAATGCAGGACAGAGGGCAGACCAGTGCCAATTGTGTCATGGATTCTGCCTAATCACACCGAAGTTAAAGGTTCGATCACTGAGCATGGCAGAGTAACAGTTACCACGATGGGGACACTGACCATTCAAGAGGTGTCCGTTTTAGATCGTGGACATTATAAATGTATTGCAAGTA
This sequence comes from Onychostoma macrolepis, assembly GCF_012432095.1. NCBI lineage: Eukaryota > Metazoa > Chordata > Actinopteri > Cypriniformes > Cyprinidae > Onychostoma > Onychostoma macrolepis. The sequence continues at coordinate 483,178 of NC_081169.1, forward strand.
ATCCAGGTGGTACTGACACAGCCACTGTTCGTTTACAGGTGGTAGCAGCACCGCCTGCTATACTGGAAGAAAAACGGCAGGTGGTGAGGGCTGACATTGGTCAGAATCTCTTTTTGGCATGTAGCACTTATGGTGACCCACGACCTACCACACACTGGGTCTTACATGATGGCACAATAGTACAACCTCTAACTAACTCACACACTAAAGTTTCTGTTTTTGGAAATGGTACACTTTACCTGAGGGATGTACAAATAACTGAAAGTGGAAAATATGAGTGTATTGCAACAAGCTCTACAGGATCAGAACGGCGTGTTGTTACTCTGTCTGTGAAGAGGACAGAAACTGCCCCTCAGATCACTGAGACATCACAACAAAGAACTGATGTGATATATGGTGGCTGCCTTCATTTGAACTGCTCTGCAGTTGGGGACCCAAAACCTCAGATTATTTGGAGGCTTCCTTCCAAGGCTCTTGTGGACCAGTCACACAGGTATGCTATTACAAAAGACAGTGTTTTTGTTTGATTGTACAAACTTACACCTGAAGTGTGCAATGTTTTAATGACAAAATGACTCTGAATGAACTAGAGATACCTCACACCTTTTGAGTTTTGTAGTCATTTGTGAATACTGAACAGGGAAAAAGTCTTGTTGATGATACGTATTAGAGCTGAACATAACCAATTAAAAATAATAATAATTACAGATTAAAATAAATAAATATATATACATATATATATATATATATATATATATATATATATTTTTTTTTTTTTTTTTATGGGTTTTCCAGACCAATTTTAAATTTCCCTGGTTTTATTTTTTAAGCCTAAACGATTTAAGCCTGGAATGAACAATTTGAGTGAATCTTAGTTAGGGCAGAAGCATTAAACATGAGCAGACAAATGCATTTCCTACATCAACAATTTTGTAAATGTTTTCAAACCAGCATTGAACAGTTAGAATTTAGTTTGTAAACATGCATTAATTTGACATATTGGCACCTATTGTTAAAAATGTCACATTCTCATTTCAGAATGGGCAGCCGTATCAAAGTCCTGGAAAATGGTACCCTCATCATTGAATCAGTAAATGAAAAAGACGCCGGGGACTTCCTCTGTGTTGCACGCAACAAAGTTGGGGATGATGTACAGCTATTAAGAGTGTCAGTGTCTATGAAGCCAGCTCGGATTGAACCAAATGTCTTTAGCAGGAAGCAAGTGCCTTATGGCAATGACCTAAAAGTGGACTGTGTGGCTGCTGGTGTCCCCATGCCAGAGATATCTTGGGGACTTCCTGATGGTACTTTGGTGAATAGCGCCCTGCAAGCAGATGGAACAGAAGGCGATCAGTTCAAACGGTACACCTTGTTTAATAATGGAACACTGTACCTGAATAAAGTGGGTTCTGATGAGGAAGGTGATTACACCTGTTACGCTGAAAACAAACTGGGTAAGGACCAGATGCATGTCCACATAAGTGTGGTAACTGCAGTGCCTCGCATTCAGCGTCCAAATCTCTCCTATGCCAAAGTGAAGCCAGGTGGAAATGTTCGCTTTGACTGTACGGCTATAGGTGAGCCCAAGCCAAAGGTCTTTTGGATGCTTCCGTCCAAAGATATGATTGCTGCATCTAATGAGCGTTACTTAGTACATGCAAATGGTTCCCTTGATATACGAAATGTTAAATTAGCTGATGCTGGGGAGTATGTCTGCATGGCTCGTAATTCTGCAGGCGAGGAGAATAACGTATATAAACTAGACATTGATGGAAACCCACCCATCATCAATGGCTTCAAACAAAATAGAACTGTGATGAAAGATACAGCAGTCAAATATACAAGAAAGCTAATAGACTGTAAAGCTGAAGGGTATCCAGTACCAAAGATCACATGGATCATGCCTGACAATATATTTCTTACCGCTCCCTATTACGGAAGCAGGATAAATGTCCATAGCAATGGCACACTAGAGATCCGTAATGTTAGGCCATCAGATTCAGCAGAATTTATTTGTATGGCTCAGAATGATGGAGGTGAGGCGGCTATGTTGGTTCAACTAGAAGTGACCGACAAGCTCAGGAGGCCTATTTTTAACAATCCTTTTAATGAGAGAGTGGTGACTCGGGTAGGGAGAACTGCAGTGTTAAACTGTTCTGCTGATGGACAACCCATTCCTGAGATCATATGGACACTCCCCAATCGAACTCGGTTCAGTGGAACACCTGGGTTCGAGGGCTCAAGACATCACCTGGGTACAGATGGCACATTTGTTATTTATAACTCCAGCATAGAGGACTCTGGTAAATACCGTTGTTCTGCAAAAAACAAAGTGGGCTATATTGAGAAGCTGGTTGTTTTTGAGGTGATTCAAAAGCCTTATATTCTAACACGGCCAAAGGGGATTATTCGAGGGATTTCTGGACAGTCCCTCTTCCTACATTGCTTGACAGATGGAATCCAGCCCAGCATTTCTTGGACCACGCCAGGAGGTTTTGTTCTTGCACGTCCACAGGTGAGTGGACGTTACCATTTGATGGACAATGGAACACTTGTTGTACTTGAGACGATCATACATGATCGTGGGAATTACGTGTGCCGAGCAAAGAATGACGCTGGTGAGGCGGTTCTTTCTGTGCCTGTCGTAATTGTTGCATATCCACCCCGGATCACTAATGGGCCGCCACCAACTGTGAGAGGAGTGGCTGGAGTTCCTGTTTATCTTAAATGTGTTGCTAATGGAGTGCCTACACCAGAGATAACCTGGGAGCTACCAGATCGATCTATTCTTTCTACAACTGGAAAGGAACGACCTCTGGGCAGCGAGCTTCTCCACGCACAAGGGACTCTTATAATACGAAACCCCACAAGAGCACATTCTGGTACATACAAGTGTATAGCCTTTAATTACCTGGGCAGAGATACCAGAACCACATATATGACAGTAATATAAGTTTGGTCATGACTTCATGACTTCATGACCACTGTGACTATTCAAAAGGCAAGCTTAATTTTTATTTTTTTTTAAAAACCTTGTTTCATTCAGTTATGTTACTTTGGCTTTCCAGGTTTTTATAGAAGTTTAATAGACAAAATATGGGTAATTACAGTATGCTGTTTGAGAGAAAAAAGAACTGTGAGGAATTATGTCATTGAAATATATATAAAAAATGGTTTATGTCCATATTGAATTGTAAATACATAATTTTATATATTATGATATTGGCTTAATATTGTGCATTATTTGTATTTGTGCATCATCTAACATTCAGTCAGAAAGTGTTGATTTGGCTGTTTCATGGAGGGTGCACATGCCGTGTGTATCTACTAAATCAGAGTGAATCAAATCATTATGATTTGCCTAAATACCATGTTTATTTTTGTGGCTATATAAAATAATAAAATTATAAAAGTAATAATAAATGACTGAGCTTTTATAACAAGGTTGGAGTATTGCAAACCTGGTGCCATTTGGGCTTAGCAATTCACACAATTCTCTTACTTATCCTTCGAGATAATGTGTGTTACTGAACACTTTAGTCACTAGTTGTTTGTTTTTTCTTTGTAGTTTGAGTGTTATTGTTGGCAAGGATATTAAGCGTGCCTTACTGTGGTTGTGGAACATATTTGTGAAAATGACTTGCTTCTGTTCACCGCTGAAGACATTTATTTATAATGGGACCTCAACATGCAATGTTCCCATTATCCTTTTGAGAAGAGTCCCGGGGTCAAACAACCAGGCTTGTCACAGACAAATGCTTATGATGGCCCTCTTGGGTTAGCTTCAACAGCTTTCCTTTGACTATATATTTATATCTGTCTCTGAAGCTTATTTTCTTCTGCCAAGTATTATACGGAGTCGAAAAATAATGAATGTGTTTTTCTCTCTTGCTTGTAGGGTTTAAACATTTATAAAGATTGTGTTCTCACAGAAATGTTCAGTTATGTAAAACAGATGCATGCACGCATGCACTTACACACACACACACACACACACACTTAGGAGGAGATTGATTCCAAGAGCGGGAAGGAAGCCCATGCTTTGGTTTAAACTAAAGGCTCTCCAGGTTTTCCTTTCACCAAGTAACATTCCATGGCTTCCAACTTTTCGACCTTTGCTTGGATCAACACCTTTCACCACCACCCCTGGAATTTCACGATAGGATTTGAGAATCCACACCTCTGATCTTCAGACACAAGGGACAGATTCATCTTTTACTCAGTACCTCATTCTGCCTGCATTCGTGAAGCCTAGGATCTTATATGCTTTTTGGAGTGAACATGGAGTGAAGATACATGAATATGTTGAGATATAAACTTAAATTCTGATTAAGCTTACATCTTTTAGGGAGACAGGTCACTTTAATCTCCATGTGTGAAAAGGCAATAGTTTTGAATCGATTGCTTTCAAGCATCTACATGCATTTTCATTTCAAGCCAAGTACACATATTTACTGAAAAATTATGTGACACCTGTATGTAGAGTAGAAACTGCTCCAGTCTTTTTAGTAACATTTAGGAAAATAGATGCATTTGAGCTATGCTGACCGAATGTGTAATCCATGTGCCATTCCTATCAAGAATTAAACCTGGAAGTTCAGTGGTTATGGCTACAAAATTTTCAGTCTCGTCAACACTCAAATCTTGATAACTTCAAACCATACCCCAAAACCATAATTTAGAGTGAGTCACAAAGCATGTGTCCATGACAGGCTTTATAGATGGAGTGACCTTTCACCCTTAGAGCCACAGTGGGTAGGTCGGGGTTTATTGTTGGACTAAAAGTGTTGAGGTGTGGATTTATTGCCTGCCACAGGAACTGGAGACTTGACTTTCAAACTGTCTGAGAAAATGGAAATTCTGACAGAATAACACTGGATGATTTCTACCATTGGCCCGTGAATGGGTGTACAGTAGGTCACCAGCAGATGGCATCAGGCCACAAACACAAATAAATATAATCAGTATTTAGGTTTTAGGTCTTAATCGTTGATAATGATACTTCAAATGACCACTTCCATAGCTCCAAGTATTTGTAACTTGCCATCTCCAGTGAGGTTTGTCCTGCGTCGATGAATAGCTTGTGGCCACAGTATGTGTTTACAGTAGTTGGAGGTCAAGTTGTCGCTCCGTCTATCAGGCAGATGTTAACCACCCCACCTACGCATGGCAGGTTACTCGTGAGTCTTGACTAGACAACACATTTGACCACTGAAGCTTCTCAAAGAAGGAGAGTCACTAAGGTCACAGAGTGTATTTGGTGATGGCAATATGTGAAAGTCTCTGTGTTTGTGTGTCAGTAAAACATTTTGTGAAACCATACACTGTATGAACTTGCACATCCACAAAATAACAACAGCTGTAGAACTAAATCAAATTTTTCATTTTTCATTTAAACCATCACTTACTTATCTTTTATTAGAGTTAAAATGGCATCTTTAAAACATCTTGCATTCAGTGATTTTCCTCAGTGACCATATGTGATAGTTTTCTGTGGTTCACCCACATTTTCAGTGTTTGTCTCTCAGAAATCTCCCAGTTTTTTTTTTCTTTTTTCTTGGAACAAAGTGAAATAATAGTTAATGTTGCACAAAAAAAAAAAAGACTAAGCTTTAATATAGCAGCTTTAAGTCATGTTATCATTTGTCTTCCTCTACTAATTACTTTCTCATGCTAGTTTTGCCATTGAAAATAGGCCAGCGTGAACAAACAAGTGTCATCATTTTGTCATCATTATCATCAAAATGTAAAATAATATAACTAATGCATTCAACCTTCTAACCTCAAACACATCTAGTTGCACACCCAAATGATGTGTTAACATTGCAAGTGTTTACAGAGAGTTCACTCATGTAATGGACTGTGAAGGACACTTTTGGGGATACTGATGTGTAAATCAATATTGACCAAATTATTATTTTCCCATAACACAGAAAACTACATTTAGACAAATGAAAATGATACTAATACAATGAACTATAAATGTATAAGGTAGTTACAATTATTATGCTGTTAGCAAATATTAAGTTGACATAGTTGCAAGTTCCCATTCAGTCGGTCACGTTCGACGTACGTCTCCATTCCCTCCTTCAGGGAACGAGGGTTACCTATGTAACCGAGACATTACTTATAGTTAGACAGAATCTCTACTGTGGACAATCAAAATAAAATTTAACCAAAATTGTTCTCGAGACCCCTATGTTTTGTGTATTTTCCTGACGAATGGCTTAGTAAACTTCTAGGAAGCAAAGTGAAGCAGCTTAATTGATGTTATCAAATACACATTTGTGGAGAAACACCAACAGTGGATATGTTCTTCTTTATCTGACTCATCGATTTCAGGTCTTGGAGTCTCTGCTAAAGGGCTGATGAGTTGAATCAAGTGTGTTTGATTAGGAAAAGTTCAGAAATGTGTGCTGCTGGTGTTCTGCCAGGAATGAGGTGCATTGTAACTGACAGCAGTCGATGTACATGCTCTAAATTTATTATACTGTCACTATGATCGGCACAGCTGTACCTCGGTACATACTGCATGTCTGAAGTTGACAGGTAGCCTGAGCAAGCATATGTATAATGGATTTCAGCCAAAATGAGATTCTGTGGGTTATATATATGCTGAGTTGGAAACATTTATTTTGACCCCTACATTCCTTACCTTCTGTTGCTACAGTTATTACAGAAGAAGAATCTCTGTCCAACACTCCAGACTGTGTTGAGCAAAGAGAAGGGTCTATGGAAAAATAAATCTGTTCATAGAGCGAGCTGCCAACATTTTTGCAGAAGTAGTAATCCAACACTGAACAAACACAGACCTGCCTACTCATTCAGGTTTCTATGTGCCTGTACTAGTCTGACCGTCTGCCAGAGAAAATGTGCTCTGAAGGGCCATGTTACGAGACACTGAATGACCATTAAGAGGCTTTGTCTTTTTGCAAATTCTATGCAACATTTCCATGCATTGTTTTCACAGTCTATCTGAATTATCTTGTGCGTGAACAGGTCAGTCGTTCAATGCTTTCATAGCTCAGCATTGTCTATTTAAAGAAAGATGAAACATCCTCCTCAGGGCTGTGGAAAGAGACACATGTTTCCTTTCCTTTCTGTACAAACTTCCAGTATTTCAGCAGTTTGTCTTTCAGGAGCAGGTTATGATAGACATGAAGCTGTTGAAATCTTTAAATTCTCATTTAAAAATAGGAGAAAAAGGCTTAATATCAATAAGGTTTATTGGCTTTGCTTATGGACAGTGACATTAACACGAACTCTGAGACCTAGTCGGTCGACAGAGAAGTTGGGAAGGGACGGAAAACTGCCGTCTGTGTTTATTTTAATTATGAATGAAAGATGTAGAATGCACTGCATGTTAGCATACTTACACGAATTCATGTCATTGCAGAAATCATAAATGCTTTAATGGAAACCAACTGACTGTCATCATGCCAAAATAGAAGTGAATCAATGAGAATCATTTTGATGTACGTGTTGACTGTGGAGGATGATGTAAGTGTTAAGCAAGAAATACTCACACTAGTGTGTACATGCAATAAAGGTGTAATTACACTAACTTGATTCTCACTAACACAATTGCAAGATTTTGGAAAGATTAATAAATCAACATTGTTTCATTGTAGCTTTGTAATACAGATCTGTGACAGTGACTTTAAATATTTAAATATAAACTGTCCACATGTGAGATGGTAAAACTGTTTTAGGAAGTATGAGAAACATTAGGAAACTGGTTTCCTAGCAGAATCAGACTGTTTTGTCAACAGTTTAATGATTTGGCTATTTTTGTTTTTATAACATTAAGATTTAAGAGAGAGTGTTAAGAGCATGTGTGAACAATTATTAATCCTTGCAAAGTAAATTAACCTTTTGTTGTCATTGGTTTTCAGTAATGCATACAATCTAATCACTACATATATTGGTGTGCAATTCTCAATTGCACCTGTAACAAAAATTACAAATCAAAATAATTATTGATGCGACTTATAGTGTAAAGATATACACAAACTCAGCAGTTTGGTGGCATTGTGATGAATAATGACAACAGTCCAAGTCAGCCATACTAAACATGCCACACAGGAGAGTGAGTGAGTGTGTGTGTGTGTTTGTGACAAATGAGGACATAAATTTGTATAATGACATGGGTATGACAGGTATTACTATGAGAAGGTGATTTATGAGGACATTACCCCATGTCCCCATATTTCAAAACGCTTATAAATCACACAGAGTGAGTTTTTTTTTTTTCTTCTTTTTTTTTTGAGAAAGTAAAAATGCAGAAAGTTTCCTGTAAGGGGTGTAGGGTTAGGTGTAGGTCAATAGAAAATACAGTTTGTACAGTATAAAAACCATTACGCCTATGGGATGTCCCCACTTTTCACAAAACCAAACGTGTGTGTGTGTGTGTGTGTGTGTGTGTGTATCTAACTAACCATAGTTTGGGGACACATTTGTACCCAGAAGTGATCTAAACCTGTCAAAGTCTCCCAAATCCTCCTTTCTTCAGTCTGCTCATTGGTGTTGCTCACTGTGAGATATGTGCTCATGTTCCTGCTCCACTGCTAAGTTATTTTGATTATTTTATATTTTATATCATAAAAGCCTTCCACAAAATGTATTAAATAATGCTTGAGCAATACCATATAGTTAGAAGGGAAAAGCATTATTTAAATGATTTGAAATTCAGAATACACATTTGGATGAAGACAAATTATTATTATTATTTTCTTTATTTCAGACCATTTGGTCCATATCACAATAAAAATAAAATACACAAAAGAAGAAAATTACGTACCAACATACATTCACATACAACATTCACTTCAGAAAAAAAACATATGAACTTGAATTCCAGTGCTTCCAGAACAAGGAAGAATACCTTGTATCGCTTAATGTGGGATCATTTAAGGTTATTATAATTGTATTTCTCGAATCACTTAATCGACACATGAAACTATACATATAATTCCTTAAAATGGCATGCAAAGTAGGAACATCACTAGATACAAACAGCTGGCTTGCACTCATCCACCTTGGGAACTTAAGCAGGATTCTTAATGCATCATTAAATTCCACCTGAAGCTTTTTCATTTTAGCTTTACTAGAACTACACCATAAGGGTGACTTATAAAATGAAGCACAGTACACTCTAAAAAGTGCTGTTTTGACATCAACAGTGCACATGTAAAATTTACGAGCCAACATGTCCGTATAACTTACAGCACTGGCGTTGCCCATCATCATCATCATTTAAATCATCTCTAATAATGTCACCCAGATATTTAATTTAATTTACCACATTTAATACTTGGTCATATAAATAAAGGGAGGGAAACTTTTGTATACGACCCACTTTAGTTTTAACAATCATAACCACACTCTTTTTCTTATTAAATACAATATCATGCTGCACACCATAATATGAACATACACGAAGCAACTGTTGTAGCCCAGAACTATAAGGGGACAGAATAACTAAATCATCAGCATGCATCAAATGATTAATAAGACTATCTCCTATTACACATCCAGTTTTACATTCATTTAACTCAACTGAGAGATCATCCATATACAAATTAATAAGAAGAGGTGATAATATTCCACCTTGCCGAACCCCATTCGTCACATAAAAGGGTGCCGCAACATTCCTACCCCATCTGACTTGTATAGGTTGATGTACAGTATATACCAGTACTGTAAAATCCTAATCAAATATGGGGGAAGCTCTCTGTCTTGTAACTTCATAAACAGCTTAGTGTGATTAATTCGATCAAATGCATCTAAAAAGCACATAAATACTGTAGAATTGTGTCTATTATACACACTAACCACTTCCTTTAGCGAATATATGCATAAATCAGTTTAACTGATTATCTGTAGTTACCAAATTTTCTTTAAACCTATCCATAAGGATATACTCAAATACTTTTGAGATGATATTTTCTAAGGCAACTGACCTATAATTTTCTATACTGGATATTTTACCAGTTTTATCTTTAATTACTGGCACTAATAAAGCTGTCAACGTAGATTGAGGTAACACACCATGTAGCAAAAATCCTGTAAGACACAAAGCAAGTAACACTACAATGTTTTGGCTAGCATACTTCAGATGTTCAGCTACTATTAAATCAGGGCCACATGCTTTATTTACTGCCAATTTCTCAATAGCACAGTTAACCTCAGAAGGTCTAATAATCACACCAGTATCACTCGGTACATGACCTACATCAAATTCCTGCCTCTCAACACAATACTACCCCTTCAATACTAGCTGTCAGCGGTACTTTACTATTATTAATAACCTTAACTTCTTTCCAAAAATCACTTTTCTGAAATTTCTCAGCCATTGAATTTGCTCTCATGGTCACTTCATTTCTTTTAATAAACCGTACAGTATATTTAAATTTGGCATTTGCCAATTTCTTTTTCTCAAATTCTCAAATTTCTCAAACAAAAAAAAACATTACCTAATTATGTATGTATGTATGTATGTATGTAAATGGAATAATTAATCCTGCATGTTTTTGTGACCCTCATCCTGAGATGCTGAATATTTAGTCATTGTCATGTATTTGATGTAGCAATAATGGCGCAGGAAACATTGCATGAATAAAAACTATTCCGTGATCCAGTCAAAACCATGCAACCCAGCTCTGTTTTCATTTTGAGTTCCATATGCTACTCTGCATGCAACCATGGACAATGTTTAAGAAAACATTTTTAAAACATATCTATGTTTGCAAACATCATTTTTTTGTGAGTAAAACTCTGCATTAAGGCTGCAGCTTGTTAAAATATGAATAGGAGTAGCTGTGATAACAGTAGTCATGTATGAATGTATAGGAAATTGCGCACTCATAAAAGAGTTACAGTTTTGGCATTTCACTTTGCTATTCTGCAAGTATAGAAGTGCTATCATGTGTTTCTATTCATTTACTTTTTTTTTTTCGTTTTATTTGTTTATTTATTTTTTTTCTTTTGAAGCAAATAGCATCTTTAAATCTAACCACATTTGCACTGGTCCATTAACATTGTCGGGTTCAAACAGAGCACACACTACATGATTATATCCACTGCAAAGCTGTACAATCTAAACAACTTTTACAATCTGACACACCCATTTTACGTCTCTGTCTGAAACCACTTTTGTTTGTTTGCTTCTTTCTTTCTGTGAATTGGAATGTGTGCAAAGCATTATGGGTGACTGGAGGATGCAAAAGATACAGTTAAATGCATCCTTCAGAAATACACCACACGAAAGCTACAAAACAAAAGTTGCCTTTCAATGATCATTCAAAAGTTGATCCACTTGATGACTTGGCAGCTAAGATATACAATATTTTAGCATTATGTTTGAGAATCACCCAAAATGTGCAAGTGAGAACAAATCATTTATCTGACATGACTTGTGTAACATGAATTTTATCACACATACTGTGTAATAGGATGGTATTTAGCATATGTTCATTCTTTGTACTGCCAGAGGACGCCAAGTTCCCTAACCTGAAGTTTTTTTTTTTCTTTCACAACCTACATTTTTTTTTTTTTTTTCCTTTGCCACAGTTGGCTGCTCACTGGTGCTTTCAGACATTAAGGCAGAATTTTCTCTATAGATGCTTTGAAACAACATAGATTATTCAAAGCACAACATTTTTGGAAATGAACATTGATGCTATTTAAACTCAAGGTCAAATGTGTTTCACCATTGTTTTTTTCAGTGGTTTTTGAGTCACAAACTCTGTTTGGCTCGGTCAGCACAAAAGATGTTGAACTAATGCACAGTTGACGTAACATCAGCTTTTAGACCGTTTTAAACTTCTCCTTATGTCTGCATGGCATAGCAGGAAACAAAAAGCAGAAGGGAGAAAGTAAGATTCATTTCCTTTCAGAAAGGCCCTAAAATCGAGCTTGTTTCCTAAAACCATGTGACTCTAGACTTATTTTGAGTAAAACTCATCACATTTCATCCCGGCGTCCTGTTGAGGTAGGTGTTACACTTTGCATAACACAACGGCACTTTACTAAAGCGACTTTCAAAACAAGAAATACAAAATGTTTTATGGTGTGCAATTATGAGTACTGTTGTCTTTATTTAGGATTAATACACTTATTAACCTCTTTTACTCTCCACACCTCTAGATGCTATTTAAAAAATGAAAAAAAGAAAAGAAACATATTTTCATTATAATTACTGGTTCTCTCAAATGTTTAATATTGTACATTATATTTTTATATATTAAATAATTAAAATACTGTAATGTTTTTGTCATATTGTATAAATTTAAAATAAATAAATAAAAGTATTATTGATATTAAATTTGAAATGTGAGTATCAAGTCTTTAAGAAAGTAACATTCGGTTTCACTTTATTTTGATGGTCCCTTTAACACATTCTGTTGACTATAAATAACATTGCACCTACATTTCTACTGACTCTCATTAGAGTGTTAGTAGTGTATTAGTAGACTGGTAGGGTTAGGGTTGGAATAAGTTGACATGTAGTTGCAAAGTTACTTACAGTCAGTAGAATATCTGTTGGGAGACCAACACAATAAGGAGTTAGCGGATATGAAGCAGACAGTCTACTAATACTCTTATGAGAGTTTGTTGATATGTAGTTGCAACATTACTTAGTGTCAACAGAATGTTCAAAAGGAACCATCAAAATAAAGTGTTACCTAACATTCTTCTAAAATCACTTAATTTTATAAAACAATGACCTCTACCATAAACACTATCTACTGCAAAAACACTGTAATCCAAGGGAAAAGGTCATTAAGCTTTTTCTCTCCCATAGAAAAATATAAACTAATTAGAATATCTGTCACAATAGGAGTTGAACTTTCTTTTCTTTGTTATAGACATGATAATGGCAGCTTGAAATTTCCACATTATTGCCAGCTTGCTTTAGTTTATGCACTGACAAATTCAACGTTTCATAAGCTTTTTCTGTCCCATAGAAAACTGTAAAATAAATAGTATATCTGTCACAGTAGTAATCAGACTTGATTTTCTTTGTTATAGTCCTGACATATCCACCAAATTGACTCAGCGTGCTTTAGAAGTAAGGTGCCATGATTTTGATGCAAAATTCAACAATAACTCCTTTGTATTATACACTTAAACTATGAGTCAAGAATATGTTACAAATTGTGCCTGATATTGCCTAAGGTTCTGCTCTTCTAAATATAGCCAATGTGTGTTTTATGTGACAGAAATTGTACATCTATGGAGCTCACAACAGCGCTGGCACTTGTCACTTACTCCAACCAGACCGTCAGGAACGAGTCGTCTGTGGCCTGCTCGCGCGATAGCGCTCTGAAGACAACCGTGTTCCCTCTTCTCTACACCGTCCTTTTCATCCTGGGCTTGTCGCTGAACAGCCTGGCAGCATGGGTGTTCCTCCGAATCCCCAGTAAATCTCACTTCATCATCTATCTGAAGAACATCGTGGTGGCCGACATTATCATGACCCTCACCTTCCCCTTCAAGATCCTCGCTGATGCGAACTTGGCATCTGTCGGCGAGCGTGTGTTCGTCTGCCGCGTGTCATCCGTGCTCTTCTACCTCACCATGTACATCAGCATCCTCTTCTTCGGCTTGATCAGCATCGACCGCTGCAGAAAGACCATGTGGCCCTTTGTGGGCACCAGCCCTAGACGGCTGCTGCACAGAAAGCTCCTCTCGGGCTTCATCTGGACGTCACTCTTGGCTCTTTCGCTGCCCAACGTAATCCTGACGAGCCGGCCCAACACTTCGAGCCGCTTTAAATGCAGTGACCTCAAGACAGAGATGGGACTGAAGTGGCACGAGCTGGTCAATCACGTGTGCCAGGTGATCTTTTGGGGGAACCTCGTGACCGTGATAGTATGCTACACGCTCATCTCGAAAGAGCTCTACAAGTCTTACGCCCGCACACGAGCTCAACACCAGGCAAGGCCGGGAACGAACGCCCCTCAGAAAAAGAGCATTCAAGCCAATGTGTTCCTGGTGTTGGCGGTCTTCTTTGTTTGCTTCGTTCCTTTCCACTTCGCCCGAGTGCCGTACACCATCAGCCAGACCCGAGGACGCATGTTCAATTGCCAGCAGAAGCTGTTTTTCTTCCAGCTGAAGGAGAGCACGCTGTGGCTTTCCTCACTTAACTCTGTGCTGGATCCGCTCATCTACTTCTTCCTCTGCAAGTCGTTCAGGAGCTCGCTGTTTAACACCTTGCGTCTGTCTCCGGGCCACTGCAGGGCGCTCAGGGAGCTCGGGTCAGACACGGCCAGCACTCCTCAGGGCAATGCACAGACGTGATGGACAAACAGTCTTTCTGTGCTGCTGGAAACACTCTCATCAATGTGAAAATGATAGGGATCTTATACACTAATAATCTTACTGACATCAATATTCTTCTGTGTTTAAACATGTTTTTGTTCACAGAGCTGGGCAATAACTGATTACATGTAATCTGGATTAATCAGGGCTGCGTTTCCCAAAAGCATCGTAAATACATCATAAACCCATTGAAACCAATGGAGCTACGATCCACTTAAGCTTACAATGCTTTTGGGAAACGCAGCCCAGATTCCAAAAATTGAGCACTTGTACTCTCTTAAAAATAAAGGTGCTTCGAAAGGTTCTTCACAGTGATGCCACAGAAGAACCATTTTTTGGTTCCACAAAGAACTATACAGTCAGAGGTTATTTTAAAGAACCATCTCTTTCTTACCTTTTTATAATCTGAAGAACCTTCTTTCCACAAAGAACCTATAGTGAAACAGTAAGGTTCTTCAGATGTTAAAGGTTCTTTATGGAACCATTTAGACAAAAAGGTTCTTCTATGGCATCGTGAAACATTTTTAAGAGTTTAATTAGATTAAATTACATTTTACAATACTCATAATCAGACTACAGGTACTTTTTTATGGATTACATGATTACATGTTATTTACACAATAGCTATATTTATTGATTCTCTATAATTCCTCTTTTCCATCTTTTAAATGTTCCTTTCTAAAATAGTCTACTGCTTACTGTATATACACTCAGAAATTCTTCCAGTTTTGTGGACGTTCACAGAGATCAGACATTAATCAGGTGCTACACATTTGACCACTGGATTTAGAAAAAAATCATTTCAAGTTTAAGACGTTTAAACATTGCATCAACTACTGATGAACACATTAATTTTTATTTGACTTATCACTCAGTAGGTTATTTAACCATGTATTACTATAGCTTTGGGAGGCTTGTCTTTCAAACACAATAAAATGCACAAATTCACAAACCTTTCACCTAATATAGTTTCTTGAAGTACCCCTGAGATTTTAAATAAATATTTTAATAATAAAGTATCACATTTGCATGTTCATGGTTCTCAGACATTGGATGTGGTCACATGACATGCATTGATTTTAAAATGATTTATTTTCATTTAACAATTATATGATTTAATTAATTATTAGCTTATCATTAAACTCACAAACCCCCCTGTAGTTTCTTCACAAACCCAGTTTGGGAAACCTTGACGTAACAATGTTTAATTCACTTCATCTTTTTAACAACAATGAATGGAATATATTCTTAATCTTTGTATTTTTATATCAATATGGTACACCATTATCCTACTTATTTTTCACATTGATTTGAGATAGGTCAAAAGTAATCAAAAAGTAATCAAAAAGTAGCCTTATTAAGAAGATTATATTACCTAAAATGTGTACAACTACAATTTTTGTCATGTAATTTGGAATCAGTAACGGATTACAATTTGTATGTAATCTGCCCAGCTCTGTTCATGCTGTTACAGCTACATTGTTGAATCAAATGTTTTATTTTATGTCTATATCTTTTATTCAAACCTACAATGACTGGCTAGTTGATGTAAGGGTGCCAACAGAATTCTGTCTTAAAGTGTAGCTGGAAAACTCATACCTCAGAGTCAGTCATTGGGGTAACATTTATTTTGATAGTCCATTTAGACATTCAACTAACTTTTATTAATTTTGCAACTACATGTCAACTAGCAGTCATCAGAACCGTTGCAAGGGCTGTGTGACGTGTGCGACCACGGGCCTTGTGTAATTTGGCGAAGGATTGAATTGACCCAGGCATTAAGGCCCAGGATTTAAAAGGGATTTCAGAGAACAAATAAAAATAGTAAAAGAAATACAATGTATTGTAATGCATTTGAACTATTTGCAAATAATGTTTATTTTAAAATATGTACACATTCACTCTTAATAATATGTTGAAAACGGCTCTGTTAATGTGTTTTGTGTCATTACATTAAAACAGATAACATGGATCAAAATTACGTATTTTCAAATTAAAAATCAAAATGACAACTTTTGACGAGAGAAGTTTATGTCACTGGATGACTGTCAGTCATTTAGCAGTTGATAGAGTATATTAAATTGTTTAGACAGCCTATATGATACCTTGAATTTTTTCACTGTTAAAACTGATGCATATCGTGCAGTAATTTACACCGTTAGTTCGCTGAAGCATACTGGCCTGAAAATATAATATTTTACATATTTTGTCATCCTAAGAAGATACAGAGCGATGCAGTGCAGCAAAGCAACATCAAGAATATCAGATATTGGGAACGTGTCCTCCTCAATGTCTACTGATATTGTGTAATGCAAACAGTACAGAATCACTCAACAATATCACTTAAATACTTTTTATTCATAAGTAAAATCTCACTCTATTGCAAAGAAAATCAGACTTAAAAACAACTGTCCTTCCTGTTTTAAAGAAGACATAACATTTTGGATGGCAGTAAAAATAAAGAAACAGCAAACATATTAAAGCGTCTGAAAACCAACAAGCCTCTAAACACACACACGCAATAACTTCATCATTGCAGAGCTGCAAATTTAACCACTCTTATAGGCACTATCTAGACAAACTTCATTCTTTACATGGCTAAATAATAGCATTGTAGATAGATACAGTCACTAACTCACACTGGGACCTCGCATAATGCCAGTCATTAATGTATTAGTAGACTGTCTGCTTAACACTTTATTTTGATGGACATTCTACCGACTATAAGACTATACTGACTATAACTTTGCAAATACATGTCAACTAACCATAACCTAACACGCATTCAAGTCTGAAACATAACACATAAGTCGCCTAAACCAAGTAAAATAATTATATTGAAACAATAAACTCAAATAACTACATGAAGATTTAATGGATTAAACATTTGTGTTACATAAAGTAAAACTATGAAATTTGAGCAATCATGTTCATGTTTAAAAAAACTGAAATACAACATGTAAAATTAAATAATTGGCAAAATCGTTCATTCATAATTCACTACAGACTTGCTTTCTGCTCACTGATCCCCCCCCCCACTCTGTCTCTATATAGATATATTAAATTATATCATCTATATTGTAGATTAGCGTTTCCACCCTGTCCAACGCCACTCTTTAATCACATCATCTTTATTTCTATAGCATTTTATACAATACAGGGGGTATCTAAAGCATTTAGTACAATAAACTATACATGCAGAGACCTTAAAGGGATAGTTCAAACAAACAAACAAACAAATACGTTAATAAATAAAATAAATAAATCTTTCTTAGAGCAATCTTACAGGACAAAAGCAGTACAGAAGCACCCAGAAATGTGTGTTACATAGACTTGATGCACAAAGCGCCACAGAAACCCCGTTCTTGTGCTTTAATTATATTCTCTGAATCTTTACTTCAGAGCCTGAGTTTGTGAGTGTTAAGGAGCATCTAATTTCTCAGATAAGTGGAAATGGAAAATTATTTCTCAAGCCTTAAAGCTTACACAAGACTTTGAGCCTTTGAAATTTTAGCCACTGCAACAGCTGGGATATGATATCAGTAAGTACATAAATAACAAACATTATTTTATTTCAAAATGTGAATCTATCATCTAGTTGTATAGCTTTAAAGTTTGTGTTCTTTGAATTCATCAAGAGATCACCCTGTAGGACACACTGATCTTCTATTGGTCACTTATCTTCATGTCATATGAATTCAAGGGTCAGATCTCAACAATTTTTTTTATACAGTGAAAGTGAAACTGTTTTTGTTTTTTTCCACATTCACATGCATGTGAACGAAAGTCGGTGGAGAAAAGTCTAGTGTGACTGCCTTTAAATGCAGTGTGAATCCATTAATCTACAATAATAGTCTTCTGAAAATAATATTTAACACTTCTTTGTAGAATATTTGAGCTATTCAAGAATTTTTAAAAGCCTAAAATTTTTAAGATGCCTTATGACGTTTTTAAAGACCCATGGGAACCCTGTGTTCCTCTTTAGTGGAATGAGCTTCCAACTTCCATCTGCTCTGCTGACAGAATCACCATTTTCAAGAAACAGCTGAAGACACACCTCATCCACAAGCGCTTACAGTAACTAATCCACAACCATAAACAAAGACACTATACTAACTCTTATTATTTGTTTGTTTGTTTATTATTTAAACTTGGCATTGTGTGCTATTATTATTGTTGTTCATCATGATAAATTGCTAGTGATGTTCCTTGTTTATAAGTTGCTTTGGATAAAATATTCTGCTAAATGAATAAATTAAATTTATGTTGAAGATACAGCACTACAGGAGAAAATAAATATTTTGGTCACACTTTATTTTAAGTACCTGTTCCCATTATTAACTAACTATTAGCTAACTATTAACTGTGACTTTTCTTTCAATAAACTCCCAATTCACTGTTTATTAATAGTCAGTAGGTAGTTATTCAGTTTAGGTATGGGGTGGATTAATGGATCTAAAATATGCTCATGCAGAATAAGGCATTAATATGTGCTTTATAAGTGCTAATAAACAGCCAATATGCTACTAATATGCATGCTAATAAGCAGCTAGTTAATAGTGAGAATTGGTCTCTAAACTGAAGTGTTACCAATATTTCTGATCAATAATTATACAACTGAAGAATCCCTCGTTATGTGAAGCTGAAGACATTCCATTCCCATTCGCTTGATCTCCTTATGCATGTTTATTGAAGATAACTGCAAGTTTAGCACATCAACTATATTTTCTCTTCTTTACCATATTTTTGCACCAGAAATTAGTGCAAAAACCTATTTGCACCATGCAGGGTTCAAACTAATTGTGCAAAACTGGCTAGAAATTAATTCTGTTTCATTTGTAAAATCTGATATTTATTTTTGTGCACATCTACTAGTTGTACCTTTATACCACATATATGCAGCAATGTTCAAATAGTAGCTAATAGTAACAGAAAGTATGTCGATCTAGACAGTGTTTTTCAGTATGTCAGTCAAAGCAGGATGAATTCCCCATGCTGAGTCTTGGTTTCATTTTTACCAGTTCAGGGAGTTTTTGCCAGCCACTGTCGCCTTTGTCTTGCAGACTGTGGGAATGAGGGCAAGTCATGTTTATACTGATCAATAGGAATTGAGAAAAACAATACAGAAATAAAACTAAAATGTGTAAAGTGGTTACACATCTCTGTGAAGATAGAAATGTAACACTGGGTGTTGTTTTTGTGTGTGATCTGGGCAGAATCTGGGTAGAACTGTCCTTTTCTTTTAGTTTTTACTGGAATTCATCCCATGCCATCAATTTTTAATTAAGCATTTGAATTCTAATTCTGTAAGAGCACCTGCCCTGCCCTGCTACCTTTCGACATCCCTTGCCACAGCCACAATTAAAGGGATAGTTCACCCAAAAATAAAAATTACCCTGTTATTTACACAACCTCAAGGCATCCTAGGTGTATATGGCTTTCTTCTTTCAGACAAATCCAATCGGAGTTATATTAAAAATGTCCTGGCACTTCCAAGTGTAGCAGAGGCCAGCAAGTAAGTGTTGTGCAGGTAAAACCTCGCTCCCCGATCTCAAGAGGTGCTATAGCTAGAGGTCATGGCCTTTAGCCTCCTTGTTAGAGTGCCCGCCTCCCACGCCGGAGACTGCGGTTCAAATCCCGGGCGGGTCGAGTAGGACCGCGACATTGGGAGTGAGGTTTAGGGGGGTGAGTGTAGCAGAGGCCAGCAAGTAAGTGCTGTGCAGGTAAAACCTCACTCCCTGATCTCAAGAGGTGCTCTAGCGACTGATGCTAGAGGTCATGGCCTTTAGCCTCCATGTTAGAGCACCCACCTCCCACGCCGGAGACGTCAAATCCCGCTCAGAGCGGGGCGAGTAGGACCGCGACACAAATTTTATAATCTGAGCCTTTAGGAGAAGCAAGTCTACTTGCTCCACAGCAGCAGCATCTAGTCTGCCAAGACCAAACCCATGCACATTCTATTTACATTTTACAATCTATCCCGAGAGTTGTCATGACTGAAAGACATTTATGCCACTTCTGAGCTGCATAACCAGTCTGTGTAAATTCATCTAAATGCCACTTTAGATGCAGCTTCTGTGCCACTTCTGCCGTGCAAAGATTTTATTGATACTAATTTAATTTGATTTGTGACAGCTCTATAGTTTCTAATACATTTAAATAAATGTACTGATTTAATTTAGGGATTTGACATGAAAAATAGCATTGAATAAGGTAAGGAAAAATGCCCTTATGTCTGTTTGCAGCCATGGATCTGGGAATGTGAAGATGAAGAAACACCGATGACCAAATTAGAAGCCACCGGTGGTCTCTTCAGTTTCAGGAAAATCCAGTTAGAGAATGTTTGGGTGGAGAGAATGACTGTGCAATCATATAAAAGATGCAATAACAGCTTCTATTTGAACACTCTAAATAACTCAGGCTTTCTCTGATGTCAGTGGTGACACAGCTTTGAAACAGCGATGATACAGCTTTGACATTATTATTCAGAAATATTCGGTTGCAGCCATTCAAAATGAATTATTCAGTCCTACTTTATATTAGGTGGCCTTAACTACTATGTACTTACATCAAAAATAAGTGCAATGTACTTATTGTGTTCATATTGTATTGCAAAACACTATTGCTGCTATTGAGGTGGGATATGGTAAGATTAGGGACAGGTTTGGTGGTATGGGTAGGTTTAAGGGTGGGTTAAGGTGTAAGGGATGGGTCAACAGTGCAATTATAAATGTAATTACTTAAATTAATTACAGATGTAACTACATATAGGTATTTTTAAAAATATAAATACAATGTAAAAACATGTATGTACACAATAAGTGCATTGTATCAAATGATTAATTTAAATGTAAGTACATAGTAGTTAAGGCCACCTAATATAAAGTGGGACCAATTATTCTAGTGAGTCATGTAATAAACAAAACACATGAGAGCCACACTGTGATCAGGGGAATTTTCTTCCAGCTGTCAGCATGTGTACTATGAGTCAAACTGCATGTGTGTTCTTCCTCTATTTAGTAGTGCCAAAAAATAAAAACTATAAATTCAATATCAGGAAGTTGACTTTTCTCTTAGCAAACTCGCACTTACATCCTCTTTTAACTGACTTACTGATAGAGCAGAAATAGAAGTAGAATACTGCAAACATCCGAAAATGCAATCCTGAAACACATGCATTCATTCATACATGAGCCCGTTAAGCATCCAGTCTCATGCTGTAGTACTTCACTTCCATCTAGTGGCCAACTCACACAATTGTTGTGACACAAGGCAGACTATGTGGCAAATATATTTAACAACTACACTAAGGACAGACAGTTTTAAAGTGAGTCTGAAAGGTGACATAGTAAGATAAGTCTTAATAAATTGAGAGAAGCAGAAATCATGATCATGATAAAAAGGTGATTTATCATGCAGCCCTACAATCAGGTGATCTGGACTTATACAGAAAAAAAAAAAAAAAAAAAAATATATATATATATATATATGAGTACAAATCTTAATGTTAAATGAGTACAAATCTTAATGTTAGAGCATATAATGATATTCTAGGGAATTGTGTGCTTCTAATTTTAAAGCAACAGTTTGGACAGGACCCTTTTCTATTCTAACATGACAATGCCTCTGTGTATAAGGCAAGGTTCAAAAAGAAATGATCGATTTAGTCAGTGCGGAAGAACTTGACTGGTCTGCAGAAACCTCTGCTGTGACTTTAAATGCAGGCCTTGAGCCAAAAGCTCATCACCAAACACCAATGACTTGTACTTCAGGTGTTCATCTTGGCTTTCTGCAGACCAGTCAAGTTCTTCCAAACTGACTAAAATCAATCATTTCTTTTTGAACACTGAAGAAATGACACTTTGCTGCAATGTAAAGTAGTGAGTGTACAGCTTGTTTAACGGTTTAAATTTGCTGTCCCCTCAAAATAACTCAACACAAAGCCATTCATTTCTAAACCGCTGGCCACAAAAGTGAGTACACCACTAAGTGAAAATATCCAAATTGGGCCCAAAGTGTCAATATTTTTTGTGGCCACCATTATTTTCCAGCACTGCCTTAACCCTCTTGGGCATGGAGTTCACCAGAGCTTCACAGGTTGCCACTAGAGTCCTCTTCCACTCCTCCATCACGGAGCTGGTGGATGTTAGTGACCTTGCGCTCCTCCACCTTCCGTTTGAGGATGCCCCACAGATGCTCAATAGGGTTTAGGTCTGGAGACATGCTTGGCCAGTCCATCACCTTTACCCTCAGCTTCTTTAACAAGTGTTTGGGGTCGTTATCATGTTGGAATACTGCCCTGCGGCGCAGTCTCCGAAGGGAGGGGATCATGCTCTGCTTCAGTATGTCACAGTACATGTTGGCATTCATGGTTCCCTCAATGAACTGTAGCTCCCCAGTGCCGGCAGCACTCATGCAGTGCCACCACCATGCTTGACTGTAGGCAAGACACACTTGTCTTTGTACTCCTCACCTAGTTGCCGTCACACACGCTTGACACCATCTGAACCAAATAAGTTTATCTCGGTCTCATCAGACCACAGGACATTGTTCCAGTAATCCATGTCCTTAGTCTACTTGTCTTCAGCAAACTGTTTGCGGCCTTTCTTGTACATCATCTTTAGAAGAGGCTTCCTTCTGGGATGGCAGCCATGCAGACCAATTTGATGCAGTGAGCACTGACAGGCTGACCCCCCACCCCTTCAACCTCTGCAGCAATGCTGGCAGCACGCATACATCTATTTCCCAAACACAACCTGTGGATATGACGCTGAGCATGTGCACTCAACTTCTTTGGTCGACCATGGTGACGCCTGTTCTGAGTGGAACCTTGGCAATCGTCTTAAAGCCTACGCCATCTTTATGTAGAGCAACAATTATTTTTTTCAGATCCTCAGAGAGTTCTTTGCCATGTGGTGCCATGTTGAACTTCCAGTGACCAGTATGAGAGAGTGAGAGCGATAACACCAAATTTAACACACCTGCTCCCCATTCACACCTGAGACCTTGTATTGTATTACAATACATTTGTAATGTATTAGAAGTGTAACAAATGCTTATTGTAAAGTGGTATTTTTACTTGATTTCTGAGCAATAATGCTCAGAAATGGTATTTCAATAAACTAACATAGGGAACAAGGAGAGGACCAGGCTTAAATTAAAGACATTCTCACTGAAAGGAGGAAAGATAATTAACCTACAAAGTAAAAAAAAAAAGAAAATAACAACATTTTGTTTTATTTATTTTTGGGCAAACTATCCCTTTACAGGTTCAGAATATATAAAGGGTAACAACCATCCACTAAACACATTAACTGAATATGAATTGAAATATTACAACTAGTTTAAAGCTACATGATGCAGAGTTACCCAACTAATAAAATCTCTTCTACAGCAATGATTGTAGATTTGAAAAAACAAACAACAACAACAACAACAAAAAAATAGTACATTAGTTTAAAATTAATTCTCAAGTCCTCCATTTACACTACTGTACTAGTTCTCTCATCATTGGTGTTATGTGAGTAAACTGATCCTGTGGCCTGTGTAGGGTTATTATTCATACACTGCAGTCTACCACAGGGTGTCTTATAGAGGAGACTGACAAGATGCCTCCTATATTTCTCTCGCACAAACACAAAGAGAATGGGATTGATGCAGCTGTGTGAAAAAGCCAATGCTTCTGTGATCTGCAGACTTAGATGGATTGCCTTACTAAAGTCACAGGAATTAGATATGAGTTCTTTCTGCTCTAAGACTTTCACAAAAGTAGCAACGTTATATGGAGCATAACAGCAGAAGAACACCACCATCACAGTGATGACATGGCATATGTCCTGCTTTCTGGAAGAACGGGCTGCCAGGAGTCTCTTCAAAATCATTGAGTAAAAAATTCCTATTACGATAAGAGGGATAATTAAACCTATGATATTCATTTTAAAGATAGCAAAAATGCTCAAAGAAAAGTAAGAATTTTGATCACTTGGTAGATAAAACAAATAACAAAGGATTTGTTGACTGACATTGTTGGTTTTGAAGTGCACCACCTCAGGAAATGATGCAGAAACATCAATAATCCATATGACTACACTGGCTAAGATTCCATATGTTCTTGCAAGCACATCATGAACTATTGCCATGTATTAATCAATACTCATCAGTACAATGAAGAATATAACACTGTAAAATCCAATGTAGCAGACACTGTAGACCACAGTGCACATTACATCTCCAAAGATCCACTGGTCTCTGGCATGGTGTGCCAGGAAGGGGAAAGATGAAACTAGCAGCAGGTCAGCTAAAGCCAGGTTCAGGAGACAGATGTCAGTCATACTTCTTAGCTTGGTACCCATACAGACCACCCAGATCACCAGCATGTTACCCAGAAAGCCCACCACAAAATAAAGCGAGTATAAAATGGGAAGAAAAATGATCTGCATGAACACAGGGCAATTGTAAATCCAAATCATCGTAGTAGCCCGAATATTCATATGGCTCATCATCCGTGCTGTCATTTGAATAGAAAAAGAAAGTGTAAGGAAAACAGAACACAATTTTCAACTTTTACTTAAAAATTGTACTTTATAATGATGTAAGTGTTTAAATATGATAAGATCTCACCTGGATGTAATATAATGTAGGTCAAGAGGACCACTGGTTACCATCTTTGATGAAGACAGTGCAATAGTTTTGCTCAGGAAATAAGTGCTATAAAAAATAAAACCAAAACAATGTATCACTCAGTGGATAAATATCTGCGGTGAACATCTCAGGCATTGGTTTATAACACATCCTGTGGATTAATTGAATTGAAAATAAAAAAATCAGCGGTACACATTTTGTATAAGTAATTAATAAAAAAATAAAAAAATAAAAACTCTATTGTACAAATCAACTGTTTTTGTTGTTTGTATTTAGGAAAGAAAAAAGGGAAAGGGAAGCGGTGTGTGGCCAAGAACGGTGACCCATACTCAAAATTTGTGCTCTGCATTTAACCCATCCAAGTGCACACACACAGTAGTGAACACACACCTGGAGCAGTGGGTAGCCAATGCTGCAGCACCCAGGGAGCAGTTGGGGGTTCGGTCTCAAGGGTCTCACCTCAGTTGTGGTATTGAGGGTGGAGAGAGTGCTGGTTATTCACTCCCTCCACCTACAACCCCTGCTGGACCTAAAACTCTAACCCACAATCTTCAGGCTGCAAGTCCAACTCTCTATCCATTAGGCCACGACTACTGCTATTTAGCACGCAATAGGTCTAGCAATAATTCAGTGATCATGTCTCATATTTTATGTTGGTGGTTTAGAAACTGAACTGATGAAGCCAATTAGTGAACCATCACTCTTTCAAAATTAACTATCTTCAGTAAATTAGCCTTAACGAGTTAGCAAAGTCTGAGTCTGAATTAGTAGTCGACCCATATCTGTAATTATTTGAAAATGGCGATACATTTTTCTGTTTGGCCAATAAGTGTCATAAATGGGACTTTTATTTTCACAGTGCTGGGAACCTTACATCTAAGACCAGGGCCCGTATGTATGCTACTTCTCAGAAATTCTCTTAAGAATAGTCTTAAGCTTTGACTTTTGTCAAAGAGTAGGAGACTTTTATAAAGAAGCTAAAAGCAACTTTCAGTAAAGTCTAAGACTGATTCTTAAGTGTTGTGAACTAAATGTGACTACAATGATGTCAACACAAAATGGCAGCCCTCGACACCAGAAACACCCAATAGTGGGCCTGCTCATGTGAAGTCACAGCAGCACAACACCAGTCATTTAATGCAACTACAATAAAATAATTTAATTAAGACACTGAAATATTTAAATATATTTTTGCAAAAACAGCTTTGTATTGTGCAAAATTATCACAAATAATGACTGGTGCTTTGAAATTGTTTTCTATTGGTATGTCTCCTTTGGGCTGTATCATGATGGTGGTTGAACAAACTCAGGGTTACAGAATTAGTTTTGGGTTGACAAAACCAAACCAGTCCAATCCGGCTTTGTTGGTACCATGAAGCTGATCAGTGGTTCTTAGAATCACTTTTACTACAATCAATACACATCCAATTAATCAAAGATTAGACACAAAATGAGTCTATGTTCAATCTCAGTAAAATCACTTCACTAATAGATGATCATTACTATAAACACACAGCAACCAACTACTGATAATTTTCTCTGAGATTTTGAGTTGTAACAAATATGTTCAAGGAACACATAGTTACAACAGCCAGAAAAAAAACAAAAACTAACACAGAAGTCAAGGATCAAGAGCCCAACTAAAGCAAACACTGATCTCTAACATGGTTACTTCAAATGAAACAATAAATCACCATCTAAACCTTAGTTAATTCTCAATAAGATCTTCTGTAGATGTCTGGCAGAAATAAAGTCAGTCTGGTTATTAATAAGTGGAGCTGGTGATGCTGTTTGTGGGGTTATTTAATCAGATTTTGAGAGATTTAATGTATTTTATTTCAGTTGATTTCATCTAAGGCTTTGGCTGAAGTCAGTTGTAGTTGCTCTTGTGTTTCTCTTTTCTTCAGTGATTCTGTTTGTTAACATCAGGTGTTCATCACTAATGCTCAATCAGCACTTAATTAATCACTTAATTACTTAACTGCAAGTTTTAAAACTTACATGGTTTAAGCCAAAGGGAATTGGTTTACTCAAACAGTTTGAGTTACCCTAACTTGTTGGGTTTTACAGTGTAGTTCTAGAATAAATATGAACATGCATTAATTAATCTCACTCACAAAAAACTTCAGTATTCCTCAAAATGAATAAAAACTTTGAAATGCAACTCAGAATACCACGCAATTCAATTAATTAAATGTTAAATAACACAAATATCCTTTATGTATTTAATCCCATTATATTAACCAATGTCTTTGCTGATTCAATGATCCAATTCAACCATTCTAATAAGCAAAAATTGCTGTAGATAAACGTGTGTTTCTTTTTTTATTGCTGTAGTGTGTTGACCTTTCTTCTTCTGTGTTCTACTTTACAGACAGTGAATTTACTTTTTCTTCAGTTTATTAATTTCACTTTTGGTGTGAAAGGGCTTTTATGTTTGCCAAAAATAGAGCTTTTTTATTTTAAACCAAACAAACCCTGCCCAGATTTAAAGAACAACTTAAAAGTAATATAACGTTACTTTTCATAAAAAGTAACTAAATAACATAATTAGTTATTGTTTAGGGAGTAACACAATATTGTAATGCATTACTTTTAAAAGTAACTCTCCCCAACACTGCTTATCATATGATCCTTAACCGTGTTGACAATAATTATTCATACTGCAGAACATGATGCGAGTTTTTACTATGCACTGTAAAAAATTGCTGTAAAATTTACAGTAACTTACTGGCAATTTTGGTTGCCAGTAAGACTGTAAATTTACAAGAGTACTGTAAATCAATAATTACAATTGCACTGTAAAAATACAGCAAACTCTTGCATGCTGTAAAATTGTTGTGATGGTGTGGAAACATTTGGTAAACTTATTTCATTTGATTCTACTAAGAAGGAACATTTCTTAATATAAAACTGCAAACACTTAATTTGTAATAGTAAAGTTACTAAAAACATGACTTTAACTCAAATCGTTGCAGCTTATCATCAACTGTAACACACATGCATGTGATAAAGCACTTTATCAGCAACTCTACAGTTACTGTCTTTAAATAAAGCAGCAAAACGTCAGTGCTTGTGGCTCATCATTGACTGAAGCACAGGCTCTACTCTCCACCACAATGGTGATCCACAAAACTAAATTAAACTAACAGATCTCTCTTGTGCAAAATAATACAGTTCAGTTAAATATTTACTCTCCTTATAGATAACACCTGCTGTTAACAAGCAGAATCACTGAATGAAAGAGAAACAAGAACTACAACTGACTTCAGCCACAGCCTTAGATGAACTCAACTGAAATACAAGACATCATTAAATCTCTCAAGATCTGATTAAACAACTCCACAAACAGCATTACCAGCTTCACACATTACAATTTGACTTTATTTCTGTCACATGTCTATAAAAATTATTTGAGAATTAACAGAAGTTTAGTTGTTTTATTGAAAACGTTTAGTTTGACCTCACCATTGTGGCGGTCAGGGTTTGCTTTAGTTGGGCTCTTGACCATCAAAATTTAATCTTAGCATTTTTCTGGCTGCTGTAGCTGTGTTTGTAGAGCACATTTGCTATAGCAAGAAAACCCAGAAAAATTTGTCATTACGTGCTTTTGATTGATTATTGATAGTGATATACTCATTATCTAGTGGCCTGATTCACTGATCTCATTCAGAGGCTGATCTTTAAAGACATGGTGTGGATATCTTTTTGTGTGTGTGTTGTTTCAAATCGTTATATGACCCTGAATGAGATGACAAACTGCTTGCTACTGAAAAATTTTAGTACTACGGCAACAGTTAGACACACACAGACATCGAGAATCAGCGTATGAATCTCAACAACGGTGACAATCAACTAAATAAATGAACAGATCAACTCTGAACATCACAAAACATGCTACTAAAACTCAACACAAAAAAATAAAAAATAAAAGCACATAGTAAGAATTAAAGACAATAAGTGGACAATTCAGCGGCATAATTTATTCATGCCAAAATGCATGCTGGGATTCATGGGTGAGTTTTGTACTGTGCTGGTACCCAGCATGAATTGCAGCATTAAGCTTTTGATTGTCACCATTGTTGAGATTCATACACTGATTCTTGATGTCTGTGTGTGTCTAATTGCTGCCGTAGTAGTTTTGTGCATAAGACATTTTTAAAAATTTTCAGTAGCAGTTTGTCGTCTCATTCAGGGTCATATAGCAGCTGTAAACACCAAACTAACAAATAAAAAAAATCCACACGATGCCTTTAAAGATCAGCCTCTGAATGAGATCAGTGCATTAAGCCACTAGATAATGATTACATCATTATCAATAATCAATCACAAGCACATAATCACCCATTTTCCTGGCTTTTCATGCTGTAACAAACATGCTCTACAAACACAGTTACAGCAGCCAGAAAAAAGCTAAGGTTAAAATTTGATGGTCAAGAGCCCAATTAAAGCAAACCCTGATCGCCACAATGGTGAGGTCAAACTAAACGTTTTCAATAAAACACATAAACTTCTGTTAATTCTCAAATTATTTTTATAGACATATGACAGAAATAAAGTCAAATTGTAATGTGTGAAACTGGTAATGCTGTTTGTGGAGTTGTTGAATCAGATCTTGAGAGATTTAATGATGTCTTGTATTTCAGTTGAGTTCATCTAAGGCTGTGGCTGAAGTCAGTTGTAGTTCTTGTTTCTCTTTCATTCAGTGATTCTGCTTGTTAACAGCAGGTGTTATCTATAAGGAGAGTAAATATTTAACTGAACTGTATTATTTTGCACAAGAGAGATCTGTTAGTTTAATTTAGTTTTGTGGATCACCATTGCGGTGGAGAGTAGAGCCTGTGCTTCAGTCAATGATGAGCCACAAACACTGAGGTTTTGCTGCTTGATTTAAAGACAGTAACTGTAGAGTTGCTGATACAGTGATGATTTCTTTGTTAACTGCTTTACCACATGCATGTGTGCTATAGCTGATGATAAACTGCAACGATTTGAGTTAAAGTCATGTTTTTAGTAGCTTTATATTATATTTGTATTAAGAAATGTTCCTTCTTAGTAGAATCAAATGAAATAAGCTTACCAAATGTTTACACACCATCATAACTATTTTACAGCATGCAAGAGTTTGCTGTATTTTTACAGTACAATTGTAATTATTGATTTACAGTACTCAACCAAAATTGCCAGTAAGTTACTGTAAATTTTACAGCAATTTTTTACAGTGTGGTGTTATTCAGCATGCATTGCAGCATGAAGCATTTTGTTGACTGTCACCATTGTTGAGATTCATTTGCTGGTTTTTGGTATCGGTGTGTCTAAACGTTACATAATTCAAATATTTATATGCGTTACATATTTTTAAAGTTCTTTATTTGTAAATATTAGAGCAACACTTTGCTCGTATGCTGTGTTTTCAGAGAGTTAATTTTGCAAAACATATAAATGAAACAAAAGTTATTTTGAACTAAATCAGAAGAGCTTATAATGATTATCTCATCATTAAAAAAAAAATATAGAATGACTTGATGTAACAGAAACCATGAACTCTCTCTTTTCTAGCACTTTAGATACGGTTGCGTCTTTACGGTTGCGCCTTTATGCTTAAGGAAGATTAAGGAAAAGAGTCCAACACTGTGGTATAATGAGCACACTCGCGCCCTAAAGAGGGCAGCCCGGAAAATGGAGCGCAGCTGGAGAAAAACCAAATTAGAGGTATTTCATATTGCTTGGCGGGAAAATGCTCTCTCCTACAGGAAAGCCTTAAAAACTGCTAGATCTGCTTACTTTACGTCAAACAAACACAACCCCAAGTATTTATTCAATACAGTGGCTAAATTAACAAAAAAATATAACATCAGCAGGTGCAGACATTACCCAGCAGCACAGTAGTAATGACTTTATGAACTACTTTACTTCCAAGATCGAAACTATTAGAGATAAATTTGTAACCCTGCAGCTGTCAGCCACAGTATAGCATCAGATAGTACGCTATAGATGCCCTGAGGAACAATTCATTCTATTCTATTGGAAATTAAGAATTGTATGAACTTGTTGACTGTAAACAAACAACCTGTATGTTAGACCCTGTTCCATCTAAGCTCCTAAAAGAGGTGCTTCCAGAAGTAATAGATCCTCTTCTGAATATTATTAACTCATCATTGTCATTAGGATATGTCCCAAAAACCTTCAAACTGGCTGTTATTAAGGCTCTCATTAAAAAACCACAACTTGACCCCAAAGAATTAATTAATTACAGACTGATCTCGAATCTCCCTTTTCTGTCAAAGATATTAGAAAAGGTAGTATCATCACAACTATGTTCCTTCTTAGAGAAAAATTATATATGTGAGGATTTCCAGTCAGGATTTAGACCATATCATAGTACTGAGACTGCTCTCATTAGAGATACAAACGACCTGCTTTTATCATCTGATCATGGTTGTATCTCTCTATTAGTGCTACTGGATCTTAGCACCACGTTTGACACTATCAACCACAACATTCTTTTAAATAGACTAGAAAATTATGTTGGCATTAGAGGAAGTGCACTGGCATGGTTCAAATTGTACTTATCTGACCGCCATCAATTCGTGGCAGTAATTGAAGAGGTATCATACCAATCACAAGTGCAGTATGGAGTACCTCAAGGCTCAGTACTTGGCCACTTACTTTTCACGCTTTACATTACTCTTGGGAGATATCATTAGGAAACATGGTGTTAGCTTTCACTGTTATGCTGATGATACTCAGCTCTATATTTCTTTGTGACCTGATGAAACTTACCAATTTGTAAAACTAACAGAATATATAGTTGATATCAAAAACTGGATGTCTAGCAATTTCTTACTGCTAAATTCTGAAAAAACAGAGGTGTTAATTATTGGACCAAAAATGTTTGCATGTAATAACCTAGATCACTGTCTAATACTTGATGGCTGCTCTGTAAATTCTTCGTCAACAGCTAGGAACCTAGGCGTACTTTTTGATAGCAATCTTTCCTTCGAAAAACATGTTTCTAGCATTTGTAAAACTGCATTTTTCTATCTTAAAAATGTATCTAAATTACGACCTATGCTCTCAATGTCAAATGCAGAAACATTAATTCATGCGTTCATGACCTCAAGTTTAGACTACTGTAATGCTTTATTGGGTGGTTGCTCTGCACGTTTAATAAACAAACTCCAGCTGGTTCAAAATGCAGCAGCTAGAATTCTTACTAGAACCAGGAAGTATGACCACATTAGCCCGGTTCTGTCAACACTGCACTGGCTCCCTATTAAACATCGTATACATTTTAAGATCTTGCTAATTACCTATAAGGCCCTGAATGGTTTGGCACCTCATTATTTGAGTAAGCTCTTATCACACTATAGTCCTTCACGTCCACTATGATCTCAAAACTCTGGCCATTTGATAATATCTAGAATATCAAAATCAACTGCGGGCGGGAGATTGTTTTCCTATTTAGCACCCAAACTCTGGAACAATCTACCTAACACAGTTCGGGAAGCAGACACACTCTGTCAGTTTAAATCTAGATTAAAGACCCATCTCTTTAACCTGGCTTACACATAATACACTATCGCATTTCTATAATTCAAATCCGTTAAAGGATTGTTAGGCTGCATTAATTAGGTCAACCGAAACCGGGAACACTTCCCAAAACACCCAATGTACTTGTTACATCGTTAGAAGAATGGCATCTACGCTAATATTAATCTGTTTCTTTCTTATTCCGAGGTCACCGTAGCCACCCAGATTCAGACTGTATGCAGATCAGATGTTCACTGCAGCCACCCGGATCCGGTCCGTATTCAGATCAGATGGTGGATCAGCACCTAGAGATGACCTCTACAGCCCTGAACATCAGCGGAGACCAGGACAACTAGATGAGCCCCAGAGACTGATCCCCAGTGAAGACCCTGTCTCCTAGACGGCCATCGGGACAAGACCACAGGAACCAGATGAGTCCTCTGCACAATCTGACTCTGCTTTAGCCTAGATTTAAACTGTTGATTTTGTCTGGCCAGAGGAGAATGACACTATTTCGACACACTATTTCCCAGTCTAAATACTGTAAAGCTGATATAAAGCCACCCAGTTTTATATCAAGCTGATGTAAAGCTGCTTTGACACAATTTGTATTGTTAAAAGCGCTATACAAATGATAGTGATGACATGACTAATGCACAATCATCATTTAATTAGTCTCTTAATTATCTAACTAACTTGAACTCTTTGAGGACTTGGGATTTGACTTGAGACTTGCTTGTGACTTGAAAGAAATGACTTGGTCGCACCTCTGGTGAAATCAGCTGCTGAGTTCATGGGTGGAATAAACATATGGCAGGACTTTCTGACTTACTTCTTACTTTCTGACCCCTGGACTATCCACCTCTGGTTACTTCTAACTAGGTTATGAGACCTCTTCAGCTCTCTTAAATAATTTAGGAGCTGAGACCTAGTCTTAACACTTAGGAACCTTTATGAATTCTTATTCTTAACCCTGTAACACCCAAATTTAGAAAAAAAAAAAATGAAAAAAAATTATTTCACCATATACACAGTAAAACCCCCAGTGTTAAATCAACACTTCCAGTGTGTGTATATATAATGCACACTCAGAGTGTTAAAAAAGTAACACTGAAGCAGTGTTAAAGTTAATGAGATAATTAGTTTAGTAATTGAGTGATGATTGAGCATTAATGAAGAACACCTGCTGTTAACAAACTGTATCACTGAAAGAGAAAGAACAGAAAAAAAGAGCCGAGACGAGCAGAAATACAAGAACTACAACTGACTTCAGCCGCAGCCTTAGATGAAATCAACACAAGATAAAAAAAACATTCAATCTCTCAAGATCTCAGTTGGAGATGATTAAATAACTTTATAAACAGCATCACCAGCTTCACACTTAACTCAGGGGAGAAAAATGGTTGAGTAAATTGTTATTTTTGTTTTCTTTGCAAAAAAAAGTACTCTCGTAGCATCGCAAAACTGAAGTTGAGCCACTGATGTCACATGGACTGTTTTATCGATGTATTTACTACATTTCTGGATCTATGAGCATTTCAGTTGTGTTGCTGTCTGTGGAGTGTCAGATAGCTCTCAGATTTTCATCAAAAACATCTTATTTTGAATTCCGAAGATGAACGAAGGTCTTACGGGTTTGGAACGACATGAGGGTGATTAATTTATGATATCATTTTCATTTTGGAGTTAACTAACCCTTTAAATGGTTTAAGGCAATCGGTTTACTCAAACGGTTTGAGTTACCGTGACTTGTCGGGTTTTACAGTGTACGAATAAGAGTAAAATGATGTCATTCTTAAGAATTTTGACACAATTAGGACTAGAATTTTACTCTGAGTGGCTTTATACATACGGCTCCAGGGCCCGTATTTTTCAAGCTTCTCAAAGTGCCATTTTAGTCTTAAGTGCTGAGAACTCATGAAATTTACTCCTATGCACACATCCTTGTGTAAGTGTTCTTTAGACTGTTGATTTTCATTCATAGTATTCAGCTAACAATGAAATATTTTGCAATAAAATGATATCTAAGATTTATTTATTTATTTATATATATACCTTATTGGAATTGAAATTAGTAATTGACAAGAATTGGAATCATTAAGAATATTCTCAGATAAATTCACATTGAATGGTTAAATTCCTAATAGGAGTTCACATTCAACAATAAATAATTTTTTAAGAGAATACATTATGGCAAGGAAACGAAGCATCACCACAACCTTCAATTTAGGGTTGTGCCGATAGACGATAGTATTGTGTATTGACGATAGTCAGAGATATCGCCTGTTGCTGATGCCTTTGACGATGACAAGATGATGATGATGATGATGATGATGATTATTATTATTATTAGCTGTCAGAAATATAGGCTCCTATCTTTAATAACTGGGAGAGTAAGAGTAATTCTTAGCTTTAAGACATTTGATAACTTGCTTTTATACTTAAGTTACCTACACAGCAAAAAATCCAGAGTGAAATTAACTCTCCTGGTAGTACATGTGAGACCACACTCAAGAGTGTGAAAGTGTTAAAATAAGAGTGTTAAATTAACACTGAAACAGAGTGATGATTGACCATTATTGAAGACACCTGATGTTAACGAGCAGAATCACCAATGGAGAAAATCTAAATTTCCATGTCACCATTATAGTGGTCAGCCTTTGCTTTAGTTGGGCTCTTGACCCTTACTTTTTTCAAGTTAAATTGTGTTTGGTTGTTGTAGCTGAGTTATAACAGACAGACAAGCAACGAGAAAAAAGTAGTAATGTGATGTTGGTTAGGTTTTTACATAATGATCATTTGATCTGAATCACCAAACTCAGTTTGAGCCTAAAGGAAAAAAAGTCAGATTTACCTTGTTGATCTTAACAGCCCTGTGATTTTACAGTATCCAATTATTAAAAGTATTTCTTGAAAGTTGTTCTTAAAATAAAATTTAAAAAAAGTATTTCTTCTAGGCACACACAGACATCAAGAATCAGCGTATCAATCTCAACAATCGTGACAAACAGCATATTCAGAACTCTAAACATTAGAAAACAAGCTAATAAAAGTCACATAAAAAAACAAAAATAAAATAGTAAGAATAAAGGAAATTACTAAGACAATTCAGCTCATAATTTATTCATGCCGCAATGCATCATGGGAGCCATGGATGAATTTTGATTGGTGGCACCCAGACATGCACTGCAACATACCTTTTTGATTGTCACCGTTGTTGAGATTCACAGGTTGATTCTTGATGTTTGTGTGTCTAAACAACAGTTTTTTAAACAAACACCTTTTAAGAAATTTCTTGGATAATATTGAACATGCTGGAAGTTCTATTCTAATGAATCGCAGGACTGCTATAATCAACAATGAAAATCTGACTCAGAGATTTAGGAAAAATAATGTACATATATTTTTTCTCATTGCTTGTCTGTCTGTTGTAATTCAGTTACAGCAACCAAATAAAATATAATATTCAAAAGTCAAGGGTCAAGAGCCCAACTAAAGCAAATGCTGAGCACTATAATGGTGACATAAAAATTGTGATTTTCATCTTTGCTGATTCTGCTCGTTAACATCAGGTGTCTTCAATAATGGCCAAGCCTCACTACAATGAATCACTTAATTATCTCATTAACTTTAACTCTGCTTCAGTGTTAATTTAACACTCTTATTTTAACACTTTCACACTCTTGAGTGTGGTCTCACATGTACTCCCAGGCAGGGGCGGACTTAACCAATAAGCGAGGTAAGCGGCCGCTTAGGGCCCCGGGAAATCAGGGGGCCCCGTCTGATATTCGCGAAACATGCTTGGCAAATGCACCCGTATGTAGCCTATTTGTGTAATGGAGAGTCAAATGTTCACTCACCACTCATAACGGCGAGTTTTTGTCAGGTGCAGAGTTCTGCAAGCTTGTGAATCCTCTCATTATAACGTGTAGATAAGATGTAAATAGATTCATTGTGCAGAGAGCTTATTAACGGAATGTTGTGAGACACGATGAAGTGAAGTGAGTGACAGCTTTTAGTGATTACAGACGGAGCGTTCTTTGCACGCATTCTAAGCTGTTTTTACTGTCTCAGAACAGATATATTCACCTCAGTAAAGAAATTATTGTGTTTCAAGTCATAATTTTATTTGTCTTGATGTTTCAAAATGACTCTCTTGTGTGCTTTTCCTAGGCGCGCTAACGCGAAATGAATGCAAATGAACTATAATCTAAAAACGCGTATAAATGCACGAATGCAATGACTGGAGATTTTCGCTTAATAGATTAGATTTTCGATTTGTTTCTCGGCAAACCCTATCGTGTTAGGTGTAAAAGAGCATATAGTTATTGTGTTGGGGCCCCCAAATCACTAAGTCCACCCCTGCTCCCAGGAGAGTTAATTTCACTCTGGATTTTTTTGCTGTGTAGGCTTGGGAATCCGAAATCTATTCCAATTCTGGAATAGGATGCTTAAGGTCAGGAATCATCTACTTGTTATAAAATTAAAATTTTGATTCCTCTTATTGATTCCTTTGTGCGCATTTTAATATGACTTTAAACCATTCAAAAACAAGAAGACTCTATTTTCTGTACTGCACACATAGGGGCGTAGCCATCATTTAAGAAATGAGGGGGGACAGAAATGTAAAAAAAAAAAAAAAACCTTTTGACTTTGGTCTAATTGACAGGTTTTATTTTTTATTGACAGTATTTTAATTGGCTAAGAAATCAAATACACTGCTGGACTATAACCAATAATTTGTATTCTATAATATTTTTTTTTTCTGTATTTTCCTAATGACATTATGTGTTTGTATAAACCAATCCTAAAATTAAGGCAGAACAGTTTATATACTGTAATAAATGTTATGTCACTTATCACTGTATTGTTCATATACAATATTAATTACCTGGAAATGATCTGAAATTACCTTTTTTTTTTTAGCTACAGCGATAGCAGGATGCCTTTGTCCATATCAGGGAATTCCTGCACATCATAAGTTATTATAAATTACTTCTACAAGGCTGTTTTGGACTTTCTGCCTGAAAGCGCCCTCCAGCTTCAAGTATGAATGAAACTTGCACTGCATGAGAGTGTTTAGCACTACGTAATTCACATCATCTCATTTTGGATATGAATAAATCGTCCAGTCATACATAGACAATCTTGTTTCTTCGCCGATGTGCGCACACATCCAAAGCACGCACACAGAAAAGGTTATTTTAAATGCATCTGATTAACAGATAAATCATGGTTGATCTCTCAGCCAGATGCTCGTAAAAATGCATGCGCTCTTATTTCAGTGTTGTTGTTGAGGGTTTTTTTTTTTTTAACTTCAATGTTAAAGAGATTTTTACCATTCAACTGAACTGTGTGCATGTATTTAGTTTAGTTTAGTTTAGTTTAACTTTATTGTCTGTACAGATTTCCTGAACAGAAATTCATCTGTGACACTGGCATAGAAAATTTAAGACACTTACATTCGTTCTTGCTCCATTCACGCAGTAACTGTCCTTCCTTCTATCAACCGAGTTTCTATTACTGCTGTGTGCTCTGGTAATATCAGCGGTCTGACCCATTTCAGGAGCTGACAAAATTACGATTTAAAATCAGAGCATAGCTCACATTCACTAAAATATTGAAGCGCGAATGATGATAATTCAAAACGACAACACTGGTGATTGAAAGTCAAAGCAAAGTGTGGTGAAAAATAAATGTAGCGAAGTTGAATACTTTAGTTTTATTCTACTCAAGTAAAAGTAAAAGTACCACAATTTAATTATACTCAAGAAAGTAGAAAAAAAAAAATGTACTCAAGTACTGTAACGAAAGAATTTGTAATTAGTTACTTTCCACCTCTGCTAAAAGGTAGGATAACATTCTCTAAAAACATTCTAAAACTGTTTATTGATAACATTGTTAGAACATTATCCTCTAATGTTCTAAGAAAGCTTCCCATTACACTAGATGTGGACTTACATTGTTCAGAAGTTTTAGTTGAAAGTGAAAACCCACGTTTTGCTTGATGTCAAGCTCCAGCGTCATTAAATAACTCCTTATAAACAAGATTGACTTTATTTTTGTCATACATTTACAAAAGTTCTTATTGAGATTAACAGAGGTTTAAATGTTGATGGTTTATTGAAAATAATAGTTTGGTTTGAAGTCACCGTTGCTATGATCAGTAGTTGGGCAGTTTGACTCAAACGTTTCAATGTTTGTTTTCATTTGGTTGCTCTAACTGTCTGTTATGGCAAAAGCCGTAAGAGAAAATGTGATCTAATGTTGAAGATATTATCATCATGTAGTGATCTGACCAACTGTTCTCATCTAAACTGTAATCTATGCTATTAGCTTAATTTCATATTGGTGTAATGTTATAACATCATAAGACCCAACAGTCTTTTAATATAATAATCTGTATTTCTAACTATAACTTTTAAAAGACATTTTTCACAAATCACTTTGAACTACGGAATACTTAGACACACACAGACATCAAGAATCAGTGTATAAATCTCAACAATGGTGACATGCTTCATGGGAGCCAAGGATGAGTTTTGTGCGATGCGCCTAGAATACATTGCAGCATGAAGCATGTCACCATTGTTGAGATTCATACACTGATTCTTCATGTTTGTGTGACAAAAAAAGGTTTTTTATTTTTTTTTAATAAATTCAGATTCTTGAAACTATCTGATTAAAATTCTGCTGGATAGTAGTTTGTGGTTTTGAGTTGCAATAATATACAATTAATACCATAGATAAGACTGGATGAAATCAAATAAGCAGACTGCTGTGTGGTGATATCTTAACTATCAGCAAGCAAGCGGCATTATTTAATCACATTCTCTTGCTGTTTTTGCCATAACAAGCATAGAAACGGCAGCTAAAGAAAAACACTGAGAAGTCAAGAGTCAAACTGCCCAAGAAAAGCAAATGCTGATCCCCATAATGGGTGGTGGTTGAGGAGAGACCCCCCACATGATTGTAAAGCACTTTGGGTGTACAGCAATACACAACAGAAGCGCTATATAAATGTGTCCATTCATTCATTCATTCATGATGGTGACATCAAACCAAACTATTACTTTTAAACAGACATCAATATCTAAACCTCTGTTTGACAGAAATAAAGTCAATCTGGTTTATCAAGTGAAGTTGGTAATGCTGTTTTTGGAGTTACTTAATGAAGGGTGAGCTTAATCAAACAAAGGTTGAGTTTTTACTTTCAACCAATATTTGACATCTGAGCAACATCTGAGTCCACATCCAATATCCAATGGGAAGCGTCCCACTTAAATATTTATTAGAATGTTAGGGGATGATATTGTTCTAATAATGTCATCAATAAACATTTTTAGAATGTTTTTAAGAGAACGTTATCCTACCTTTTTGGAGAATATTCTGGGAACTAAAATAAAGCTTGCCGCTGACAACATTACCAGAACATATATAATGTTCTCTGTGTCTAACATTGTTAGAACAATAACATTCCTAGCTGGGTACCACTCAGTTGATGCAATTGGTCTCCTCCTGTAACTTGTAAACTACCCTTTCTAGATAATCATTTAAACTGTCTAATTATCATTTTATAGTATAAATATATTTACGGTTATTTGATTATTCTAGAAATGTAAAAATTAAAAAAAAAAAAAAAAAAAAATTGAAGAATAGGCCAAGGATTCCTTTTATATTATATTAAGTTTAGTGTAGTTTTTTTTTTTTTTTTTTTATCATGGCTGCCCATACCGATTTGATATTTTAATGATTTGCTTTTTGTTTTGTTTACATAAATTAATTGAATGGTAGGTTATGTATGATAACATATAGTGAGGTTTTATTCATGCATCAACTGAAAGACTGCATGGACTGAAAAGTTCCACGTATGCATTGTTAAACCACTTGGGTAAAGTTGGTGTCATATTCGCATATTCGGACTTCCGCGTTCAATAACTTTGTTAATCTGCATCAAAAAAGGCTAATTTCGGTCAGTTATCATTACCGACTACTATGAGCACAAAGCAGAACACATTTTTCTGTAGAACTCGACGTTTTAAAGACGCTGATAAACACGCTTACCTCTATGGAGTGTCGTGACGTCATCGCTCATCTGAGGGACCGTCTACAAATAACATGTTTGGATCACTACAGCCTGCAAGGATTTACTGTCCATGCTACTAAAGTCATATAGAGGAGGTTTATTTGGACAAACTCTTGCATTTTTAACAGCTGAAACAAATACTTTTAAAACATTTTAAACAATTATAAATATTAAAGTATTTTCTAATTTTCTAATTATCATGTTCAGTTATTAATTCTAACTTTAGTGATGTGTCAGGAATGTTTATCATCTTGATCTTGTATGTTACATAGGGATATTTATTAATTTGCTTTGTCAGACACATAACTGTTGTAACAGCACAGTACTCAAGTCAAAATACCCCACAAGGTGGCAGGTGTTGTCCAGCAGAGGAAACTACTGTTGCATTCATACAGCATTTTTTTCTAGTAAAGTGTTTATTAAAAGTACATATTTATATCAAATCTATAGTTTTGTTCTCTATTGATTATAAAACCTATTCAGCTCAGGATGCACAAATACACTAATGAAAATAAATGTATTGCAAAGTTGTTCAACAGGGAGTTTTGTTTTATATATATTGTATAACAAAACGGAGTGTCTATTCACACTAAGTGCAAATATCCCGTCTTATTGGCAGAAGCTATTTACACTAAATCTGCCCACCAAGGTGTGATTGGGATTGTCAATACTATAAAAGACATATACAAGAGTTTGTCTCCAGTGGTGTATGTCATAAAATGCATGCTTTTTGAGGTGATCGACCCGAGTTTGAGACCGCATTTTGCCAAACTTATTTTCTCCCTTTTCAAATCTCATATCGCATCGGAAAGGCATTTAGCTCATAGGAAAGCTAAGGAAATAATCAAAAAGTTGAAAATAAAGTATTGGTTAGGGTAGGTGTAGGGAGGGCTTTATTATCCCAATGAGGTTGCATCCATTTCATAATTTAAATTAGAATTATAATTTACACTCAATACGTTATTGCATACTGTTTTATAATGTACTAATACTGAAGTGCAGATAATTGCCACTATTTGCAATAAGTAGTATAAATAGCAGAAAATCCTGCTACTTTAACATAGTGTAAATAGCATATCATTAACATATACTGCTATTTTCACTTAATGTAAATAGAATCCATTGCACTTGGCCACAGCCATATATGTATGTGTGTGTGTGTGTGTATACAGTGCCTTGTGAAAGAATTCAAACCCCTTCATTTTTTTCACTTTTTGTTTTATAGCCTTATGTTAAACTGCTTTAAATTACTTTTTTCCGCACATTAATCTACACTATATACACCATTACGACAAAGTAAATAACCGGTTTTTAACATCTTTGCAAATTTATTAAAGATAAAAAAACTGAAATGATTCCATTGCATATGTATTCATACCCTTATCTGGGACAGTTGAAATTTAGCTTAGGAGCATTCATTTTGCTTGTAAATGTTACCACACTTTGAGTGAAGTTAACCTGTGGCAAATTCAATTGAATGGGAATGATTTGGAAAGGCATACATGTCTTAATAAAAGGTCTAACAGCTGAGAATGCATATTAGAGCAAAGACCAAGCCCTGAAGTAAAAAAAACTAAAACTAAAAATGCCTGTATAGCTCAGAGACAGGATTGCATCAAATCACACATCTGGGGAAGAGTTCAGAAAAAAAATTCTGCTGCATTGAAGTTTCACAGAAGTGTGTAGCCTCCATTATCCATAATGGAAGACATTTGGAACAACGAGGACTCTTCCTAGAACTGGCCTCCTGGCCAAACTGAGCAACTGATGGAGAAGGGCTTTGGTTAGAGTGGTGATCAACAACCTGATAGTCACTCTAGTCGAGCTCCATGATCATATATGTAGATGGGAGAAACCTACAGAAGGACAAACATCACTGCAACACCCCACCGATCTGGGCTTTATGGCAGTGTGGCCAGACTCAATCCTCTCCTCAGTGAAGACACATGAAAACACACTTGGAATTTGCAAAAAAGCACCTAAAGGACCCTCAGACTGTGAGAAACAAGATTCTCTGGTCGGATTAACCTGAATTCTAAGCATCATGTTTGAAGGAAACCAGCTCTGATCATCACCTGCAGAGTACCATCCCAGCAGTAAAGTGTGCTGGTAGCAGCCTCATGCTGTGGGGCTGTTCTTCAGCGGCAGGGACTGAGGGACTCGTCAGAGAAGAAGAAAAGCTCAATGCACCAAAATATTGAGGTAGCCTTAATGAAAACCCAGTCCAGAGCATTCACAACCTCAGACTGGGCAGAAGGTTCACCTTCCAACAGGACAATGACCCTAAACACAGCAAGAGTGGCTTATAGACAGCTCTGTGAATGTCCATTGAGTGGCCCAGCCACAGCCTGGGCTTGAACCCAATCAAATATTTCTGGAGAAACCTGAAAATTTGCATCTGCCCCAATCCAGCCTGACAGAGCTTAAGAGGTGAACAGGTGAGAGAATGACAGATAATTGCCAGATGATGATGATCAAAGCTTGTCGCATCAAACAAAAAAGACTCGAGGCTCTAAAGGTGCTTCAGCTAAGTATTGAGTTAAGGGTATGAATACTTATGCAATGTACTTATATCAGTGTTTTATTTTTTATAAATTTACAAAGTTGTGACAGTTCTGTTTTTGCTTTGCCATTTTTTTAAGCAGTTTAACATAAGGTTGCAACATAAAATGTGACAAAACAAAAAAAATGAAGGGGTTTGAATACTTTCGTAAGGCACTGTATGACATAACAGAAGGGTGAATCTAAATGTGTTTGAAATTTTAGTAATTGATTAAACTGATCTACAACAGCTGCAGAAGTGGCAGATGTGGAAACCCAGTATGGCACTAAAGGTTCTGAGGATCCTCAAATGCAAACTGTTCATTTATTCATTCATTTATTCATTAATAATCATTTATTCATATATCATTAGTCATTACACATTTATATCATTTATCATTTGATTATTTTTATCATTTTCATTAAGTCTTTTAACATTTATTCATTTATTTACTTATTAATTTTATTATGCTTCTATATTTCATATTTATTTTTGTTTTTCTTGCTTATGCAATTCCATTATTGTTCAATTTTAGGATTGTGGGGTTTAATGAACTGTTTTGTCTGTATGAATAAGAGATAGCAGGGAATGTTTATGGAAACTCAAGGTTAATGGGATGTTGTTGTGAATCAGTTTGGTATAATACTACTTGTTGAATTTGTGCTCATCAGACAAGGTCTGAGCATTGAGACAAACGCAACTAAGATTGTTCAATAAACTCTGCTACTTTTTACCATCATCACTTCGTCTCCTGACTCAAAACCTATATACCAGGAGCTGGACATTGACTCAGAGTGTCTCAAGCATACACCTGAGGCCATGAAAGTACAGGAGGGAGAGCCTGGACTAAATGTTTGGAGATGATGTTTAGAGGTGAAATAAATA
Organism: Onychostoma macrolepis; assembly: GCF_012432095.1. Lineage (NCBI taxonomy): Eukaryota > Metazoa > Chordata > Actinopteri > Cypriniformes > Cyprinidae > Onychostoma > Onychostoma macrolepis. The sequence continues at coordinate 527,190 of NC_081169.1, forward strand.
AATAACCCTATGTCGAAAAAAATGTGAGATAAGATTAGGCCACAAGAAGGGTCCTCAAAATCAAGACAACCTTGGACAGACCATGTGTCTGACCGCTTTAAAAAAAAAAAAAAAAGAAAATCTATGTTGTTCTCTCTCATTTAAATATCAACATGTCAAGGCTCCCTGGAGCAGAAAAAAATCTTCCATATTTACAAATGAAAGCAGTGTGCACATTCCCCTTTTGCCCAGCCAAATACTATTGGGTCATTCCGTGTCAAATCAACCAAATTTCAAAATGGCAATTTTCAGCTGAGATTCAGAGCCAAATTACAGGGGTAAAAATGGCTTCAGAAAAATGGCAGCATCATAATGTAATTTTTACACAGAGATTGGTAGGTCTGTTAGTAAAATATGTTGACTTTAGCAATTTTTGTTGAATTATGTGAATTATTAAGTTTTTTTCTCCAAAGTCTGCAAGCCTGTAACTCAAAGTAGAAAGATGTCTTAATGCCCTTTTAGATATTGGGTCTTAACAAATGTTCCTTTTGGCATCTTCATTTTTAAGGCCTTATATGGTTCGGTTCCAGAGATATTGGAATTTAAATATGGCTCCAAGAGTAAATTGTTAAAATGTACATATTTCCAGTGGTAAAAAAAACAACAAATGTGGGTCAATTTGCAAAAATACGATGATACTTTTCTTTTAAAGAGGAATGTCTGAAGAACAAATAATGTTGAAACTAGAGATGTATCTTGTTTACTTCTGTCAAAGCAACTGCATTGAACATACCTGTCCAAGTGCCATGAATATTATTTTTCTAAAGTTTGCATGCCTATAACTCGAGAAGTATTAAAGATATCGCAATATGATTTTAGATTCTAGTTCCTAATAAACTTTTCTTTTGGAATCTTCATTTTCAAGGCCCTACATTGTTCAGTCCCAGAGATATGGGGACCTCAATGAGGCTCCATTTTCAGATTGTTGAATATTCCCTATTTTAGTGGATGAAAAGCAGATGTTGGTCACTTTGTATACAGCTGATACTTATTGTATTTAAAGCAGAATGTCTGAAGAATAAGTAATGTTACTAGGCATACTAGGAATGCATCTTGTTTTCCTCTATCAAAACAATATGCACAGAACATACCTGTTGGAGTGTTAAAAATGCACTGAAATTGGAGTTGAGGGACATCATCTTTCTCTCAGTAGTCTATTCATAAGATTTGAATCAGTTTCAGGGATATTTGGAAGAAGGGATTTTGTTCATTTTAACAGCTTCTGAAGCTAACAAAGAGTTCAACATGTTTGAATCAAATCCCACACCTCATAGGGAAAAGTGGTTGCTTTTACCACACATTGCATTCACATCAATAAACCAAGATTTGCCTAACCTGGATTAATTATTAGAATTTATTTTTATTTTTTATTGTTATATAATTTGAGCATAGTTATAGTGCTAAAGGGGATCCTGTGTAATCTTATTGTACATTTCACACTGTTCATACTTTATCTACAGTCAACAATTAATCCTGATCATGTCACACTGCACATTCCTAAGCACTAGGTTACTGTTATTATTTGCATTGTCAGCAATGATAACTAGATAAACACAAAACCACATTTGGTGTGAAAATGGGTAGGACACAACAATTTGGACATGGAGCTGCACCAAGGTGTAGGATTAAACCATACAGGGATATTGGGATATTTATGACACTCAAACAGGTATGTCCTATACAATTATTTTGATAGAGGGAAACAAGACGCATTCCTAGTTTCAACATTACTTATTCTTCAGACATTCTGCTTTAAAATACATTAAGTATCAGCTGTATACAAAGTGACCATGACCAACATTTGGTTTTCAAGCGCTGAAATGTAATATTCAACAATCTGAAAATGGAGCCTGATTGAGGTCCCCATATCTCTGGGATTGAATAATGTAGTGCCTTGAAAATGAAGATTCCAAGAGAAAAATCATATTTTTGCAAATTGACTCACATTTGGTTTTTCACCACTGAAAATATGTACATTTTACCAATTTACATCTGAAGCCATATTAAAATTCCAATATCTCTGGAACCGAACTATATAGGGCCTTAAGAATGGAGATGTCAAACGGAATGTTTGTTAAGACCCAATATGTAAAAGAGCATCAAGATATCTTTATACTTCTTGGGTTACAGGCATGCAAACTTTGGAGAAAAAAACTTGAAAAGTGCTGTTTCCCCAGTTTTGAATGGTCACCATTGGCACATAATGCAAAAAAGATTGCTAAAGTGAACAGATTTTACTAACATGCCTACCAATCTCTGTGTAAAAATTATGATGCTGCCATTTTTCTGAAGCCATTTTTACCCCCTGTAATTTGGCTCTGAATCTCAGGTGAAAATGGCCATTTTGATCCCCTCTACAAAATAGTGGATTACTTAGTAAATATTCATCCATGACATTTAATATTTTGGCTTTCATCACTATACATGTCTGTCTTTCTTCAGAAAAAAATATTAGCAAAATCAAAAATTTGAACTGGGGACCTCTGAGTTGACACATAATGACCCTGTTTCACAATCCAAAATAATCCTGCTGCACTGGGCCAAGATGTAAACATGTTAGTCCAACAAAATGGAGATATACAACACAAACTTTCAGAGAAAAAGGCTAGGCCAGTAACCAACCTAAAAAGAGGAAAAATAACAAAGACCCTAACGCATGAACCCAGTCAACATTTTTACAGCACACTCAACACCAAACAAGCAACTCTTGGCTGGGAACATGACACAATGTCTCAATAAAAAAGAGTTAAAAGTAATAGGCTCAGAAATGAGGAAAAGGGATTCCATTCACTCTGACATCATGATATAAATATAGTTAATGCAGACAGTAATCAAGGAATGTGCCACAAAATACTTCAAAATACCAGGCTACATACAACTTTTCAGTATGAATCTGTTCATTGATCATTTGTACACAGAGTATGTCATCAGCATTCGTATGCATCATTTGCAAAGTAGGTCTCCTGTGTCTTTCTATCTTGATGCCACGGGAGGAGTTGTGTCAAAAATACCAGAACAGCTGAAGCATTAATGAAATTATGACACTTATTTCCATACAGTTGAACTGATTTATTTGAACTTAAATTTAGTTAATTGTACTGATGAGTAAAAATCATGCTAATTTAATGAGATCACATCAGTTTCATTTCACATATTCTGTGAATGTTCTCAACACAATTCACTCATATAGATCCACCCAGTGCTGTTGATGTTCAGACTGGTGCCCTTGCAGAGTTGTGAGTTTTCTGCATTTTTATGAAAATGGAGAAACCTGTTGGAACTTAATGTTTACTTATTTTAAACATTTAACATATATATGTGTTTTAACCATTGTGGTGAAGAGTGGAGTCTGTGCTTAGATTACTACTAGCTTATCAGCTACTATAAGCACATAGATGTTATATAATCGGGAAGAATAGAAATGCTGACCATATAAGTCATGTGCTTGGTTTTAAATTGATGTATTTTTGTTTTACTCATAAGAACAAACATCCAACATAACACTTGCTCTTACATCAATCTTTTTCAGCCTGCAAATGCGCTAAAACAAACCAAAAAACATTGTCAAGTCATTGAGAACAACAGTTTTAGCTCATGTAGCCATAGCCTAACCACAAGGCCTACACTTCACAATAATGGTAACCTCAAAAATCGGCATAAACAAAAACTCTTTTAAATGTCAAAAATAGCTGAACAACAAACTTTAAAAGTCTTTCCTTTACTAAAAACACATTAAGCAGTACTTAATTTACAGATTTACACTCCTGATCTAGCCCTATGCAAAGCATGCTGGGAACTAGAAATCCACTTCCCAGTTTCAGGATTTACAGAAGTTTCTGTTATGTTGGTTTTGTAGTGTTACCGTTGTCGTGAAGAGTAGAACCTGTGGTTAGGTTCAGGATGGACAGCAAAACTTTAAGATTGTGTGTGCTTCATGTTGTTTGATTATTTACATGTAAATGTATAGTGACAACATTTTTGATTATCACTTTAATATATGCTGTTGATAATTAACAACAAAAAACAAAAGATCATTGTGAACACAATGTTTATATAAACAAGCCACATATTTATGTTCAATCATTTAGCAAACACTTTTATCCAAAGCAACTTACAAGTGATGACAATAGAAGTAATCAAAACCAACAAAAGAACAATAAAATGCAAGTGTTATGACAAGTCGTGGTAACGCAGTACACGTCAAGTCAAATCACCTTTATTTATATAGTGCTTTTAACAATACAGATTGTGTCAAAGCACTTAACAGTATCAAATTGGAGGACAGAGTGTCAGTAATGTATAATGATAAGATTAAATACTCAATTTTCAGTTAAAGGCATTTCATTACTGAATTCAGAGATGTCATTGTCTAGCTCAGTTTAGTTTAAATAGTGTCTATGCAATCAAATGGACGATAATCGCTGTAAATTAATACACATAACAAGGTGTGTGTTTTTATATACATATATATATATATATAGATATAGATAGATAGATAGATAGATAGATAGATAGATTTGGAATAGAGTGTGTTAGAGTTAGAGGGTCAAATATAGATGGACAAGATGTGTTTTTAGCCGATTCTTGAAGATGGCTAAGGACTCAGCTGCTCAAATTGAGTTGGGCAGGTCATTCCACCAGGAGGGAACAGTTAATGTAAAAGTCCGTGAAAGTGATTTAGTGCCTCTTTGGGATGGCACAATAATGTGTCGTTGACTTGCAGAACGCAAGCTTCTAGAGGGTACGTAAGTCTGAAGTAGTGAATTTAGGTAAAGGGGTGCCGAGCCAGTGGTGGATTTGTAGGCAAACATCAATGTCTTGAATTGTATGTGAGCAGCTATTGGTAGCCAGTGCAAATTGATGAACAGAGACGTGACATGCGTTCTTTTCGGCTCATTAAAAATTAATCTTGCTGCCATGTTCTGGATTAATTGTACAGGTTTAATAGAACTGTCTGGAAGACCTGCCAAGAGAGCATTGCAATAGTCCAGCCTGGACAGAACAAGAGCCTGAACAAGGAGTTGTGTTGCATGTTCCAAAAGAAAGAGCCTGATCTTCCTAATGTTGAATAAAGCAAATCTGCAGGACTGGGTAGTTTTAGCAATGTGGTCTGAGAAAGTGAGCTGATCATCAATCACAACTCCAAGGTTTCTGGCTGTTTTTGAAGGAGTGATGGTTGATGTGTCTAACTGGATGGTGAAATTGTGATGAAGTGGTTGGTTTGATGGAACCACAAGCTGTTCTGTCTTGGCAAGGTTGAGTTGAAGGTGATGGTCCTTCATCCAGCAAGAAATGTCTGTTAGACAAGCTGAGATGCAAGCAGCTATCATCAGATCATCAGGATGGAATGAGAGGTAGAGTTGAGTGTCATCAGCATAGCAGTGATATGAAAAGCCATGTTTCTGAATGACAAAATGTAGACAGTGATTCCATGTAGACAGAGAATATAAGTGGTCCAAGAACTGAGCCCTGAGGCACCCCAGCAGCTAGATGTTACGACTTGGACACCTCACCCCCCCAAGATACCTTGAAGGACCTGTCTGAGAGGTAATTGTCAAACCACTGGAGTGCAGTTCCTGAGATGCCCTTTGCCAATAGGGTTGACAGGAGGATCTGGTGATTGACCATATCAAAAGAAGTGGACAGATCCAGCTAGTTAAGTAATGGAGATTTGGAAACCGCTCTTGCCAGTCTTAGGGCTTCAACAACTGAGAGCAAGGCAGTCTTGGTTTAATGTCCACTTCTGAAACCAGACTGGTTGCTGTCGAGGAGGTTGTTCTGTGTGAGAAAGGCAGAGACTTGGTTGAACACAACTCGTTCAAGAGTTTTTGCTATGAAAGGAAGAAGGGAAAAGAGTTCTTTAAAAGAGTTGGGTTTAGAGTGGGTTTCTTAAGTAGTGGGGTTATACGAGCCTGTCTAAATGCTGAGGGAAAAACACCAGTGTGAATGAGATGAAATATGATGAGATGAAATAGAATCAAGTGGACAAGTAGTAGGATGATTTAGGAAGGATGAGTTTAGAGACTTCTGACTCAGAGAGTGGAGAGAAGGATGTGAAAGAGTGTATGTTTGTTGGTAAGATGTGTTTGACAGTTTGAGTAAGAGATGCTAACTGTTTAGAGCGAGGAAGCGAAGATGAAAGTAAAACAGAGAGCCTGGAGGGTGAATGTGAGCCTAGTTTACATCGAAGATGACATGCGGAGGGGTATGTGTTGTGTCAGGAACCATGTTGAGGTTAAGAGTGAGCAGGAAGTGATCTGAGGTGTGCAGTGGGGTAACCAGCACATGATCAGTGGAGCAGTGTCCTGAGAAGTAATGAGAAATTATTGAATTAAATTAAAGATTATTAAATATATAATTATCATTGTAATGCATGGGGTGGGACTGAGAACCATGAACGTGAGGCTTGGTGGCTCCCACGGCTCTCAGCCCTCCTCCCAAAATTTTAAGTGAAAGTGACGTGACGTGGCGTGGCCAAGTATGGTTACCCATACTGGAATTTGTGTTCTGCAATTAACCCATCCAAATTGCACACACACAGCAGTGAACGAATGAACACACAGTGCAAATGACAACTGAGCCACCTATGAACCTTGATCAGTCTCAAGAAACTTGGATGAAGAAGAACAAACATTTCCCATCCACCAATTCCAAATGATTTTCTGTTCCACAAAAAAAAAAACATGTTCCCCAAAAAGGATCCACAAGTATGTGACACAGAGCAAGAAATGTTCAAGTTTTGGTGCATGTCAGCTTCCTGCAAAGGTACTCAATGTAGAGGAAGAGGTAATGAAATCATTATACAAAAATGAAAACTATTTATTTATTGCATATATTAAGGTACACTATTATTTACTGTATGAACTGCATGTCATTATAGGTCGACATGCTATGGAAGAAGCCACCTACAGAGTTGATAAGTCTCCTAGCCAGAATCTGGAGTACCTGTTACATCCCAAGGAATTCCAAACACTGAGGCCACATGAATGATTATTTGGAGAGGAATACATATCAAAACAAAAATCTGAATGCATAATTGTACAATTATATTTGTATTTGTAAATGCTGTCCTCAATATATTCAAGTATTTTGATTAAAAATTGACGTTTGATTCAAAATGCTGTATTATTTGTAGACTATTGAGTGCTATTTAAGAGCTGTACTTAATATGAAGGGTGCAAATCTCTACCAGCAAAACCATTACACCACAGGTGTCATTTTAAATAGCACAAGGGAGCAGATGGCATGGCAAAGATTGCGAAAAGTGAGAGCAGCTCCTTATGATTCTTAATTTTTACATGTACAGTACACAGACATGATTATGCATATTTCTGATAAACAGGTCAACTTTGAGCAATATGATGGGCTCATCACTTTCGTAAATATCAACAACATACACTAGAGGTTTGCGGTAAGTAAAAAGACTGCAAATACAAATGTTAAGCTAGTACATGTAAACATGGACATGCCCATATAGAAATGTTTGATCTTTTCAGCGACATTTGATTGACTTAGTAGTTATAATTTATTTGTTTCCTTTTCTCCATTTTAGTGACTACATGCTTACACTGACACCATTTTTAATACTTGACCCTCAAAGTGGTACAAATTAAATGAAAGAAGCCAAAAAAGCCTGCAAATACCTTTGGTAGGACAGTTTGTTTTAAAAAGTAATTTGGCTTGTTTAGCTCCACAACATTAATGATGGTAAATTACCATAGTTGGTGTTGCTTAAAACCACAATAAACACACACACTGCATTTTTCCAAAAACAGAGAATTTTTCCAAATGAGAAAAAACAAGTATGGAAGAGAGGACTTGGTGAGTACCAAGTGGAAACCTGGCACAATCCAACATTCATTTCAGGAGGATGGTTCCAGCTGTGGTGTCTTTGTGATGCTGGTAAATGGAGAGGGAAAGTGGTTTACATAAACACTGTCTTCACCTTTTCCCATATGACACTGTGCCTATTAATTTTCATTGCTGTCCTTCTAGATGGCGAAACCGGTGGTGGAAGAGTTCCCAAAAATTCCTGACAGCATTAATATAAGGAGATGATGTGCCACTACAGGAAAAATGTGGCTAATGAAATTTTGCTGGCATCAGGTATAAAGTACTTTGAAAGAACAGTATATTTCCATGTCAGACACAGAGAGATGAATTATAATCCTATCTACATTCAAATGATTGCAGTGTAAAGAGAGGAGTACTGCTCTGTGTGTGGAGAAAAAGAAAGAGCCCAAACAGAGGAGCAATGCATCTGGGTATTCACTATGCCATTTCTGCCTGTTGACTGTTTTCACAACTACATTTAATAATTCCAACACTTTCTTAATACATCTAACAACATGTCCTATTTCCCTTCCAGATTCAATGTGAATTATGCCAGAGGTAGTTTCATGTTCAGTGCCTCAACATTAATCTGCTACCAGAAGAACAAGCATGGATTTGTGATGTGTGTTTGTAAGCTATTTAGTTAGAGGAGCTGATGCTGAAAGTGTGTTTCAATTGTAAGAAAATTGTTTTGCACTGATAAGGGACAACGCAAACTATGAAAACATATTTTATTACATAAACAGTTTATACATAGAAAATAATTAAATTTTCGATTCATCAAAATATCCACCATTAGCAGCTGAAAACCTGGGCCAAGTTTAAACCAGTAACCAGGCATCACAGCTGGTAAAGGGGCATGTCTGACTTTGACATGTATATATTGCCATTATTATGTAATCAAAATGAAAATTATTATTGCTGGTCTTCAATGATAATGTCAAGTTACTTTAATGTACAGTATTTGCACCAACAAAAAAATAAGGATTTATGCTGATGTCATCCAAAACCACACTTTGCCAGGGGTGTTTCCAAACTTTTGGAGGACAGTGTATGTGTGTATTTTTATTCTCATCCTATTTTTTATTGTCTGTGTGTTGTCTCTGCTGGAAGCCTGTGACACTAAATCAAATTCCTTGTATGAGCAAGAATACTAGGCAATAAAGCTCTTTCTGATTCTGATTCTGAGAAATGTGTATTGCCTATTTGATATGTCATGGAAATACATTTTTTTTATTTCTTTTTTTTACATTTTTTATTTTTTTATTAACTGTTTATGTTTCATATTGTTGTGGTGCTCGTTGTCTTCTGCTGGCCCTTTATGTGAATGTAGTTTTTAAAAACACACTTGCATTTGTGAGGGATAAATAAATGTGACATTTGATATTTTGATAGTTCACTTTTTATTTATTATCTACAAAATGCTGACAAGGCCTAAAATGTTTATTTCCTAATTAGGATGCAAGAATGCTAAAAATATATATATATTTTTCTGGCCAGGAAAACTTTACCAGACTGCAGCAACAGTGTACTTTGAACAAGCTTTGGAGCTGTTTGTTCCACCGTATAAGATTTGAGCTGTATAGCTGCATTTCACAGTCAACTAAATGCAATAAATATGCCAATCCCCATGGTGTAGTGTGTTCTTTGGAGTGTGCATAATAACATCAAAGTGGTTTGGTGTTAACTTGGGTAGCGAAAAGTTATTGAAACTTTAATTTGCAGGTAGGATTGTGGATGGACCTTCAGCACCACATATGTGGACAGCGCCATGTCATTCAAACATAGCCAAGTTCATTTGAGGTTTAAAGCTTAGCAGTAGTATATTCAGTAAGTTTAGAGAAAGACATAACAGACCATTTTTAATTTCTACCATCACTGTTTTCTATGGGGTTCTCCTTTGACACAACTTCCAGTTCAATAGCTTTCCAAGGGGGCACACAACGTTACAAAACAATTTTCTAAATATTTAGCTGACCCTTTTCAACATATCAGAAGTCTTTAAAGTACACTGTAAAACCCAACAAGTTAGGGTAACTCAAAAGTTTGAGGAAACTGATTGCCTTAAAACATTTAAGTTTTTAAACTAATAGTGATGAGTACTCTGAACTTATTTCAGTTGAGTTCACTAAAATAAGATATACATTGCAGTTAAATAATTAAGTGATTAATTAAGTGCTGATTGAGCATTAGTGATGAACACCTGCTGTTAACAAACACAATCACTGACAGAAGAGAAACACAAGAACAACAACTGACTTTACACATGCTTTGATGAAATCAACTGAAATAAAATACATTAAATCTCAAGATCTGATTAAACAACCCCACAAACAGCATCACCAGCTCCACTTATTAATAACCAGACTGACTTTATTTCTGTCAGACATCTACAGAAGATCTTATTGAGAATTAACTAAGGTTTAGATATTAATTTATTGTTTCATTTGAAGTAACCATGTTAGAGATCAGTGTCTGCTTTAGTTGGGCTCTTGACCCTTGACTTCTGTGTTGGTAGCTTTTTTTTGTTTTCTTTTTTTCTCTGATTGTTGTAACCATGTGTTTTTCAAACATATTTGTTGCAACTCAAAAGCCCAGAGAAAGTGATCAGTAGTTGGTTGTTCTATATTTATAATGACAATCATCTATTAGTGAGCTGATCTCATTGAGAATAAACACAACTCATTGTGTGTCTAACCTCTGGTTAAATGAATGTATTGATTATAGTAAAAGCAATTCTAGAAGCCACTGGTTCTGTGACAGTCAGTTAATATAAAGGACTTCCTAAACAGTTTGTCCACAAAAAGTTTTAAGCTACAGAAGCAATTAGACTCACACAGACATCAAGAATCAGCTTCTGAACCTCAATAATGGTGACCATTAAAAAAATATAATAATAATTTTGCAATGCATGCTGGGTACTAGCATAGTACAAAACTCATCCATGGCTCCCAGCATGCATTGCTGCATGATTTTTTTTAAATTTATTTTTTAATGGTCACCATTGTTGAGGTTCATAAGCTGGTTCTTGATGTCTGTGTGAGTCCATTTGCTACCATAGATTAAAACTTTTTGTGGACAAACTGTTTGGAAAGTCCTTTATATTAACTGACGTCACAGAAACAGTGGCTCTTAGAATCGCTTTTACTATAATCAATATGTTCATTCAATCAGAAATTAGACACGATGAGTCTATGTTAAATCTCTATGAGATCAGCTCACTAATAGATGATTGTCATTATAAATATATAACAACCAACTACTGATCATTTCCTCTAGGCTTTTGAGTTATAACAAACATGTTTGAAGAACACATGGTTACAACAACCAGAAAAAGAGAAGAAACAGAACTACTAACACAGAAGTCAAGGGTCAAGAGCCCAACTAAAGCAGACACTGATCTCTAACATGGTTACTTCAATTGAAACATTAAATCAACATCTAAACCTTAGTTAATTCTCAATAAGATCTTCTGTAGATGTCTGACAGAAATAAAGTCAGTCTGGTTATTAATAAGTGGAGCTGGTGATGCTGTTTGTGGGGTTGTTTAATCAGATCTTGAGATTTAATGTATTTTATTTCAGTTGATTTCATCTAAGCATGTGTCTAAAGTCAGTTGTAGTTCTTGTGTTTCTTCTGTCAGTGATCTGTTTGTTAACAGCAGGTGATCATCACTAATGCTCAATCAGCACTTAATTAATCACTTAATTACTTAACTGCAATGTATATCTTATTTTAGTGAACTCAACTGAAATAAGTTCAGTGCACTCATAATTGTTAGATTTAAAAACTTAAAAGTTTTAAGACAATAAGTTTCATCAAATGGTTTGAGTTATCCTAACTTGGGTTTTTAAGGCAATCGGTTTACTCAAACGGTTTGAGTTACCCTAACTGTTGGGTTTTACAGTGTACAAGTATTTGCTCTAAATGGTACAATTGCAACATTTCTGTATTACACTTTGCTCATAATGGTTTCAGAGTTCTTTTAAAGCAAATAATTCCAGTAATAAATCAATTTAGATAATGTAATGTGTTTTGATGGAAGGTAAGAAATCCATAGAATACAGTGATGTTAAAAATTTTAAATCTACAATAAATATTACTACATTAAAGACTTCTTTAGGGTCAGATGAATATTTTGCAACTTGTTTTGTAATGGTGTGAGCCTCTTTTCAAAAGTTATTAAACTGCCAGTCGTCTCTAAGAAGAAACCCATCGAACAGAGAGATGTTAGAAATGTACATTTAGAGCAAATACTTGTCCTTTAAATAGTTTTACTATGTTGTACAATTTCAACTAATTATTTCGAAATGTGTTTTGGAAAAGTGTGAGCCTGTTTTCCAAAGTTATCAAACTGGAATGTGTCTCAATGAAGAAAAACTTTGAATACAATGTTGGTAGAAATTACACATGTAAAGAAAACAATTGTAAAATATGTGAGTGAGGCACAATTTATTTATAAAACATCTTAAAGAAAGTTTAGCCATTACTTTATGAAGTGTTGACCCAAAATACCAAAAATAAGCAACCTGTTTGCTGTCATGCTTTCTGAGTTCTTGTCAAGAATCTGATGGATTCAGTGCCATGGACAGTGATATTTCTGCAGGACTGTAAACATCAATCAATGCACATGAATTGTGATATTGTCAGAGTGTAATGTTAAATAAAGATTTCATACAACAGGAAAACATAAAAGTTATCTTAGCAATTCATCTCAACTCAACACTTGGAGAACACTGTTACAATGGTGTTTAGCACACTTAAAACCAGACAAACAAACAAACAAACAGAGGTGAATAAAACAGCATGACATGGGCTGCAGTATGTCTGTAGGGTCCAGACAAGATGTTTCAACTTGCTTTGGAGCAGTCAACCCATGCTTTCAAAACCTATAGAAATAAATCATATATGTCATTGTTAACACCAACACAGTTCTTGCTCATTTTGAGGCAAAGAAATAAATAAAAAGCATTATAAATTGAAATTAGACATGTTCAGGAGATTACACATGATTTGGATGTATTGTTACAATATTGTTACAAACAAAGTTCATTATTTGTCATTTCCTAAACGTCTCTTCAAACGGCATAATTATATTGCAGTTTTTATTTTATTTTATTGTTGCTAAAGGAGCATAAGAAGGCATACTGCGAGTGATATTTGTGATACAAGTAATTGTCTCTTTGCACACAATTAAAAAATATATAACTTTTTAGACGGTCCCTATCTTGCTTACCGCTCTACATTGGACATTCGGCGGACATTCGCAAGTAAATATGCCATTAAAACAATACTTGGCCATTTTGTTCGATTGTGAAAAAAAGGTAGTAGGTTGACAATGATGTCGCTGAATCGAATTTGCAAAAGAAACATGTTTTGCACATATAATTAGAAAGTTATTGAACGCGGAAATGTTGTGAATGTGCGAATATGAAACCAACTTTACCCAAGTTGTTAAACCGTATATTTGATCGATATATATGCTTACCGACCCAAAAGACCCATTCCGAAAATGTTCTGCACGAATAAGTTACAAAGTTACCATTACAACCCTAAAATTTAAAACACCAAACCAGCACTTACCTGAAGATAAGAGTGTCTGAGAAACAGCTGTTGTTGTAAAGAGAGAGCAGAGAGGGAAATAACAGGGGCACATTTAAGCTCAAACCTGTGCACAACGTTTTGCTACGGTTTCCAGGTTGAACGTGTGCAATGGTGTGCAACGGGGTTTGAGATACGTTTTCTCTTGTTTGGGGGGTGTGTCAAAAATGTCAGCCCAATCAACAGCAACATGTATATAAACCACGCAGTATTAAAGAGCTCGCACAATGGGTCCAAGTAAAGTCGTTTACAAATGTGTCCGCTGCAGCTCGGTATACGCAACAATTGAAGATATTAGAAGACATATTTTTCTTTTCATCCTGAAATGCGAGGCAAATGTTGGATCACAGTAATTAGGAACCACAGTTTCCACAAATCCCTTCACTCGATTGGGATGTTCTCTTTTATTCTGGACGGCAGTGACTGTAAAATCGAGTGTATTTTGCAGTATTAAACACGTATTTATACCGATTTCATCAGGCTCCGAAAATTCTTCAAAAAGAACACAAAGAATGGCCTTCTCAGCTGCCATAGTTGCAACTCTTGCATCATCAGAACAGGGTGTTCAGCGTTGGACTGCTACAAACCACAAACCTGCTGCACATGACTAAAGCAGGTGATGTGTGTTTTTCAGAGTAAAAAACAAATATTAATCATAAGTTAACATATTCCACAGTGTGCCAAGCCTCATAGGATCCTCAGTTGTGTGCTTTCATCTGGGCCATTTACCTCAATATTATCCAGTTAATAAATAATAAATAAATAAATAAAATGTCTTTATTTTGAAACAATGCAAAAAGGAACAATGTCAATTAAGCCATTGTGCTACTGGACTATGGACATCTACAATTACTTAATTTCCTCCATTTAATATGTACATGTATATACAAGTAGACCCTCTTTTTCCTTTTGATTTGTGAATTATTGATTCATATGATCAATCATATTTTATGTTTGTTATAGGATATGCTTTGTAAACAAAAAACAGCAATGATGTGCATTATGTTTATTTACACAAATAGTCACACATTTGTTTTTAACTGTAAAAGCTTTTATGTAAACTTAATATTTTGTATATTTATTTATGAATTATGTTGTGTCATGTTTATTAAAATAAACCATATAGACCATTTTATTGGTATTTAAATAGTACAAGCTTATGTTGATCTTTATTTTGTATGTACAGGCACTGTATTAAGCAGTACATACATAATGTATTGAATGAAAAAAAAAAAACTTTATTACCACATGTAAACGTCAAGAACGTTTGTTTATTTGACAAATACCTCTAATCAACATCTACAATAAAGACAGCAAACACTGTCACAAGAATCAGTGACTTCAGTACTCTATTTTCAACTCCTCGCTCTACTTCAAGTTTGTTTGAAATGCCAGACGATGGCATGGCATCAACTCTTCATCTTCTCTAAAGCAGCGCAACATGGCCTCGCCCCCTTTGTTCCATGTTCCCGAGGGCGGGGTTTATATGGGTTTGTTACGTCACAAACCCGGGAAGTAACTCATTGTAGTCCCTACGAGCCGTTTTTGTAGGCATTAAACTGCCTTAATTTTAAAAGACAATATCTCCGTTTGCATTGTACTGTTAAAAGAGTGAAATCGCAATCAACCACCCCAGGAGCGTAGCCAGAAAAGAGACTCTGGGTGTGCATCAGAAAAACTGGGTGTGCCACATTTACTGTCAGATTAATGTGCAAAAAAAACACCAAGACTGTGTATTACTAACGTTACAGAACAGAACAGACTGGGCTGATATAGCCTGTAAAAATATATAACATCTCTAATTATGTAGTCAGAATGAAAGTTTATTAAAGTCTTTATTAAAGTTCATGCGGAGATGGCGAGTGCAGTGTCGCATTCGGCAACTTTATCTTTTCAGCCGACACTGACTGAGAAGAAATCACTAGTTTATTAACAAATAATTAAAATGTTTTCTTTTCCCTTTCCCCGAACATATTCATAATCATTAGCCTACTTTTGCCATTGCAAGTTTTATACGTGTGCTTGAGCGCGGAATAGGCTATACGCCTATATATTAAGGGACGGTTAGTAGCCTGGGTTATTATATTAATCAATTTACGTGTGACTAGTGAAATCTTTAGTCGGGGACAGGCCTACTTGGCACAAGGAACCGATCCATTTTTAAAATAAAATTCGAAAAGTGCGCCTGCTAATCATGTCACGTTATATTGCAATGCACGAGTTATGAATGCGTAATAAGTCAAATGTTTTTATTTTATTTCATTTCTTATGGGTGCTATGGCAGTGCTTTGGTCTTTCTTGGGGGTGCTGAAGCATCTGCTAGCCCCTCCTTAGCGCCGCCCATGTTTATTACGATTAAAAAAATAATAATTCTGAAACAGTTTTTAGGTGTGCCAGCTGCCACTGTGGGTGGCACCGGCACACCCTGGCACACCCGTGGCTACGCCCCTGAACCACCCCTTTAATAACGCAGTGGAACTGCACGGCCATTGGTTCGTGCAGTAAATAAAAAACGAGCCAATGGCGAGACAGCAGAGCTGCACGAGCTTATGGCCATGAAGCTCGCCAGAACCTGTCAAAATGAGTTATCTGGCTATATAAGTGGGCATTCTGGCATAGGATCCTCAGGTTACTTCGACTGAAGCGACGACATGCAGCTACATAGCACGGCTAGTAATGCAGTACTCATTCCTGTATCTCAGGGAACCGAGGTTATGTTAGTAACCGAGTGCATTCCCTATCGATACTTCACTCACTCTGCATCGCAAGACGCTATGGGCAACCAGTACAATCCCGCCGTGCTCTGATAGAAGAAGACTGATATGTGAACTTGCTTTAAGCAACTAAGGGGCCCAGAGGAACCAAGTATAAGCAGGTTAAGCCCCGCAGGAGGCAAAAAGGGCTAAATTCACTGAGGTCAACCCGGGCTTAGTAATCGTTACATGAAAAACTCTGTACAGCCTCTGTACTTAAGAAGGGCCAAGAGCGTACAAGATACAAGGCAAAGCCTGAAGAACTGGTCCTGCCTTGTGGCAGGTGCGTGCCCACTCTTCATGCAGAAAGGACCCAGGCCTGTAAGGCCAGGACGTCCAGGTTGTAGAACCTGGTAAATGTAAACAGCGAGGGCCAGCTGGCCGCCGCACAGATTTCTGCAATTGAAATGAGACCATGCCCAGGATGAGGCTACGCCTCTAGTGGAGTGGGCTCTTACTCCCATGGGGCATTGCAGGCCGAAGGAAGAGTATGCTAGTGCAATCGTGTCAACTATCCATCTGGAAAGTCTCTGCTTTGTGACCGGAAGTCCCTTGGCGCAGCCTCCGAAGCATACAAAGAGTTGCCTGAACAGGGCAGAACACTTAATGCAAATCCTTTGGTAAGTCTTTGCCGTGGGCTGTGCACCAAGCAGAGAAGACCGACAATTTAAGGGCATAGAGATGTCTTGTAGACGGGGATATAGCCTGTGAAATAGTGTTTAAGACACTCTCGGGAAGGTCTGTAGGATCCCATCAAGAGGCCAAAGGTGCAGAGCCCACAGCTCGAACTCCAGATCATTCTGTTCATCTGAAAGAGGAGGTCTCGTCTCAGGGGAATGGGCCATGGAGCAGCTGTGAGCAGCTGCGACAACTCCGAGAGCCAATGCTGGTTCTTCCAGAATGGAGCTACTAGGACAGGGGTTCTCAAACCATCAAAAAACTCTTGGCCCAAAATCACAATGAGTGGTGACTCTAAAAGTTGCAGAAAGCACTGTCTTAATACACGTATGTTGAACTGTATTATTACACTTATGTTGCTGATGTCAGGAAATGTGCAACCTAACCCAGGTCCTGGGATATGATATCGTTGCAAACTCCTGCTGATTTTCTAAATAGGTCTGGTATTGGTTTTGTGCACATAAATGTGAGAAGTTTATTGCCAAAAATCGATATGGTCAGAATTTGGGCCAAATCGACAAATGTTGATATTATGGTGTTATCCGAGACCTGGCTGGGTAGATCCACTCCTGATAGTTATATTTATATGGAGGGGTATAATATATTTCGTACTGATCGTCGTGCTAAAGGTGGAGGAATGGCGATCTATGTAAAACATAGTTTGCAAGCAACAGTACAATTATCCAAGTCTGTGCCTAAACAATTTGAACTACTAGTGTTGAAAATTGAATTATCGCAGAATTGTGTTTTGACAGTTGCGGGATGCTATAGACCACCTTCTGCGCCAAAAGACACATTGTCCTCATTGGCTGATTGTTTGTCATCTATGAAATATACTGAATTGGCTTTAATGGGTGACTTAAATTGGGACTGGCTAACTCCTGCATCTGATTTTATTAAACGTTTTTGTGATTCAGTGAATTTGACCCAAATTATAGACTCGCCTACTAGGCTTAATCCTAAACATCCTGAAAAGTCTACACTCCTTGATTTGTTTTTAACAAATGTGCCGCAGAAATACAAAGCTACTGCGGTTTTCGCAAATGATATGAGTGATCACTGCGTTATTGCTGGTGTGAGAGATAACAAGATATCTAAATGTGAACCGCGTATTATAATTAAGAGAAATTTGAAGTTGTTCTGTGAAGAAGCTTTTTTAATTGATCTTAACCTTTGTGACTAGACCAGGGTAAATTTGATCCCGGAGCCCGAGATAGCGTTGAAATATTTTAAATCACTTTTCTTGGACGTTATAAACAAGCATGCTCCTTTTAGAAAATATAAGATTAAAGTGCGTGATAATCCGTGGTTTTCAAAGAAATTGTCTGATCTAATTCATGACCGTGATCTTGCTTGGTCAAAGGCAAAGAATTCCAAAAATAGCTCAGATTGGCAACATTTTAGGCACCTGAGAAATAAATGTCTCTCTTTCCCTCTAAACTTCGGAAAGTTATAAAATCACTGTCGTCTGACACTAGGGATACTGTCATGCCAAATATATTGAAGTTGAATGACAAAATTATTACAGACAGGAAAAGTATGCTAGATTCCCTAAACCAGCACTTTATATCTTCTTGGTTGTTGTTTGAGCATACAACACAACAACAGAGGAGACAAGAGGACTACTTTTTGTCTAGGGAAAATGTATCTATCGATTTTGATTTTGTTCCTATTGCAATGCAGGAGGTATATGAAGCTCTTAGAAGGTTAAATACCAATAAATCCTCTGGTCCTGATGGGTTGGATCCATACTTTTTAAATATTGCTGCTGAACATATTGCAGAACCTTTGACACACATTTTCAATTTGACTATTGAAACTGGATTAATACCTAGTGTATTGAAGTCAGCATATGTCACTCCTTTATTAAAGGGTGGGGACCGATCAAATCCAAATAATTATAGGCCAATATCTAAGCTATCTACTTTAGCCAAGGTCTTAGAAGGGCTTATAAATGACCAGTTGAAAGACTATTTAGAAAAATAAAAAATAATAAATAAAAAAACATTTTAAATGACTTGCAGTCGGGTTTTCGTAAAAAAAACATAGCACTATCACTGCCACTATGAAAGTGTTAAATGATTTCATAGGTGCTATTGATTCTAAGGAATATTGTGTTGCGTTGTTTTTAGATCTTTCAAAGGCGTTTGACACAGTTGACCACTATGTCCTGGTTCAGAGATTGGTGGATATTGGAATGTCTCCAAAAGCTGTCAAATGGTTTAGCAACAATTTGAGTGGCCGAACACAAAGTGTTCAGGTTGATGGTGTGTCCTCAAACTCATTACTTATACAAAATGGTGTCCCCCAGGGGTCCATTTTGGCTCCCATTTTATTTAATATTTATATAAATGTCAGAATGTAACAAAAGCAAAGTGTCATTTTTATGCGGATGACACCGTTTTGTATAGTTCTGCCTCATCCTTAACAAATGCCTTAGAAGATCTACAATCTGCTTTTAACTTTATTCAGAAGAATCTTCATAAAATGAGACTTGTATTAAACTCAGACAAAACCAAAATGATGTGCTTTTCTAAATCAAGGAAAACAGACGATGCTTGTCAAATTGTTACATTAGATGAGAAAGTAATTGAACGAGTATCAGTCTATAAATATCTTGGTTTCCTTTTAGAAGAAAGTTTGTCCTTTAAGCAACATATAGAATGTTTAACAAAAAAACTTAGAGTAAAGTTGGGCTTCTCTTTTAGTGCGAGAAAAACACTTATACAAGCAACATTTCTGTCAATGCTGGACTACGGTGATATTTTATGTATGCATGCAAATCAATCTTCGTTGACAATGCTGGATTCAGTATATCATGCAGCATTAAGATTTGTAACTAATTCTAGTTTTCGTACTCACCATTGTAGCTTGTACGAGAGTGTTGGTTGGCTATCTTTGCACAATCGCAGGCTAGAGCACTGGTATATTTTTCTTTTTAAGACCATACTGTATAAACTGCCTCCTTATCTATGTTCTCTTCTGACTCTTAAAGTCACTACCAGGAAATGTAATCTTCGATCATATGGGCAAATCATGTATGGCATTCCACGAACGAGAACTGTCTTTGGTGAAAGTGCTTTTAAAGTTTTTGCACTTTTATCTTGGTATAAATTGAAGAATCAGCTAAAATTGGACCATTTACCAACGACACAGTTTAAAATTATGATTTAAATGAGTACTAAATGCACATGTGCTGTTGCTGGTAATTATGTTGAAATGATGTTGAATTGCCAACTGTCTTTTTCTGTTAAATGTTGTTGTTGTTGTTTTCACTGTATATTTTTTAATATATAATTTTAGTCTGCTGTCTTGACCAGGACTCCCTTGAAAAAGAGATTCTGAGTCTCAGTGGGATTATTTCCTGGTAAAATAAAGGTAAAATTAAAAAAAATCCATTTTGATTAATTTGAGTAAAATTGTGTTTTCTTTACCAAGAAAGTGGCAAGATGAAAAACACTATTTTCTATTTAAAATTTTTACATACCATCTTTAGGTTATAATAACATTAAAAATTCTAATCCAGATTTTGATTTTCAAAGATTTATTCTAAAAGGAGATTTACCCCCCATTGCATTTTTTTAATGCAATCCATTGAATCAATATAAAAGTAATTTTTCATATTGAAACTGTTGAAAATACACAACAAAGCAAGCTGATCCACATATGACAGCCTCTGAACTTGGTCAATACTAATCTTATATACAGGCACTGGACTAAATATACCCTACATTCAACCAGTCATCGCTCCCAAAATGAATTCAAGGGGTCATCTTGTTAATTCTATAAATTAATTACAACAATAAAATACAATTTCATCTTGAACAAGAACATGAACAACAATATCACATTAGACCACAGAAATTCCAAAATGACATTTCCCTTACATTCAACTTCCAAAAGTGCATTCATCTTTGGCATGTTTCATTCATTTAGTTGAATAGTGCTATACACTTTATTAACAAAAACATTAATGGCATTAATAAAAATACTTACACTTACAAGCTACGCAATATCGCGTTCATAATCGAATGCGATTCATCTTAGATTATGAATGCGATATTGCATAGCTTGTCAGTAGCCGGGTTTCCATCCAAAGTTGCGAATTATGCGCAAATTTGGAATATCGCATAAAACATTTGCGAACGAACACCATTTCAATCCAACGAGTCAAAGATAAAAAAGTTTGTCGAGACAAACTTTAGGTTGGCTTGAGAAAGCCTAGTCTGAATGTTTAAAGCAGTTGTGAAAGCTTGAAGTTTAAAGGGTTTCAGTTTGAAATAGGCTAGTTAAGTGCTCATTTACTAGTTTTTAAAAGGTAAAAACCAGAAAAAGGTTGATAGTATGATTAGCATGTTACTAGCATGATTAACAAGTGACTAGCATGTTGCTAGCATATTGCTAGCATGATTAGCAAGTGACTAGCATGTTGCTAGCATGTTTTTAACATGATTAGCATGTTACTAGCATATTGCTAGCATGACTAGCAAGTGACTAGCATGTCGCTAGCATTTTTCTAACATGATTAGCATGTTACCAGCATGTCGCCAGCATGTTTCTAACATGATTAGCATGTTACTAGCATGTTGCTAGCATGACTAAGCAAGTGACTAGCATCTTGCTAACATGACTAGCAAGTGACTAGCATGTCGCTAGCATTTTTTCTAACATGATTAGCATGTTACTAGCATGTCGCTAGCATGTTTCTAACATGATTAGCATGCTACTAGCATGTTGCTAGCATGATTAGCAAGTGACTAGCATCTTGTTAACATGACTAGCAAGTGACTAGCATGTCGCTAGCATGTTTCTAACTTCATTAGCACGTTACTATCATATTGCTAGCATGACTAGCATGTCGCTAGCATGTTTCTAACTTGATTAGCATGTTACTAGCATGTCGCTAGCATTTTTTCTAACATGATTAGCATGTTACTAGCATGTCGCTAGCATGTTTCTAACATGATTTGCATGCTACTAGCATGTTGCTAACATGATTAGCAAGTGACTAGCATCTTGCTAACATGACTAGCAAGTGACTAGCAGGTCGCTAGCATGTTTCTAACTTCATTAGCACGTTACTAGCATTTTGCTAGCATGACTAGCAAGTGACTAGCATGTCGCTAGCATTTTTCTAACTTGATTAGCATGTTACTAACATGTTGCTAGCATGACTAGCAAGTGACTAGCATGTCGCTAGCATGTTTTTAGCATGATTAGCAAGTGACTAGCATCTTGCTAGCATGACTAGCAAGTGACTAGCATGTCGCTAGCATGTTTCTAACATGATTAGCATGCTATTAGCATGTTGCTAGCATGACTAGTAAGTGACTAGCATGTCGCTATGTATTTTAATAAGGTATTTTGGGCTGTAAAATCATCCTACCCGTGATCTCCAAAAACCAATGGCTGAAGTAACACTGGAAATCTGGCAAATCGTTCTAAGATAATTATTATTACATGTTTGTTCTTTTATATTTATACCTTCTAGTTTAAGACTGAAATATAAATTAGTTTTTTTGTCTATATCATTTCCTAATAATTTCCTAAGTTCTGAAGGAATTGCATTAATTACCTTCATATACTCCTTAACAGGTATATAAAATGAAAATGTTCCTAAAAACTCTGTATAGGTAAGCACATGACCATTACTATTATTCAAAAGTTGTGAAACCAACAAAATATTTTTCCTAAACCAATTAACTAAAAAAAGAGATTCATTTTGGTGTGTAATGTATTTATTATTCCAAATTAAGCATTTATGAGGGGAAAAATTATGTTTGTATATAATCATCCATGATAACAATGCCTGTTTGTGAAAATTGGAAAGTTTTATGGGAAGCTTGCTAATATTAAAATTACAATTAAGAAGAAATTCAATACCACCTACTTTTTCAAAAATAATATTAGGGATGTAATACCATAGTTTATCTTTTGAACGGATATAATTTTGTATCCATTTAATTTTCAAAATAGTGCTGGATGTTTCAAAATCGAGTACATTTAGTCCACCTTGGTTAAGTGGATTACAAAGTATTTTTTTATTCAAATAATGATGTATATTTTTCCATATAAAATTGTACATATATTTATTTATCTCATTAATTATACTTTTTGGAATATCTATAGCCATTGTGGTGTAAACTAATCTGGATAAACCTTCAGATTTTGATAATAAAACTCTCCCATTTAAAGAAAGGTCTCTCATCAGCCAAATATTAAATTTCTTTTGAATTTTATTAATTATTGGGGTATAATTAATATTTACTCTTTCTTTTTGATCTTTGCATATTGTAATTCCTAAAAAGTAATATAGTCTTTTATTGGAATACCACAAAATTCAAACAAGTTACTGGGTCTTTCTTTTAAAGCAAACAATTCACATTTTTTAATATTTATAGCTAACCCTGATACTAAATAGAAATTGTGAAGACACTCAAGAGCCACTTTTAGTTCTTTTATGTCTTTTTAGAAAAATTGCCGTATCATCTGCTAACTGGGAACATTTAATCACATTATTGGCCAACTGGATACCTTGAAACGGATTGATTTTAATATGAAGATACAATACTTGCATGACCAATAAAAATAACAGAGGAGATAATGGATCTCCTTGTTTAACACCTCTACCTATATTAAATGTAGGAGTGGTCCCGAAGGGTAGTTTAACAGAGCTATTGCAATTATTATATAATGTTCGAACTGCATGAATAAAGTTGTTGCCAAAACCAAAGAAATCAAGAACTTCAAATAAAAATTTGTGTTTTACAGTATCGAACGCTTTATAATAGTCTATAAATAAATATAACTGTCATCATTTAAAAGAAAATTGTAGTCAATCAAATCTAATATTAATCAAATATTATTGCCAATATATCTACCACATAAGAAGCCAGATTGACAATCATCAATAACTTCATTTAGAACTAACTTTAATCGACTTGCAAAAATATGTGAAAATAATTTAGTATCATTATTGATTAGAGTTATAGGCCTCCAATTTTCTATATTTAATAGGTCTTTACCGGGCTTAGGAATCAATGTAATCAATCCCTGTAACATAGTTGGCAACATTGCTTCATTTTGCAATATTTCTTGGAAGACATATAAAAGAAACTCTGAGATATCCTCTTTGAACTCTTTATAAAATTCACAGGTCAGACCATCATTACCTGGTGCTTTGTTATTTTTAAGCTTTTCAATGCTTTTATGAATTTCTTCAAGAGTTATATCTTGATCACATATGTATTTAGAATGATGATCTATACTTTTTGCATTTTTTTTAAGTGCATCTAGAAAAAAAGCAGCATTATACCTATATTATTATTTTGGGCATACTGTATAACTTTTCATCAAATGTAACAACAAAATTAGATGTTAATTTTGGGTCCACCGTAAGAGAATCATTAATCTTAAGTTTCTTTAAAGAGGAAACGTCTCCATTTTTTCTTTCAGGATTGAAAAAATATTTAGAATTCGATTCACCTTTTTCTAACCACTTTCTCCTTGACCTTATAAACGCACCTTTAGCTTTATATTCATAGATTTGTTCTAATTCCAATTGTAATTTTATTAAAATATTTTTATCTTGTTCACTTTCTATTTGTTTGTCATATATATCCATTATGTTTTGAATTATTAAAATATTTTCTTTGTTTCTTTTGGCTTTAGCTATTTCTTTACTTCTTGAGACTGAAAATTTTCTAATTTCAAAATTTCCCAATTTATTCCATATAAGCCTGATATTTTAGCATTATTGTAACATCCCTTTATCACACTTTTAACCTTATCCTTAAACTGAACATCTTCAAAAAGTGAATTGTTTAATTTCCAGTAATTGAAATTAAATCCTCGAGATCTTTTATCACCAAGGCTGATGACTAAATGGATGATTTTATGGTCACTGAAGACTGAAGGCACTATGTCAGTCTCCTGAATTTGATTCCAAAGCTCCTCAGATGTTAACCAAAAGTCAATTCTAGATTGTATAGATCTATCCTTATTACTCCAAGTAAAGTCTGTCTTATCAAGATTTCTGTGCCTCCATTCATCCCGACAATTTAATTGAGAACATATATTAAATATATCAGTATACTGGGACTGTCTACTGATACGGGGAGGAAAACAATACAGAAAAGGATTGTTAATAGTGTTCCAGTCACCACCTAAAATCAACTAAGCACTTGGGTATATTTTGAAGAAATCCAAAATTTCTTCTATAAAATTTTGTAATAACAATCTGTTTTGTAGAGTATAATTGTCACCATAGATGTTCCCAAAAAATTAAAACATTATTTTCATCTTCTATAACTAAAATCAACCATCTTCCACAAGAGTGAGGTTAAAATTTTCCCTTTATAATTACCTTTCAAAACTGCGACCCCTGCTGATTTATTACTCCCATATGCCAACCAAATATCACTACCCCATTGATTTTTCCAAAAAACAAAATCAGACGTTACTGCATGAGTTTCCTGTAAAAAATAAAAGTCAGCCTTAAATCTTTTAAGAAATAAAAAAATTGCTTTTCTCTTTAACAAATCACAAATGCCCTTAACATTGAACGAATATAAATGTAAAGACATAATCTCTTAATAGATTACTAAAGTCAAGTGTTTTCCATTCACCCAAGAACAACATTTACGTAAATAACCTAATTGAGTGTCACAAATAACACCAAATAGCCTATACAACATTTTCAAACTGGAAGTAAAGAAAACAAAAAGTAACTCAAAAATGAGTTATAATATGCTATCCAGCATATATACACAAAGCAATATAAGGCTTAAGATATATTATAACTCTTATAAAAGGTAAATGTGTAATGTTACATTTTACTTTCAAGCCTATTAGAAAGTATAACCTTCACCCTTTACCTCAAAGAACTGAAACATCAGCTTCAACCTTAGTCAGTTTATCCACGGATTTCTTTGCCATCAATTATAGCTTGGCACCGACAAAAAAGCTTTTTCCCTTGTTTGCGCGCAGTTTCAATTTGAGGCCAAAGTCTGTTGCATGTGTCTTTATCTTTCGTTGTTAGGTCCTCTCCAAACCTCAACTTTCTGGACTGAAGATACTCTGATCCCTTCGAACTCTTCCACAGGAGCTCCTTGGCTGATCTCGCCGTAAACCTCAAGATGATCGGCCGAATCTTCTCAGCGCTTTTCCTCCCGACGCGATGAACAACATCAATGTGATGAGGAAAGTTATCTGCAGCCTCCGGTACCACGGCACAACATATGTCAATCACTCTTTGTTTGATATTCTCTCCTTCTTGCTCTGCTAGACCGTAAAGCCTTAGATTCCATCTTCTTTGGTATCTTTCAGCTTCATTTACTCTTTCTTCCAACTCTGAAATTCTCTTCTGATGTTCTTCGTTTACTTCCTTAATAGACACAATGTCTTTCTTAACATCATGCATCTCTTTGAAGAGAAATTCAGTAGCTTCTTTTAAAGAGTTTATGCATTCTCTGTTTTGTTTGATCTGTATGGTTTCAGTATTTTGATTCATTTTGTCAACCAATATTTGCACGATGTTATTCTGTACCTCAGCAAGCGTTGGCTCCGGTTTACTTTTCTTGGGATCTGGCGTGCATGGCTCCGAACCCGGGACCGGAGTTAGCTCTGGACTACTGCAGCGAGCCTAGGAATGTACCTCCATGACTTCCATTTTTTTGATTATCAGTGTGGTCAGCAGAACGATCTTTTCCAGAACCAGATTTCCTCCTCTGTATTTCTCCCTCGTCTCTTTTCGGCCATTACCTCATACAACTGAAGGGGAAGAGTTTCCAACTATCGTTGAACTAGCTTTCAGACGTCGGTATAAACTTTTTGTAGATGAATCTTTCTAAAGGTTGAAGATTACTAATTTACACATTTGTTGCTCCATTGTTCAATACTTTACTCAGTACATCAGTTAAAAGTCTGTAAAGTTGTTCAGTGGGTGTGAAAAACAAATGCAAACTCTAACAACAAAAAACTCTGTCTGCATTGGACGCCATCTTGAGCCCCCCACCCCCACCAATGAGCGCATGTACTGCCACTGCATTTTAACAGGGTTGAGATCAAGAGTGGCACGGACACCCTGAGATATTGCCGCCCCCACTGGATCCCCAACATCATTGGGCTAGAGGACTGTCATTCTGACGATGCCTGTATGCCACTGGATCAGAGCGCTCTCAATGCTGCCTCTGATTGTTGCATCATGCAAAGTTTGCATTTGGATTTGAAGCGCTCAACAGTGCTATCATATCAATGGGTTCTGTCAGTGTTTTGGCAAGATAAGGCTTTTTTTTTTTTTTTTAAGTTCAAAGGCCAATTTAAAATATTGGTACATAAAAAGTGCACAAAATCAGTATTTTGTTTAGGCAGTATTTGTGGCAGTCCAGAAATCATGTTTCACGTGAAACAAAAGGTGTGCGTTTTTGCGCCAATGCATTGTTAAAGGTTCAGTGTGTCGTGTAATATTCCCATATAAAACTTTTTTATCAGCCAATTAAAAAATATTGGTGTAGTAAAATTAGCTAATTCACAAGATCAATACATACTTTATTAAACTTTATTAAACTGTCAAATTGAACGCATTCTGACGGGAGTGTCGAAATGTTGAATCAATTAATTCGCTTCCAAAAATAAAAAATGAATTCGCTTCCAACAGCGCTTAAAGGGAGCAGCGTCATATAGAAGGCAGAGCTTCACGTTATTTAAAGGGGAAGTTCACGCGTCAAGTAGCTGCATTCTGATTACTTTTATGTCACTGATCTGGCTTTTATAAGCCTAGTTTGGGGTAACAAAGGGTTTTATAGGTTTGACCTGAAATAATAATGCAATAACTGACACAACAACAAAACAATTGAAAAAAACAACAACAACAAAAAAAAAACAGATAAAGTCAAAAAGTAGCTGTTGATCTAAACATGTATCCAAATCCAAATGTAATAAAATTAATTTATGTGTGATGACAATTTCTTGGCAACTAGGGATTGTTACATAGAGATATTCAGGCATCCAGTGGCTATAATGGTGTAACAGATAATAAACTGTGCAAAATGTTTTATCTTAACAGTCAATTTACAAATAGGCCTAATGCGTTCAAATTTGAGGAACTCACAATGCGCTGAATTTCCACAAATTAGTGTCGTTACTATGACAACCAATTTGAATGTGACAAGAAACTGATGTCTCAATTTTTTTTTAAATGGTGTTTATCGCATTTTGGAACCAAACTCTTCATATATATGTTAACAAGGCTACTTTACGTGAATGTGAGTTCCTTAGCCAGTTGTGAATCACAGGTGTTTTAGAATTGAGATGAGGACATGACTGCAGCTGGCAATGAGGCAGAAACCAGCACATCCAGTGTAAGAAGACTTTGACTTTTTTCATTTTACTTAACATCATTTGATTTATCCGTTATACTGAAGAGACCATTTTGAAGGATATTGATTTTTGTTTTTGCACTTTTGAGGTGTTCAGTTGTATTTATTTATTTATTTATTTTTTTCAGAAAATAAGCGTGATTGCTCTCCTCACAAATCAGCTCTTTCTTGTGTTTTCTGTGCCTTGTCTTGGACTTGTATGTCACTTCCTGTCTCCCGTGGTGTTTGTAGTCAGTTTGTATCTTATCTTGTTCAGCTTGTTAGCCTCCTGTATACTGTATACAGCCCTAGTGTTTCTTTAGTTCTTTGTGAGTTGTTGAATGTAATGGTTGTCTGTTTGCCCGTCAGTCTGTTCTTTGTTCCCTTTGGTTTTTGGCTTATTGTTTGTTCTAGCTTTTCCATGAAATATCTGCACATAGATCCTTGCCTCTGCCTGTTTTCTCCAGCTTCTCCACAACGTTACAGTCTTGACTGGCATGTCTCTTTGACTTGTGCATCTTTGAGCCTATATTTAGTATAAGTAAAATACTTAAATACTGTTAAAATCAGATACTCTAAGACTTTTACTCAAGTTGTTTTGGAATTGGTGACTTGTAACTTGTAGTGGAGTAATTTTCACTGTAATGTATCTGTACTTTTACTCAAGTATGGTTTTCAGGTACTCTTTACACCTCTGATCTCAGGTAATGATTATGTGTTTTATTCAATGTTAAATGTGTCTAATGTGAGTTTGAACATTATTTTGCGTGAGGTTTATATCCATAGTGAAAGCAACAATAGATATTTTACCTCAGATCTTGAAAATAAAAGCAAACTTACGTTAAAACTGTGAACTCACTGTGAACCAACATCCGTAACAAAGATGGTATCAGTCACTCACTCACTCACTCAAAACTGTTCAGTCCAATCACATTTGAATCAACTATTTTCCGTGTCCACTTTTCTTTTCTTCACATGTTTTTGAAGTAGGCCTATCTACACTGGACGTGACAATGCATTGCAAATAATTTGAACTTTGTGTCAGTATGTCATAAATAGAACGAGTCAGCAGTTTACTGTCAGGGATTTGTCGCGCCGCGCTGCGCTGCATCCAGTGTAGACAGCAGCATCACTGATTATAATAAGTTATATTGTATTTTGTTGCGTCGTGCCGCTCGCGTCCGGTGTAGACACGATGTAAGTTAATGTCACTATCTGATGCTGCGTTTGAATTTTCATGACACGTTATTTGAAATGGACCTTTCTCACATTTCCGGGTTTCTCAGCAGCGGAAGTCGTCATAGTTGGGTAAAATCCGACAGCAGTGAATGAGAGGGTACCACAAATATATTTT
Source organism: Onychostoma macrolepis (assembly GCF_012432095.1). Lineage (NCBI taxonomy): Eukaryota > Metazoa > Chordata > Actinopteri > Cypriniformes > Cyprinidae > Onychostoma > Onychostoma macrolepis. The sequence goes on from NC_081169.1 coordinate 556,805, forward strand.
TTGCATTCCCATTTGCTCAAATAGCAAAAGAAAAATTCCACGATAGTGTTTTCAAGACTTTCAATCAAAGGAAAAAACTGAGAGAGACTGATAACAGCAGTCAGAAGAGAGAACGATGTCAAATTTACCGTCGCTCACATTGACGCTGCATTAGAAACACCCTCGCATTAACGTTAACTAGTTTTTTTTTTTACTTGATGAAACGGTGATATAATACAAAGTATAGTGTTATAAATATACATACATTTAAAAAAAAATAAAAATATAAAAAACTTTCAAGGATTTATAATGATGATGACCGTTGAAATGTGTCATCACAGTCTTGTGAAAAGGGTCCATTAGCGCGGGCCAAATATTTTTCTCTCGTGGGCCGCCTATTGACGAACCCTGATTTATGTCATTGTCAATAAAACTATGATAACATTTCTGAACACATTTAACTTTTGTTTTACTGAAAAAAAAAAAATGACACAATCCTTAAGGGGCGTTTCCCCACTCTTCTGAGAGTAACAGAAGTCCACCCCCCCCTCTGAAACGGACATCAGTAACGCTGAGGACATTGTGAAATTGATGACTCCCATTAAGATCGCTTAAACTTTGTTGTTTGTTCTTCTTCACACATCAGTGTCGGTGATTGCACCTCTCCAGGCTAAACTACTGAAACATCTCGAGTCTTGCGAGGACGACACAGACATGACTCCAGAAATTAAATCCGTGATGACAGTGGACTTTTCATGTGAAAAGTGGGGACAAGAACTCCCACGACAATCTGCTTAAATGTAAAATAACTTGTCAAAAGCAAAAGTATTGCAAATGGACCACAATCTTTGAATTCTTTAAGACTTCATTTTTGCTTATATTAAAACTTTTAATAGCACAACATTGTTCAAAGTTTTCATGTTTACTTGGTAACAACTAATTATTATTATTTTTATTTTTTTGCTAGCATCTGCTTTGGACCCTCGCTTCAAAGGGCTACCCTTTCTAGAAAACGAGGAGAGAGAATTGATCTTTATTAAACTTACTGTTGAGGCCTCAAACAGTGTATGTTTGCAACTTCGCAATCCTTATTTTCATGAACCAAATGCTGACAAATTAACTGTATTTTATTAAGGATTATAGGACTGTAATATGTTGGTCCTAAATTGTACTTGGCTTGTTTTAGTGAAATTATAATCTGTGTGCTAGTAAGATTTGACTGGTGCTAGTATTTTTATTTGATTTTGTTACAGATTCACGTGGAACAGCAGGAGGATGCAGTTGAAGAGAAACCACCAGACACAACTGAAGAAGGTATTTATTTAATTTGTTAATAAAGACTTATCTGTTTAATTTAAAGGGTAAGAATACTGTAGTATAAAGGTTTGGGATGCATTTATGTATTTCAAAATGTATTTAACGACAAGGAATGAGATGTAAACAAATGCAAACTTTATCATCATGCATTTCCATCGGTCTAATTTCTTTTTTTTTTTCAGATGAGATGCGTCCTGCAAAAAAACTGAAAGCCATGGATTTGCTCTTCGGCAACAGTTTTCAGCAGGTGCCAGAGACCTGCCCTCTATCCAGGTCTGCTATCGAGATCAGCAGAGAAGAGGTACTCAAATACAGATCCATGGCTCCTCTGCCACTGACTGAAAGTCCACTGGACTGGTGGAAGTCCCATGAGACAGAGCTATCAATCCTTGCAAATCTGGCAAAAAGTTATTTTTGCATTCCTGCTACCAGTGTGGCCTCAGAAAGAGTTTTTTAGCACTGCAGGAGACTGAGGGCCCTATCATACACCTGGTGCAATGCGACGCAAGTGTTTTTGCTAGTTTCAGCCCGACACACTTCTCATTTTCCCGTCCTGCGCCACGATGTTTAAGTAGCAAATGCATTTGCGCCCATTTGTGCTCTCATGGGCGTGCTGGTCTAAAAAAGAGGTGTGTTCAGGCGCATTATTGGCACGTTGCTATTTTGAGGAACTGAAAATAGACTGCGCCATAGACCAACTCAAACCTGGTCTAAAGTCAATGGCACAATATTTTTTTTGTTATTTATTATCTGATTATTTATAAGTTAATGTTAGTTCCAGGCCAGAGGGAGCACCCAAGCAACAAGGATCTCAATTTTAATTTTGACAATTTAAACAGCAGGATTAAATAAATTAATCGCAATCCTACTGTGCATCAAGCGCCTGCCGCCATTGTTTTGAATGCGCTCGAACACTAACCCGGAACCGTCCAAGGAACAAAGGCTGTATCCGAAATCGCCCCCTATACCCTCAAATAGTGCACTATTTGAGTGGACACCCATTTTAAGTGGTGTTCGAAACCATAGTGGACGTTTTCGAGTGCACTCATTCAATCCCACAATGCACCGCAAAAACGAGTGTACAACCGATGTATACTCAACGGCTAGAGATAACCCATAATGCACTGTGAGAGTCGCGCGCCGAATGAATTCCCGCGTCTCGCCAGAAGATGGTGCCCGCAGCTGAATCATTCATTCATTACTTTTAGAAGCACTCGTCCACGGCGTAATACAACACAGGTACAAATTAATTGTAAATTGACTTTTAGGGTTTATACATAATTTCCGTGACAGAGTTCAAGATAAATCCTTCAGTCTTGCTACTGGAGCTGCCCGCTTCAAATGATTATTAAACAGCAAGCAAATTATGCAAAAGCGGCAGTCCTTCCGGTGCACCGAGTGTCTGAATTCACTCACTCGTTTTCATTCACTCCTTCAAGTGAACTGTATGAGTGGACTAATGTAGGGAATAGTGAATGAGGGTATAGGGGGCGATTTCGGATACAGCCAAATACATCACTTCCTTAAGAAGTTTATATTAGCTTAAATGTGTGCAACTACAATTTTTGTCATGTAATTTGGAATCAGTAACGGATTACAATTTGTATGTAATCTGCCCAGCTCTGTTCATGCTGTTACAGCTACATTGTTGAATCAAATGTTTTATTTTATGTCTATATCTTTTATTCAAACCTACAATGACTGGCTAGTTGATGTAAGGGTGCCAACAGAATTCTGTCTTAAAGTGTAGCTGGAAAACTCATACCTCAGAGTCAGTCATTGGGGTAACATTTATTTTGATAGTCCATTTAGACATTCAACTAACTTTTATTAATTTTGCAACTACATGTCAACTAGCAGTCATCAGAACCGTTGCAAGGGCTGTGTGACGTGTGCGACCACGGGGCCTTGTGTAATTTGGCGAAGGGATTGCGAATTGACCCAGGCATTAAGGCCCAGGATTTAAAAGGGATTTCAGAGAACAAATAAAAATAGTAAAAGAAATACAATGTATTGTAATGCATTTGAACTATTTGCGAATAATTTTTATGGTAACACTTTAGAATAGGGAACCCTTATTCACTATTAACTACGACTTTTCCCTCAGTAAATTCCTAATTGGCTGCTTATTAATAGTTAGTAAGGTAGTTGTTAAGTTTAGGTATTGGGTAGGATTAGGGATGTAGAATAAGGTCATGTAGAATAAGGCATTAATATGTGCTTAATTACTACTAATAAATGGCTAATATTCTAGTAATATGCATGCTAATAAGCAACTAGTTAAGAGACCTTAAAATAAAGTGTTACCATTTTTATTTTAAAATATGTACACATTCACTCTTAATAATATGTTGAAAACGGCTCTGTTAATGTGTTTTGTGTCATCACATTAAAACAGATAACATGGATCAAAATTACGTATTTTCAAATTAAAAATCAAAATGGCAACTTTTGACGAGAGAAGTTTATGTCACTGGATGACTGTCAGTCATTTAGCAGTTGATAGAGTATATTAAATTGTTTAGACAGCCTATATGATACCTTGAATTTTTTCACTGTTAAAACTGATGCATATTGTGCAGTAATTTACACCGTTAGTTCGCTGAAGCATACTGGCCTGAAAATATAATATTTTACATATTGTGTCATCCTAAGAAGATACAGAGAGATGCAGTGCAGCAAAGCAGCATCAAGAATATCAGATATTGGGAATGTGTCCTCCTCAATGTCTACTGATATTGTGTAATGCAAACAGTACAGAATCACTCAACAATATCACTTAAAGACTTTTTATTCATAAGTACAATATCACTCTATTGTAAAGAAAATCAGACTTAAAAACAACTGTCCTTCCTGTTTTAAAGAAGACATAACATTTTGGATGGCAGTAAAAATAAAGAAACAGCAAACATATTAAAGCGTCTGAAAACCAACAAGCCTCTAAACACACACACGCAATAACTTCATCATTGCAGAGCTGCAAATTTAACCACTCTTATAGGCACTATCTAGACAAACTTCATTCTTTACATGGCTAAATAATAGCATTGTAGATAGATACAGTCACTAACTCACACTGGGACCTCGCATAATGCCAGTCATTAATGTATTAGTAGACTGTCTGCTTAACACTTTATTTTGATGGACATTCTACCGATTATAACTTTGCAAATACATGTCAACTAACCATAACCTAACACGCATTCAAGTCTGAAACATAACACATAAGTCGCTTAAACCAAGTAAAATAATTATATTGAAACAATAAACTCAAATAACTACATGAAGATTTAATGGATTAAACATTTGTGTTACATAAAGTAAAACTATGAATATGAATTGAAATATTACAACTAGTTTAAAGCTACACATATAACAGCTTTGAAGTTCAACAAACTTTAAAATGATTAGTGGGCTGAGATTAAGACAGAACAACACACAAAAACACTACACATATCCACACCTACAAATCTGTACCTTTACAAACATACATATTTACAGAGCGAATATAAATACATTTTTTACCCCACCAAAAAATCAAATGAGTTCTGCATATATTGGTTCTAAGTGATGAATATCACATGTATATAAAAGTGACAGTTTAGAATTCTAACAAACTCAATAGACACATGATGCAGAGTTACCCAACTAATAAAATCTCTTCTACAGCAATGATTGTAGATTTGAAAAAACAAACAAACAAACAAACAAAAAAATTAGTACATTAGTTTAAAATTAATTCTCAAGTCCTCCATTTACACTACTGTACTAGTTCTCTCATCATTGGTGTTATGTGAGTAAACTGATCCTGTGGCCTGTGTAGGGTTATTATTCATACACTGCAGTCTACCACAGGGTGTCTTATAGAGGAGACAGACAAGATGCCTCCTATATTTCTCTCGCACAAACACAAAGAGAATGGGATTGATGCAGCTGTGTGAAAAAGCCAATGCTTCTGTGATCTGCAGACTTAGATGGATTGCCTTACTAAAGTCACAGGAATTAGATATGAGTTCTTTCTGCTCTAAGACTTTCACAAAAGTAGCAACGTTATATGGAGCATAACAGCAGAAGAACACCACCATCACAGTGATGACATGGCATATGTCCTGCTTTCTGGAAGAACGGGCTGCCAGGAGTCTCTTCAAAATCATTGAGTAAAAAATTCCTATTACGATAAGAGGGATAATTAAACCTATGACGTTCATTTTAAAGATAGCAAAAATCCTCGAAGAAAAATAAGAATTTTGATCACTTGTTGGATAAAACGCATAACAGAAGATTTTGTTTTTTGCATTTTTGGTTTTGAAGTGCGTCATCTCAGGAAATGCTACATAAACAGCAATAATCCATATGACTACACTGGCTAAGATTCCATATGTTCTTGCAAGCACATCATGAACTATTGCCATGTATTGATCAATACTCATCAGTACAATGAAGAATATAACACTGTAAAATCCAATGTAGTAGGCACTGAAGACCACAGTGCACATTACATCTCCAAAGATCCACTGGTCTCTGGCATGGTGTGCCAGGAAGGGGAAAGATGAAACTAGCAGCAGGTCAGCTAAAGCCAGGTTCAGGAGACAGATGTCAGTCATACTTCTCAGCTTGGTACCCATACAGACCACCCAGACCACCAGCATGTTACCCAGAAAGCCCACCACAAAATAAAGCGAGTATAAAATGGGAAGAATTCTAGCTCCATGATTTCCATAAACACAGACCAATTGAAAATCCAAATCATCGTAGTTGCCCGAATATTCATATGGCTCATCATCCGTGCTGTCATTTGAATAGAAAAGGTAGTGTAAGGAAAACAGAACTCCACTTTCCACTTTGACTTAAAAAATGTACTTTATAATGATGTGTTTAAATGTGATAAGATCTCACCTGGATGTAATATAATGTAGGTCAAGAGGACCACTGGTTACCATCTTTGATGAAGACAGTGCAATGGTTTTGCTCAGGAAATAAGTGCTATCAAAAATTAGACAAAGAAATGTATCACTCAGTGGATAAGTATCTGCGGTGAACATCTCAGGCATTGGTTTATCACACATCCTGTGGATGAATTAAATTGAAAATAAATAAATAAAATCAGTGGTACACGTTTTGTATAAGTATAATTAATAAAAAATAAAATAAATAAATTGTCCATACACTGTAAAAAGTGATCCACTATATTTACTCAATAAAATTGAGTAATCCACTATATTTACTCAATAAAATTGTGTCAACAGATTACAAGCAATATTATTAATTAAATTCAACACAAAACAATTCATTAGAATTAATCAAATGAGATGCTTATAAATTATCCATTCAAAATGAGTAAAATAGCACAAACAAATTAAGTAAAATTTAAACAAAAATATTGGTTTCATTGGACAAAAAACACTATGCTAGTGATACTATGTTATGCATGCCAGGCCAGTAGTTGGCGATCAAGAAACACTGCGCAAAAACGTAATATGCATGCACATGACGTCACCTTTTTCACAAATTCATGTTTTTGTTGTTTACATGGAGATGATACAGGCATCTTGTTCAAAAGCTTGTGTTTCCAGGCCCCAAAAACAGTTATTGAAGACACCTGATGTTAACAAACAGAATAACTGAAGGAGAAAATCTGAATTTTTAGGTTACCATTACGGTGGTCAATGTTTGCTTTAGTTGGGCTCTTGACCCTTGACTCTTTTAACATTAGATATTGTTTGGCTGCTGTTACAGAGTTAAACAACAGTTAGACAAGCCTAATGAAAAGGTGGTCTGGTGTTGTTGATTATGTATTGTCATCATCATTTGCCCTGAATCTCTGAATTAGATTTACTTTGATTACAGCAGTCCTGTAATTCTACAGTATAAGATCTGAAATTTTCAGTATAATCCAAAGGGTTTCTTAAAAATTGTTCTTTTAGGCACACTCTGACATCAAGAATCAGAGTATGAATCTCAACAACGGTGATAAACAGATCAACTCTGAACGTCACAAAACAAACTACTAAAAATATGCAATGCATGATGGGAGCTATTGATGAGTTTTGATTGGTGGCACCCAGAATGCACTGCAGCATTTGATGGTCACCATTGTTGAGGTTCTCACGCTGATACTTGATGTCTGTGTGTCTAGATGAAAGCTTTTTTTTATTATTTGATTTGAAGAACTTTTAAATCTCTGTTTATGCTGAAAATTTCAGACATTACACTGTACAATCACAGGATGGCAGAAACCGATACGGTAAATCCAACTCAGCGATACAGGTCAGATGATGATGTCAAAACATAACCAACACCACCCGATCACCTTTTCTCTTGGCTTGTCTTAACTGTTGTCTAACTCAGTTACAGCAGCCAAACAAAATCTAATGTTAAAGAGTCAAGGGTCAAGAGCCCAACTAAAGCAAACATTGACCACCGTGATGGTGACCCAATGGTAAAACATGATTTTCTCCTTCAGTGATTCTGTGTTAACATCAGGTGTCTTCAATAATTCAGTTTTGGGGCCTGGAAACACAAGCTTTTGAACAAGATGCCTGTATCATCTCCATGTAAACAACAAAACATGAATTTGTGAAAAGGTGACGTCATGTGCATGCATATTACGCTTTTTGCAGTGTTTCTTGATTGCCAACTACTGGCCTGGCATGCATAACATAGTATCACTAGCATAGTGTTTTTTGTCCAATGAAACCAATATTTTTGTTTAAATTTTACTTAATTTGATTTTGTTCTTTTACTCATTTTGAATGGATAATTTATAAGCATCTCATTTGATTAATTCTAATTAATTGTTTTGTGTTGAATTTAATTAATAATATTGCTTGTAATCTGTTGACACAATTTTATTGAGTAAATATAGTGAATCATTTTTTACAGTGTATAGCCATATGGGCCCAGGCCGTTAGGGGGCCCCAAATTACGACTTTGGTTATTTATTTTTATTTTTTATTTGATCGCGTCTTCTAACACTTTAAAGGACAGATACACCTTGTCAATTTTTTTTTATTTGTATGGCTGTTCATAATATTTTTTATTAAATGTGACCAAATTTCATTGTGAATAAATGACATTCTTGAACTGACCCGCATGCGCAAAAGAACAACAACAAGACGGCATGAAGCGCGCTGTCATAAGGAAGTAAACATGGAGGCCACTGCATTTTAATAGTTTACCCTAATTTTACGTGTTTACTCTTTCATTTATAAGCTGATGTGCCACGAAAGCCAGCAAATTCGCGAGTAGGCTATAAGGAGGACGAAGTTGAGGAGAAAGAGAGCAAAGTTTTTAAATATTTACAGTACGACCCCTTATGTTTAGCTTGTAGAGATGTCACTGTAATACACTGTAAAACAACACCACTGCCTCTCCCTGACTCCCTTCTGCAACTTTCTGTCATGTTTAGCCAGTGACCAAAGAACTACTGATATATCAAATCTTTGAAGTGACTCTCGACACCGTGAAATACAAAAGTATGTCAAAATACTCTCTTGGCCGCCTCAAAAACAATTTATTATCTGACAATTTAAAATCCTCAACAAGGCAGCCCAAACGATGTAACAGGCAACGTGATGTCTGGCCCTCCCATCAAAAGTTCGTTAGACTTTTCCCTATTTTCCTCACTTTTATTTGCTTTAAATGCATGTGCAATTCATTTAAAGCAATTCGGCGTCAATTGAATGAATTGACAACAAAACAAGTACGACAAATTCACTTAGGCTATATTAAACATAGAATGTTTACACAGAATGTTTAATATATTAACAAAGCGAATACAAACACCATGCTAGATAATGGCAAAAGTCAAAAGGCCTTCCAAAGTCTAAAATGTTTTTAAAGCAGGCGCTTTTATATTTTGTTTCGAAATTAAATCTTTCGCCAACTTCCTTGTCTTTCAATTCAATTCAATTCAAAATTGCTTTATTGGCATGACTGTAAAAAATACAATACTCGTCAGCTCGACTCACTCTCCTCACGTGATCAATGAAATCCGACTCCTGCAGCTGATCTGAGATGCGACTGTTGTTCGGCACACTGCATTGTTAAAAAAAAAAAAAAAAAAACAACCTTTATGATGTTAGTTTCAATAAATAAAAAAATGGTAAAAACAAGGAAATTTCTCTGGCATTTCGTTCTTTTTGCTGTATCCAAACTTAGGCTGCAGAACCGTGACACCACTGTGAGTCCTATCGAAACGAACTCACTGCTCTTGACTGAATAACTTAAGATTAATCTATAGCCTATTACATTTATACAGTGAAGAGTATGCCATGTTATTTTACATTTGATTATTTAATTTCTGTACTTGAACGCCTACAAATCTAAAAACCCAAAATATCTTTAATTTGTATCTTTGTTCTATTTATTTATTTGTGCTATTGCTTGTAATTTGTTCTTCTTACTTATTAAGCGTTCAAAGGAAAAAAAATCATCTGGTAGAAGGGGGCCCAAATTTCTGTTTTGCATACCCCCCTTAAAACGCTTCATGGCGCCCCTGGCTATAGCCTTTAGAACAGGTGAGTTGCCCTAGTTCACACAGTTCCAATACACTGCGATGGGTTAAATCAATAAGCAGACACACGGGACTACAGTCAAGCACAGACCAGTATTGCAGTGCACAGGAAATATCAGCAGTCATTTTAAAGCAGTTTATTTAATTAATATTGAGTATTAATTTATGTTCACTTGTATTTTTTTTCCTCAACAGGGGAAATAACTAAATACTCTATTTTTATTTATTTATTTATTTTTTTGTGTACATTCAAAATAATTACAAAATGTCATGCCTTTGAAAAATAAAGAAAACAACAGCATGCAACACTTTTGGCGCGTCTTGGTCTCCCTGAACATCTTTCTGTTGCACGCCACACGAACCAATCCAAAGTGATACTTGACGCGCCTACTTTTAAAAGTCTACATTTAGATTATTTGGCCTTAAATGCATCATATAAGCCACTTTGGAAAAAAATCACTGTATGTATCATGATAAAAAAAAAATCACTTTACAGTCTGAAAAATATGGTAGGCTAAAGCAAATTATTTCGCGGATCACTTTAAGAACCGCTGGCCTACACAGAAAAAAGCCTCATCTAGAAACTGCCTCGGCACGAGTTGTGTCGAGCTATTCATTACTATGCTTGTTTGATGAGAAAAAGAGGAAATGTAGTTGCAATAAAATGGTTATAAATCCGTACACTAGGACTACTATTCTGCAGCGCGGAACTGCAGAAGTACTGATGACGGCACGGTTGATCTTTGGCTGACCAATCAGCAGAAAGGGGCGTTTAATTCCTCCCCCCCCCCCCCTCCCCTCCCTCTACATCTCCCCCTCACACTGACAGAAATTCACGTGAATGTTCACGCGATGTTATCTTAATTTTACATTCCAACTTGTAAAAACCATTCACCTCCTCGTCCTTTTTATGAGCTGTTTTCCGAAGCTTTCGCTTCTCAAGACGGCCACCGTCAATGAGCTTTGCGCTCTAGTGTCTGGTAAAACGCGTTCAAACCACTGTAGCATAATGCAATCTATTAACTACGCACATCATAAAGTTTTAGGCAAGTAGGCTATCCATATTATGGCAAAATGTTTTAATAAGACTGAATTTGAATTTAAGTTGATCACGGTTAATAAAAAGACATTTTAAGTTTAATTATAACGCGCATGTCCACTATTATTCGAAGAACGAACAAATTATACAGCGAAAAAAGAACATTTACATTATCAAAGAATATTACTGTAGCGTGAGTGTAAGCACTCAAAAAAAATCTATAAGCTATAATCAGTGAGGTTGTCTGCAGTGTTTGATGAATTAATCTCTTACATCGCACATAGGTAGGCTACATCTGCACTTTGATGTTTCTGATGAGAGAATTCGATAAAGTGCATTGACCAAAACTTTTGTGTATCAGCGATGTCAATATTTAATAAAATCCCCTTAAATAATAGAAATATTAAAGAAAAAATTATTGAACTAAAATCACAAAAGCACATATATATAGGTTATTGGTTTGCATATAGGCTACATCTTCATTTGTATGTTAATCTATAAGAGTTTGGGGTGTTTATAGGATTTTGCCAAAAATCCCCCACGTGGCCCCGCCCTGCTACATCAAGCCCCACCCTCAGATAAAATATGCTATGGGCGTAAATAAAGTTTATGGTGACCAAACATGGACTGCAGCCGAGGGATGTTTTGCCCGTTTTGTGGCAAACACATGAGCAGCTTAAGGCGGTTTTGCTTTACGTGTGGTCGGTGTTTGGAGTTTCTAAAGGACGCGGACCAGACGGAAACACAGGGGACGTCTCGACAGCCGGGCAGTGTTAAGCTGCTCATGTGTTTGCCGCAGTCCATGTTCGGTCACCATAAACTTTATTTACGGCATTTACTGCACAACCACAAGACGAATTTACCGCGCTCACCAACAACAACACCTTTCACCGCGTCACTTCCCGCGTGTGGTACATTCCCTTTCCGTGAAGAATCTGTCATTGTAAATTTGTTTCGGGACTGGTAAAAGTGTTTTGCGTCTTGTTAATTTGTTTTATGATAGGTAAAAATGTTTTCCAAAATGTAAATTTGTCTCGAGCTTCGTAAAAGTGTTTCACACTTTGTAATGTTGTTTTGCACTTCCCGGCCACCGTAGTGATGAACATCTGCTGTTAACAAACAGAATCCCTGAAGAAAGAGAAGCACAAGAACTATTTCAACTGACTTCAGTCACAGCCTTAGATGATATCAACTGAAATAAAATATATTAAATCTCTCAAAATCTGATTAAACAACCCCACAAACAGCATCACCAGCTCCACTTATTAATAACCAGACTGGCTTTATTTTTTCTTCTTTTTCTCTGGCTGTTGTAACCATGTGTTCCTCAAACATATTTGTTACAACTCAAAAGCCCAGAGAAAATTATCAGTAGTTGGTTGTTATATGTTTACAATGGTGGGCATCTGTTAGTGAACTGATCTCATTGAGCACGATTATGGATTCATTGTGTGTCTAATCTCGGGTTAAATGAATGTATTGATTATAATAAAAGTGGTTCCAAGAGCCACTGGTTCTGTGACAGTCAGTTAATATAAAGGACTTTCTAAACAGTTTGCCCACAAAAAGTTTTAATCTATGGCAGAAGTTAGACTCACACAGACATCAAGAATCAGCTTGTGAACCTCAACAATGGTGACCATAAAAAAAAAAAATCATGCTGCAATGCATGCTGGGTACTAGCATAGTACAAAACTCATCCATCGCTCCCAGCATGCATTGCTGCATGATTTATTTATTTATTTATTTTTTATGGTATATATATATATATAGAATAATAGACCATATACTACACTGATATGAAATAATGTCATATCTTTACATATCTATATCATTTCAACTTCATCTCAAAAACTCAGCTCAATAAAACAGGCAATATGCCAAAAATAGGGGGTAGCTATGAGTACAGATGTGAATAAATTAATATTAAGCTATGAGAAAATAATAACTTATAACTTTTTTAACTTATTTCATGTGCAGATTTTCAACATTAAAGAAAAATGTATGTACCTCAGATCTGCAGCCACATTACCCTTTTAGTCTATTTCTTTGGCGCACCGCACATTTTATTTAGCTGTCCAGTTATCAAAATCTGTGTGGCAAAGCTGCGTGATGCACTGGACAACTTGGGGCGAATGCATTTACATTATAGTGAAGCGCAGACCAGTAGGCCTATTGATTTTAGTATATCCAGCAGTCATAACTTTTATTTTAGACAGTACAGTTTAATTAATGAGTATAAATTGATTTCATTTTAGACAGAAAACAGTGTGTTTTATGACTTAAAACACAGGCGTTTCATTCTTGAATGAATCCGAGTCTTTGAATGAATCGTCCGTAGGCGCGTTCGACTTGAAGCGGCGTTGTGCAGAATGGTCAATGTATGACATCAAAGTACCGCGAGAGCAATTCGAAAGCATAAGGATCCATCTGCTCTCTTATCGCTCTCTTGCGGTACTTTGATGTCACACAGTGATCATTCTGCGCAGCACTCCTTCAAGTTGAATGCGCCTAGTGGTTCAATGACCCATTTGCTCTGCTCCTGAACAAATCAGCATTTAGAAGGAATCGGTTGAATTGATGACTCTATGACTCATTCATCAACACAATGACTTGCCGCCACCTGCTGGCAATGTAACCTTCATAATTCAAATATCCAGTTGTTTCATTTTGTCACTCATTTCATATTTCTGTCTGTAGGCTATTCAAAATATTTTTGTTTAAAACATTAATCTCATTCCATAATTCAATTACTTTGTTACTGCATTTACTGCTTTCTGAGCAGCATTAATTGTGTAAATACATCTAAATTCAACTTAAGATGCAGCTTCTGTGCCACAGTGCAAAGATGGCTTTTGCTGATACTGATTTAATTGGTAACACCTATAATGTCATATTTTTCAAATATTGACTAGATTCAGGAATTTAATGTAATGACATGCCGTCAGATAATGACAGTATCATATAAACTTCTCTATGAAAAAAAACTTGAAATAATAATCAAAACGGTAAGATAGCTTTATAGTCATACTAAAATCAATACTAGTCTGCACTTCACTATAATGTAAATGTCACGCAGCTTTGCCACACAGATTTTGATAACTGGACAGCTAAATAAAATGTGCAGTGTGCCAAAGAAATAGACTAAAAGGGTAACGTGGCTGCAGATGTGAGGTACATACATATTTCTGCAATAAGCACCTAATATTTGCCATAGAGAATCTATGCCTACACAGAAGTAAGCCCTGTCTATAGGCGCTGCCCCACTATGGTTTGTGCCAAGCCATTTGTTAGTCTGGTTGTTTGATGAGAGGATATTTCTCATCAAACAACCAGAAAAATCTATAAAAGTTGCAATAAACACTTTTATTCTGTTGCACAAAACTGAAGACGACATGATGATGGGACCATTTGATCTTTGCTTGACCACACATGGAATTCGAACATTCAAGCCGTTTATCCATTTTCTACCCCTGCAAAAAATGTAACCATATTGCATAGTTGCTTAGAGTCAGTTGTTTTATTTGTGATAATAATTCAATGAAAAATGCCAAATTGTGCAGTCATAATTTTTGGCCATGCTGTCATACAAAGAAATTATGAACACATGTAAAAACAAGAGGAACAATGAAATGTACATAACTTATGTTGTAGTAAGTGTACCGATGTTGCCAATTTAGTGATTTTGTCCGTACAGCGTCAACGGACAACATAGTAGAATGTCATCACTGGAATTAATAAACAACAGACAGGACCGATCTCTTTTTTATATTATTTTTTTATTTTCTTTAAACACATTTTTCTGTTACATGTTCTTACAAAATTTCAGCCGAATGTTAATTATAAGTGTTAATTAGATGTGTTCATTACCTGTCTAATGATGTGTGTTTATGTTGAAATATAATAAACGGTTTGTCTTTTCAAATCATCTATTGCGTCATTATATTTATCGAGTTGGCTCCTGTGGTTTATGTTTCACGCTTCAGAAATGTGACGTTATTTCCGGTAAGGGAGCATAGTGAGCTCCGATGCTCCCTAGTTTTTGCGATGCATTGTGGTATTTTTCAGGGAGCGAACGTTCCATTGCACTGGAAGGATTTCACGATTGAGACAGCCCTTAAAATGGATGACTCCCTGATCAGTGCCCTGAATAATGAACAAGGGAGCTGATTGAGACGCAACCCTTATCTACATTCCGAGACTCTCCCATGACGTGAAGTTCACTGATCTAAATAAATATAAATATAGATCAGCGAACTCACCTTCATTAGGTCATCTAGCAACATTAAGTGTTAAAACTGTTAATACACTGTTAAAAAAAAAAAAATAAAAAATTGAGCCAACTTAAAATTTGAAGGCAACCAGCTTCAGCAGATTTTTGAGTTTGTAACAGCTGTAACTGATTCTGCTTACAGAATCCCAACATACTGTTTTGCCACTTTGCTTATATATTCAGATCAGAACAATTAAACCTTTCTAAGTTGTAAAAACGTAAAAAAAACCTTTTGGTTGGTTAGGATCCATGACTTAAGCCCCCATGATTTGGCCAGAGATGGGAAAACATTCACACCAGACCCTGAGGAAAACATGCCCCTCTGCAGCAGAACAGAATTCTTTGAAAGTTGTCAATCTTGCTAATAATATAAGCAAGGCCATCCAAGCCTTTAAAGAGGATGCCTCATTCTGAGAGGGATGGCTCCCAAGTGTGTCTTCCACAGGCAGCAACCTCCCATTTCCACGATTAAACCCTCCACTTTCAGTTTAAATATGAGCTGAATACGAATTTCTTCTATGACATCTTCACTTGAGCATGAAAGTTGGGAAGGAATGGAAGGCTCACAAACTTAAATGTGGGGCATTATTTGAGTAACACTCCATCTAGTGGCTGTGTTGTCACAGCTGATTGGTTCTCTCTTGTATTGGTAGTCAATGAGCTCGCTGCTCAACATTCAAATACTTAGCTAATGTTTGTGGTACTGTTGTCAAAAGTTCCGACCACGATACCATTCAGTACTGGAATGTTAAAAACATCCATTTCCTGCTAAGATTTGAGCGCTGTTGAGCAGATTCTTGAGCTGATTGGTCATTGTGTTCCAGCGCTCAACAGATATGACAGTGTGTGGCTTCAATGATCATTACTTCACGCTCTTGACTGAAGGCTCACACAGAAACACACGGGAGTGTTTGAAAGCCACATCTATTAGCGTATCTGTCTATGTGCAGATATATTAGGGATCTGCTGATGGTGACGGATACGCTGATAGACGCGGCTTTCAAACGCTCCCGTGTGTTTCTGTCTGAGCAGCGAGCTCATTGTCTACCAATACAGGAGAGAACCAATCAGCTGTGACATGATGTCATTATGTCATACTGAGTTAGATCTATCGGACTGTGCCATCTAGAGTTTCATGCCAGAACTTTGTATTTCTGTCATGACAACTCTCTGAGTGATTTGCATGGTAATGTTAATATATTTGGTTAATATTTTATGTATTGGCGGAATACATCTGCTGCTGCTGCAGAGTAAGTACCGAGACTTGCTACTGCCAATACATCCATAACATGCTGCTGTGAGCATGTAAGAAATACTGCTGCTGCATGTATAACATACATGAATAACCCCCCATGAAGCAGGAGACATTGAAATGAACAATACAAGCTAGTATGTGCATGTCGCTGAGTATAAGGATATAACTGCATCAGCACACATATGTGTCCACACTAGGGACACATTTGGCACACAAAATTTAACCCATGAGAACCCGGACCAATTTCCTCTTATAGGAAGATTATGGGGCATATAAAACAGACCAAATGGACCACTTATGACATGTTTCTGCGGTTGTTTTTGAAATACAACCCCTCCTTGTGAAAGATCTGTAATGTGACATATATATGACATTGGGCGTTTATGATAAATTTTTCATGTTACATATGTTACATTGGGCGTTTATTTCTCAATTGAAAAACATTTTTTATCATTTAGTTTTTTGCTAAATAACGTTTTTTAATGTTTATTTGCTTTTCCACAACATACATCAAAATTATTACTTTTCTGGGAAGTATTACATTTTCCAGAAGTAATACAGTTTTTGCATTTAATTTGCTTTGTCACAACATATTTGAAAACCACATAACTGTGACCATTATATTTTACAACAACTCTTTTGTAACATATAAAAATTCTACCTTTTCAGGTATATGGTTTAACCAGAAATTAATCTTTAGATTTTTTTTTTTTTTTTTTTCACAATTTGAAAATGTGCAAACTGAATAAAAATAAATAACTACCTTACACTGGAGGTCAACATGCTAAACGTGTGTAGATTTGTTAAAATATACTTTGAAATGAGCAGCAGAATATATATAACACTAAAATAATTGAATCAGCTAAATTAATTGAGCAGCTCATTAACATTTTTACCATTTTTCTTAATGTGACAAATATGTCTCATCAAAATTCCACCTACTTTTATAAAGTTAAGAGCCCGATGTGACATACAGTATGTGTCACCACAATATCACCACAATTTGTAACTTGTTTTATATCAATTTGTTCAAGAAATGTATTAAAATCAGGTTAAGAGTAATCTAGGATATGTTATTAAAACATTAGAATTTAATTAATGTAAAGTGTGACTGAACAATAAAGAATCAAAACACTTTCAAACAATATCTAGGGCATGTTGTAGTAAAGATTAAAATGTAAAAGAAAAGTTGGAAAATAAATAACCTATTAAGTCTATAGCCTATAAGTCTACCAGGTTTCCTGGGTAACGGCTGCATTTCTGCTGTTCAGTGCCATCTGCTGTCAAAGCGATGACGCATTCATCCAGAGCGTCTCTCACACGCTCCGCCATGCGCTTCTCATCCCTGCTTGTTTACATCAGAGTGCACTCGGTCTTTGACACAGCATACAGCGATGTTATGCATTGTGACCAGTTTATGGGAAAAGTATTCTTAACATGCATTCAAAATTCTGAAGAATTTGTAATAAATAATTATTCTTGGTATTTTGAAGTGCCCACGATAACAATATCATGCATGTTCATTATCGTGACATATCGCATTACCGAATAGTATGGAGCGAATTTTGTGCCGATATTTATTAAAGGGGTGGTTTACTGCTTTTTTTCTTTGCTTGATTGTGTTTATGGGGTGCGATATAACGTCTTCGTGTTTCGTTTGTTAAAAAGCGCCTTATTTTTCATATATTTCACCTTTATTGTAAGCCGCTTTCTCCTCTGTCATTTGAACGACCGGTTGACTTTCTGATTCTATGAAACCACTCCCTCAGAAACAGGCAATGGGCTCAGATTGGTTAGTTGGGCCGGTGTGTTGTGATTGGCTAAACTGCGTACTGCACATTGTCCGGAAACTTCATGCCCATTACCTTCACTGGGTGACAGTCGCATGTGCTGCGGTCAAATGTAAATAATGGTGTCAATATTGCCATATCAGTTTGAGCCAGAATCAGACACAGAAAGCGGTAATGAAGAGAGTCAAGCAGAACTTCCGCAAGCACGGCTCTTACGAAACGTTTCTGAATGGAAGTTTGCTGTTGTGATTACATATAATTTTTTGAAGTTTGTGTTTGTCTTATACACACAAAATAGCATCAAACTAACTGGCCACTAGAACCAAACAGCGTTGGCTTGTGTTTACGTTCTTGATCAAATCGAAAAATTATGTCATAAAGTATACATGGAAAATACATTTACAAAATTAGTACATAATTACAAATTCGGGTCCAAAATGTTCGTACGCGTTTGTCAAAGACACACGAAATAGCATTTAACTAACTGGCTACTAAAGCCGGCATTGGCATTTGTTTACGACCTTGATAAAACTAAAACATTACGTCTGAAATTATACATGCAAATTCATTTAAAATTATTAAATCTTACTTACAGGTTGTGGCCCAACAATTGCTGCCTCTGTTTTTAAAGTTGGAACCGCTCCATGTTTTAGTAATAGTTTCTGTGTGAATCCGGCATTGAACTCATGTAGATTCTGGAAGCTGTCTTCCGTAAAATGCGCAGCACAGAGACCTAAACTAGGATTGTAATTGTCAGGAACATAATCAAACATAAATTTTAACCATTGTTGACGAACTACAGCATCTGTAGGAAGCCCGAACACAGAAGACCTGACAGCTGGGTGAAAATAACACCGTTTTGACGGCATGGCTACAACTCTCCACTATAACTCTTCCTCTTCGACAAAGCCGCAGAACATGGCTTTGCCCCCTCTTTGGCATGTTCCGGAGGGAGGGGTTGATGCAAATTTATGGGTTTATTACGTATGCAACCCGGGAAGTATCTCGTTGTAGTCCCATATGAGTCGTTTTTGTAGGCATTAAACTTTCAGATTTTTAAAAGACGATATCTCCGCTTACTTTGAACTTTCAGAGCAGCAACTTTGCAGATACTGTTGATGCACCAACAGCAACATTACACACTGTTTAAAATGAAAAAAGTGAAATCGCAGTAAACCACCCCTTTAAACAAATCCAGCGTTTTGCAAATAAACACAATCTGCTTTGCAAAGAAAACTCGACTTTCAAACAAACACAAAGTGATTTGCAAATACAAAACTCTATTTGAGAGAAAATGCATAGGTATGGACAAATATGTATTGTGTGTTACAACTGTGAGACTCATTTGCCTTTTTATGATGAAACTTGACTTGATTTTCTCACAAATGCGTGCAGGCAGATTTTCTCACAAATGCAATTGAGCAACTTCCTTTTCCAAAAACAGCAGATGGTGCTGTTGGTCAATTTACGCTAGTCTCTCGAGACGCATGTTTACCTTTTCAGGGAATACAGCAGACCAACATGAGTGGGGAACATGTGAGTTTCTGTCTTACTATATCTATAATTAACCATTTAGATGTTTTCACAAAGCGACCCTACTACAGCGTCAGTGAAATTCACAATAAGTTGCTAACATGATTGATTAGTACAAAAATCAGTGGTGACATGGCTAAACATTTAAGTAGGCAGTCTTTCTCTATAAAAACTGATCCATTCTCTGTACCTTTTATCCTCTGTTGGATCGCGGGATATAGAATATATAGGCTACATATGTTGATAAAATTGTTCAACATTCAAAAAAATGCAGGGGTATAACAATTAATTGTCACAATATATTGTAATACTAAAATGCAGAAGTATTTTGGATAGCAACAACTGTGTACCAGAAATTAATTTTATTTTTACATTAGGTCAAGTAAGATTCTGCTATATTGTTGAGACATAAGGGCCTTTTGCACCGCAGGAACATATTTATAGTACCCAAACTAATTGTGAAACTACCCACTTTTTGGCGTGTTCGCACCACGGGAACTAGGAACGGTTTTAGTTCCAGGAACTTCATTGGAGGAACTAAATTAGCTCCTACTTCAGAGTAGGGTCTAAAACAGTTCTAGGAACTATCCGTGACGTAAGTGTATGCTTATTGGCTAAACGCGTACGAAAACGCCCTCACCCACCATGATTTAAAACACTGTGTAAACATATACTGTGTAAACACTGTATCATACTGAGAGCATTTATAAACGGCATTTACCTGAAGACTTCGTCTACGACATTTTGTGTTTATATCAGCCTCAATGAAATGTAGCACTGCAAGTTGTCGTTGGAGATTCGACGTACTCCTTTCCTTTCTTTCAATCGCTTGAAGTATATGTAGAATTATTGTGAAACCCTGCAAGACACAACAAAAACACAGCTCCGATCACAGCGTCCTCCATCCTCCTGTTGTTAACGTTGTTCTTCTTTGTTTTCGTTGCTGAACGCCGCGCACAAATGACGTCGCTGTCGACCGGCTTTAGTCACTTCTTAGTACCCACTGTTGGTGCGAATGCAACCCTTTAAATGGTACTGGGAAATAGTTCGTGCAAAATCGTCCCAGTACTTTAGTACTGTACTTTTAGTTCTGGAACTAAAGCGGTGCGAAAGGGGCTATAAATGCACATAGTAAGAATTCAAGAAAACAAGTGGACAATTCAGCAGCATATTTTATTCATGCTGCAATGCATGCTGGGAGTCATAGATGAGTTTTGTACTGTGCTGGTACCCAGCATGCATTACCTAGCATGCATTGCAGCATGAAGCTTTTGATTGTCACCATAGTTGAGATTCATATGCTGATTCTTGATGTCTCTCCTTGTGTAAATAGTTCAAAATATTTTAAACCCAAACTGTTTTTAAATTCTTATTTCCTGGTTGTCACAATGTTGCTCATGCTGCAAATCACCGAAAATCTAAAAATATAAAACAGTCGTATAACTAGACTATTATACAATAATAATATAGCAAGACTCTAAGTCAGTCCAGTAAATAATGGCTGTGACAATTAGAAATAGTCAACAGCACCTGACCAACCATAACAATTTTGCTTAAGAACACAATTATAGCAATTAAACAAAAAACAATGTTGAAAAGTCAAGGGTCAGGAGCCCAACTAATGCAAACACTGATCTCCACAATGGTAGTGTGAAACAAAACAATAAAACGTCATCATCTAAACCTCTGTTCATTCTAAAATCTTCTGCAGATGTCTGACACAAATAAAGTCAGTCTGGTTAGTAAAGTGTGGAGCTGGTAAAGCTGTTTGAGTTGTTTAAATCTTCAGTTGATTTCATCTAAGGCTGAGGCTGAAGTCAGTTGTAGTTCTTGTGTTTGTCTTGTTTCTCTTTTCTTCAGTGATTCCGCTCGTTAACAGCAGCTGTTCGTCATTGGCTGAATTCACTCATTAGTTTTCATTCTCTCTGTCAAGTGGACTATATTAGTAAACTCATGTAGGGAATAGTGAATGAGGGTGTAGGGTGTGATTTGAAACACAGTATCTGAGTGTAAACTTTGAACGCTGTTTATTCCCGATATATAGCAGCAGACTACTTTCTCGAAAATGACAAATATTACCCAGAATGCATTGTTTTAATGGAAAACAGCATGCTACTGTCAAAATTTGGCTGTTTTTTTTTTACAGCGATTTTTAACAATGTACATGTTTACCTGGCTGACCTCAGATCATTAACATGTGAACAGAGTGCTCAGTGTGAGGCGGGATCACATTACAGGAGAAACTGTACCTCTCCTTACTTTCATACAGATTATATAGCTGTAATCAGAGAATATTTGTTTTCAATTTGAATTGGTTTATTTAAAAGTAGACATGTCAAGCTTTCTATACATATATGTATGATGTATGTGAGGCACATATTCACTGAAATTCAGGTTGTTTTATTCATGTGCCTATGTAGAAAATTCCCAGAGATGGCAGAGAACGCACCCTGTTTGTTTTCTTTATTTTACAAAAGCACACTGTTTTGTTGTTATTAAGACTATACACAAATAAAAGTAGAACCTTTGCAGTTTAAAACTATGCCATACTCGCATCTGTATTTATTTTTGTGGTCATCATGAAAATGTGACAAATCCCACGGTCTTCGACCCCAAAGAGTATTTTCTAATCATTCCTTTGTTAAAATCATTCTGAAATACTGGTAAACCACTGTTTATTAAAATGCTGAACTTAGTATTATATCAGCGTGAACTTGATCCTTCTCCCCAATTCACAGGACAAAAGTGACACCAGAAGAGAAATATTCATCATTTTGCTTGGCTAAAAAATTACATATTTATTTTAGACACAAATGATTGCACAGTGTTACAACATTTAAAAAGTTTTCGATATTGCACTAAACAATGTGACTTGTTTTAATTTTTGTTTTGTTAATAATTAATGACCTCTTGGGTGATATTACTATATCTGATACCAAATTAAATGATCTAAGCTTTCATTCTTGGTACACAATATTGTTGCTCCATAATACATTTGCATTGTAAAATGACTATATATTGTGACACAATATATTGTTATACCCCTGCATTGTTTTGAATGTTAATTAATTGTATCAACATATGTAGCCTATATATTCTATATCCCACGATCCAACAGAGGATAAGAGGTACAGAGAATGGATCAGTTTTTATAGAGAAAGACTGCCTACTTAAATGTTTAGCCATGTCACCACTGATGACACTTTTGAACTAATCAATCATGTTAACAACTTTACAGCACTTATTGTGAATTTCACTAACATTGTAGTGGGGTTGCTTTGTGAAAACACCTAGGCTAAATGGTTAATTAGAACAATAATAAGACAGAAACTCACCTGTTCCCAACTTATGTTGGTCTGCTGTATTCCCTGAAAAGGTAAACAGGTTTTTCGGGTCTCGGGAGACTAGCGTAAATTGACCAACATCGCCATCTGCTGTTTTTGGAAAAGGAAGTTGCTCAATTGCATTTGTGAGAAAATCTGTTTGCACACATGTGAGAAAATCTACCTGCAGGCATTTGTGAGAAAATAAAATCAAGTTTTGTCATAAAAAGGCAAATGAGTCTCAAAGTTGTAACACACAATACATATATTTGTCCATACCTCTGCATTTTCACTCAAACAGAGTTTTGGATTTGCAAATCACTTTGCGTTTGTTTGAAAGTCAAGATTTTCTTTGTAAATCAGATTGTTTATTTGCAAAATGCTGGATTTGTTTGATGAATATCTGCACAAAATTCGCTCCATAGAATACCAGCACATGTCTAGTCCACACACATGAATATTAACAGACAGGAACAGACAAGACACCCCCCACAAAGCCAAGACATATGTACTGCTGCTGCTCCAAAGAGCCATGTGAACCTCAAGAATTACTATCTATGTGTGCCTGGGCTACCACGTTAACCGGCTTAACTGCTCCAGCAGTCAAATACAGCCGGAAAAGAGAGAGTGGACAATTGCCAATAAAGAAAAAAAATTCAAAGATTCCACCATCTCCAGAGAGGATCTTGACGCTGCTATAGCTAACGGTATCAAGCTAGTGCTCATAGAGTAACAAAGTACTCTCGATTCGGTAGTGGCTTCGACTGTAAGAGACGCGATAGACTCTGTACTGACCCCAGCTCTCCGTGATCTACATTTGGATATACAAACGACCAACGATTCTGTAAAAGAGCTAAAAGCAGAAGTTGAAAATCTAGCAGCTGCACGTGAGGATAGGAGGACAGTCACAAACTTAAGAAATCAGCTGGAGCAACTCACCGAAAAAAACGGTTGCCGGAGGGGGCTGAAGGCTACGATGCAGCTGGCTTCATCAGAGCTAATCTTTCCAAGTGGATCCCTTCCCTGAAAGGCAGTGACATCGAGATTGACCAGGCCCATCGTGTGTATGATGGAAGGAAAAACTCTGATTGGCCGCGTACTCTCATCTTCCGTGTACTAAGATGGCATGACAGATCGACGATCCTGAAGGGTGCTCGGCAGGCATATCTGGTGAAATATACGCAGGACAATGCCAATTTCTTTTTGGAATCTTGCCCCTGCCCTGTACTTTCGTCCGCTGATTGGTAAATAATAATGATTTATTTTCTTTATTTTTCTTTATTATTATTGTTCTTCGGGCTGATGGAGAGCAGGTTCAATCACTATGCTTTTGGCTCAGTGGGCCTTTGAGGACATGTTTTGCATTGAAGTGGACTGGTCACGCATCAACATTTGTTTCTGTAGTTTTTATGCAGACCTACACTGAGAAAAATGATTTTGTGGTGAAGTAAATACTACATAAAAACAAATGTAATTTCTACATTAAATAATTTAGTTCAGGCAATAATTTAAAAAAATTAAGTAAATTCTATATTATTACTCAATTTAAACTTGTACAAATCAACGTTTGAACTCATAAGTATATTTTATTTAGAATTGTTTGTTATGTTTACAAGGATTCTTTAAGTTATGATCCTGTTTTTCCCATCATGCACTGGGGCATGAATAATTAAAAAGGTACAATTTTTCACTGTTTTTTAGTTGCATTTACACTATTTTATGGTTGCTTTTGTTGTTAGGTTAGTAACTTACTGTTTTGTGACATCTGGAGTTCATTTTCTACTCAAAAATGACCCATTCATACTCAAATACTATTCACTGATTGTTACCGTCATTGTGTAGGGTGTACCAGGTATTGAGGTCCCTGTTACTTTCAGTAATATTTGTTTTGGGTGGACATATTAGTTTAAAAGGATAACAAGCTGTTTACTTATACGTTTATAAGTAAACCACCTGATTTAATAGCAAGTATTTTATCCCCAGTGCAACATTGATTAAGTAAACTTTATAAACCGTGACTGAGTGAAATGTAGTAGTGCAGTAAGCAAACCAGTAGTAGTGCAGTAAGCAAACCAATAGTTGAAGATCTAAAATAAGTTAAAATGTTATTTTGGTTGAACTCAATTAATTATATTTTTAATATAAATTAGTTTAAATGTTAAGTTTAAAATTACTTAAATGTTAAGCCTGAAATTACTTAGTAGATTATATTATGTTGCATGTTTTAAGTAAAGAATACTGAGTGAACTCAAATATTTACGTTCATATTACAAAGATTATCTTGTTTATTTTAAGCAAAATTGTTCCAAGTTGGGTTTACTTAAAAAGTGTGATGCAAAAATGGTGCATATATATTTTAAGTTGATCTAACACATCAGTTTTACCAGTGTACACTCTCGGTAATATGCGGTCTGCTTTGGTGTTTATACACAGTTGTTTGTCGTTCCTTGTTTTTGCTTTTTTTCTATGCCCTTCAACAGACATCAATACTTTTATTTATTCTGATTTTCTTTCAAAAGAACTATGCATCTAGGTGGATTGGTATCCAGGATACATACTAATGTTTACATGTCACTGGCAGTATGGCATTACTTTTGTTTCTCTTCGCTTTGACAGAATCTTGGCATTGCGAGCACACAATGCATGTTCTAAATATCTTATCATTGAATGTGAATGGCCTAAATTCTCCTATTAAGTGTATTCAGATATTAGAATATTTGCACCGTAAATCATTTTCCTGTGCCCTGATACAAGAGTCTCATTTAAAACAATGCGATGTGGCACATTTTCAAAACAAGTATTACAAACTGGCAGCCTTCTCTTGTGCCCCTAATAAAACGAAGGGGGTGCTTAACTTAGTCGATAGGAAGTTACATTTAACTATTGAACATACCGGGAATTATGATGAAGGTAGATTTGTTTTTATACACTGTAAAACACATAATGACAGGTTAGCACAGGTCTCCATTTACTGCCCGAATGAGGCAGACGGTGCATTTTTTATGAATATTTCCAATATATTACTTGAGCAGAAGGATTGTCCTTTACACTCAAAAAAATGATTTGGTCTAAATTGTTCCAGTGTTCATGTGTTTCCACACTACAGAGTGTTCAAGTAGAATTGAAGCAGTGCTGGAGTTAAGGAGATAATTATGTGATGATTGATCATTAATGATGAACACCTGCTGTTATCAAGAAGAATCACCGAAGGAAAGAGAAACACAAGAACTACAATTGACTTCAGCCACAGCTGAAGATGAAATCAACTGAAATAAAAAGAAGACATTACATCTCTCAAGATCTGATTAAACAGCATCAGACTGACCAGATTGACTTTATTTCTGTCAGACTTCTAGAGAAGCTCTTATTGAGAATTAACAGAGGTTTAGATGCTTTATTGTTTTGTTTGAAATCACCATCAAAGAGACCAGTGTTTCCTTTTGTTGGGCTCTGGGCTCTGGGCTCTTGACCCTTGACATTTTGGTGTTAATATTATGCTGGTTGCTTTAATTGTGTGATCATTTAAAACACACTTTGTTTAACCAGCGAAGCCAAGTGAAAAAGAG
Source organism: Onychostoma macrolepis (assembly GCF_012432095.1). Classification (NCBI taxonomy): domain Eukaryota; kingdom Metazoa; phylum Chordata; class Actinopteri; order Cypriniformes; family Cyprinidae; genus Onychostoma; species Onychostoma macrolepis. Next base: position 583,395 of record NC_081169.1, read on the forward strand.
TTGTGGGTAGATCTTGTCACTGATCTCATTTCAAGTCCAATTTCTGATTATATAGACATTATACTGTTTTAGATTTTTTCGTAGCTTCATATCTTGCAGTATTGTAAATATCAGATAATGTGAATCACCTTGTGCACATGAAGTTTTCATCTGTAGCAATACAAAGACCACAGACATCAAGAATCAGTGTATGAATCTCAACAATGGTGACAGTCAAGAAAATATTCAGATAAAACTCTGAACATCACAAAACAAGCTACTAAAAGTCACAACTATAACAGCATACGTAAAATAAAATAGTAAGAATAAAAGAAAATAATCAGACAATTCAGCTGCGTTGTTTATTCATGCTGCAATGCATGCTGGGATACATGGGAGAGTCTTGTACTATGCTGGTACCCAGCATGCATTGCAACATGAAGCATTTTGTTGACTGTCACCATTGTTGAGATTCATACGCTGATTCTTGATGTCTGTGATCTTTGCATTGCTACTTTTTGAGCACAAAGTGATTTGTAAATTATTTAAATTATCTGATTTTACAAGACTACTACATCTAAAGCAGTACTACATCCATACAATCAGATGTTGGACTTGAAATGAGATCGGTGGATCATTCGCCCACAACTTTTTTTTTTTTGCTGGCTAAACAAAGTGTGTTCTATATAAACACACAATTAAAGCAACCAGTGTAATATTAACACCAACATGTCAAGAGCCCAGAGCCCAACAAAAGGAAACACTGGTCTCTTTGATGGTGATTTCAAACAAAACAATAAAGCATCTAAACCTCTGTTAATTCTCAATAAGAGCTTCTCTAGAAGTCTGACAGAAATAAAGTCAATCTGGTCAGTCTGATGCTGTTTAATCAGATCTTGAGAGATTTAATGTCTTCTTTTTTTTCAGTTGATTTCATCTTCAGCTGTGGCTGAAGTCAGTTGTAGTTCTTGTGTTTCTCTTTCCTTCGGTGATTCTTCCTGATAACAGCAGGTGTTCATCATTAATGATCAATCATCACATAATTATCTTCTTAACTCCAGCACTGCTTCAATTCTACTTGAACACTCTGTAGTGTGGAAACACATGAACACTGGAACAATTTAGACCAAATCATTTTTTTGAGTGTAGTGATGGGTGGTGATTTTCGTGCTGTTTTAAATCCTGCATTGGATAAATCTCAGCCTGATCCTACAGCTAACCCATCCTCTAAGTTATTGAATAAATTTATCACTGAACTTAATGTTATCGATCTTTGGAGAATCCAGAATACTACATCTAAGGACGACTTCTTTTTTTTTTCTCTAAAAGGGTGGAACGTCTGATGGGAGGACCTTTCAAATTTTATAACAACACACCCTTATGGCACAACTTTAATTTTTTATGTTGAAATTGGCCATTTGTCCAGCCCTCTTGGCCTTACAGGTGCATCTCAATAAATTAGAATGTCATGGAAAAGTTCATTTATTTCAGCAATTCAACTCAAATTGTGAACTCGTGTATTAAATAAATTCAATGCACACAGACGTAGTAGTTTAAGGGTGAATCCCATTTCTCTGTCTTACCCCTTCCCCTACGTCTTACCCCTAGCCCTTGTCCCTCGAAACCGAGTGGTAAGCGCTAGGGGTGAAAACATACCCCTATGAAATGAGACACCACTTGGTTACGGTTACGTCATCATACACCGTTGCTAGCTGGCTGCTACGTCACCAGAGCCGACAAGTGTCGATCACGAACTTTGGATCGTTTTACAAACTTGTTAAAACTGTAGACATGCATGGAGTCCATTCAAGGCTAGTCTGCGGGACTGTTGTGCAAATCAGCAATGTAACGTTAGCGCCGCAAACTAGCGATTTTTAAAACGTTTCAATTAAGAACATGGTTGCAAATATATATGTACAGGACTGTCTAGAGCACAAAACAAGACTGTCGTAATTTTTAAATAAATTATTTAAGCCGAATATACTTGATTGTTGCCGGTTGCGCAGTGTGTTCTGGGTACCCGTCGGTTTCAAGTAAGCTCGCGAAAATGCTTGGTTTTAAGGGGTATGTACCCCTTCCCCTTAGCCCTACCCCTCGATCAAAACGAGAATTGGGATAGCCCTTACTCTCACGTGAACATGCAAAACTAAGGGGAAGGGGTAAGGGGAAGGAGTAAGACAGAGAAATGGGATTCACCCTAAATCTTTGGTTCTTTTAACTGTGATGATTTTGGCTCACATTTAACAAAAACCCACCAATTCACGATCTTAACAAATTATTATATGATGACATGCCAATCAGCTTATCAACTCAAAACACCTGCAAAGTTTTCCTGAACCTTCAAAATGGTCTCTCAGTTTGGTTCACTAGGCTACACAATCATGGGGAAGACTGCTGATCTGACAGTTGTCCAGAAGACAATCATTGACACCCTTCACAAGAAGGGTAAGCCACAAACATTCATTGCCAAAGAAGCTGGCTGTTCACAGAGTGCTGTATCCAAGCATGTTAACAGAAAGTTGAGTGGAAGGAAAAAGTGTGGAAGAAAAAGATGCACAACCAACCGAGAGAACCGCAGCCTTATGAGGATTGTCAAGCAAAATTGATTCAAGAATTTGGGTGAACTTCACAAGGAATGGACTGAGGCTGGGGTCAAGGCATAAAGAGCCACCACACACAGACGTGTCAAGGAATTTGGCTACAGTTGTCGTATTCCTCTTGTTAAGAGGCGTCTTACCTGGGCTAAGGAGAAGAAGAACTGGACTGTTGCCCAGTGGTCCAAAGTCCTCTTTTCAGATGAGAGCAAATTTTGTATTTCATTTGGAAACCAAGGTCCTAGAGTCTGGAGGAAGGGCGAAGAAGCTCATAGCCCAAGTTGCTTGAAGTCCAGTGTTAAGTTTCCACAATCTGTGATGATTTGGGGTGCAATGTCATCTGCTGGTGTTGGTCCATTGTGTTTTTTGAAAACCAAAGTCACTGCACCCCTTTACCAAGACATTTTGGAGCACTTCATGCTTCCTTCTGCTGACCAGCTTTTTAAAGATGCTGATTTCATTTTCCAGCAGGGTTTGGCACCTGCCCACACTGCCAAAAGCAGCAAAAGTTGGTTAAATGTTGGTGTGCTTGACTGACCAGCAAACTCACCAGACGTGGACCCCATAGAGAATCCATGGGGTATTGTCAAGAGGAAAATGAGAAATAGAGACCAAAAATGCAGATGAGCTGAAGGCCACTGTCGAAGAAACCTGGGCTTCCATACCACCTCAGCAGTGCCACAAACTGATCACCTCCATGCCACACCGAATTGAGGCAGTAATTAAAGCAAAATGAGCCCCTACCAAGTATTGAGTACATATACAGTAAATGAACATACTTTCCAGAAGGCCAACAATTCACTAAAAATGTTTATTTTTTATTTTTTAATTGGGTTTTTGTTAAATGTCAGCCAAAATCATCACAATTAAAAGAACCAAAACTTAAACTACTTCAGTCTGTGTGCACTGAATTTATTTAATTTCACAATTTGAGTTGAATTACTGAAATAAATAGATTTTTCCATGGCATTCTAATTTATTGAGATGCACCTGTATATGATAACCAGGCACTCTGCTCACTTCAAGAACTAAAAAAAAACTTTTTTTTTTTCCAGTGTCATCATATTTTGTCTTTTTTCAGTTACGTTCTGCTCTCAAGGCCTATGGAGTTCCCTGGGCATCCCCTATTTCCTCTCATCCTGTGTGGGATTGGATCGCACCACCCTCTGGTCGGCCATCTGTTTACTTAATATATAGTAAACTTAATGATCACACTGCAAAGTCTCTTTCTATTAAATCTATCTGGAATCGTGAATTAACAGATTTTGATTTAGTGGTCGACTGGGAGATGGTGTGGTCTAATCTAATTTTAACTTCTAAAAACATGGCTCATCGTCTTATCCATTTCAAAATCATCCATTGAGCATACATTACTCCTTACAAGAGGTTTAAAATGAAACTGCAGTTGACCTATAACTGTCATGTCTGTAACACTGTATCAGCAGGTACTTTTCTCCACATGTTTTGGGAATGTTCAATTGTTGTCGGTCTGTGGACTCATGTGGATTCTGTTTTGTCCTTTTTGCTGCAAATTGAAATTGTTGGTTCCCCCCTCCCTGTTGTTTGTTTGTGTGGATGTTGTTTTGTTGATTTAAAAAAATAAAAATTAAAAGTAGATCACAAAAATAAAACAATATTCTCTAATTGTATAGAGCCATTAGAATCAATAAAAGTGTGTGCTTTTGACTCTGTGTGCAGCTGAAATCGACCACACCTCAGCACTGCTAATGAAACATCAACCTTAGATTTAAACAAACGTGACGTTGAGATTATGCCGCTGAATGTAGCAAACATTAGTTAAGTATTTGAATGTTGAGTAGCAAGCTCATTGGCTCGATACAGGAGAGAACCAATCAGCTCTGACATGTGATAATGATGTCATTATGTCATACTGTGTTAGCTCTACCAGACTGCGCCATCTAGAGTTTCATGCCAGAACTTGTATTTGTCCTTCAACCTTCCAAGCTAATAAAGGCAGTTGATAGAGACTGTATAATCAGACAAGACCTAAGACCTAAAATCTAGAAAAGGGGAAGATAACTAGTTTCACTATGTTTATTAATTTAAAAGGGAATAGCTTAGTTTCATAAACATCAGCAAATACAAAGAGAACACTGACAAATATCTTATTTTGTAGGGGGAAAAAACCCATGGGACAATAGCAGAACTTAAACAGAAACTTGTATGTAGTTCTGCTGTTTCTATTTATATGCAATCAAACTCAAAACTACTTTGAAATGTGACACAGTTAGACAAAGCACTGAAATAACTTAGGTTATATCTTTAAGTTTTCAGCATTTTCTAAAACCAAAAATTATATAAAACAAAAACACAGCTACCACTCAGTTGATGCAATTGGTCTTTTCCTGTAAATCATGTAAACTACCCTTTCTAGATAATCATTTAAACTGTCTAGTTATAATTTTATATTATAAATATTTGTATGGTTATTTGATTATTCTAGAAATGTAAAAAATAAATAAATAAAACACTTTTGAAGAATAGCCTAAGCACTAGATTTATATTATATTAAGTTTAGTGTAGTTTTTTTTTTTTTTTTAATCATGGCTGCCCATACTGATTTGATATTTTAATGATTTGCTTTTTGTTTTCTTCACATTAATTAATTGGATGGTAGGTAATGTATGATAACATATAGTGAGGTTTTATTCATGCATCAACTGAAATAGCATGGACTGAAAAGTTCCACGTATGCATTGTTAAACCATATATTTGATCGATAGATAGATAGATAGATAGATAGATAGATAGAGATATATGCTTACTGACCCAAAAGACCCGTTCCGAAAATGGGTAACACTTTAGAATACTGTTCCATCATTAATGAATAACTACACAAGAACACATGAGTAATGCAATATTAGCACTCTAGTAACTACTAGTATCTAACAAGAAACTCTGATTAATGAATTAGTAAGTAATGTGGTAGTTCACTATTAATTAATCAGTAACTATCATTTTTTTCATACCTCCCAAGAATTACTAAGAACTACTGTATACAGGTTGATAATTAATATGAATAATACATAATGTATAATTAATTCTAAAGTAAAGGTCATGGTAGCCCACTAGTAATGACTCAAGTGTTACCAAATTCTTCAGAAGGAATTACTAATTATTTGGGTCAGTATTCTAAAGTGAAGGTCATGATAATTCTCTAGTAATGACTGAAATCATTGTAAGCTTTTGAGGTTTTTGTAAAGTATTGGATAGTAATTATTCAGGTGTTACGACATCCTTCTAAATGAATTAGTCATTTTTTGGATTAGTATTCTAAAGTGAAGGTCATGATAATTCTCTAGTAATTACTGAAGTCATTGTAAACCTTTGAGGTTTTTGTAAGGTCCTGGTTAGTAATTCATTTAGCTAGGTTTGGTAACACTTAAATCATTACTAGTGGGTTACTGTGATCTTCACTTTAGAATACTGATCCAAATAATTAGTAGTTTCTTCAGAAGGATGTAGTAACACTTGAGTCATTACTAGTGGGTTACCATGATCTTCATTTTAGAATTAATTATTCATTATGCATAATTCACATTAATTATGAACCTGTATAAAGTAGTTCTTAGGAGTTCTCAGGATATATGAAAAAAATAGTCGTTATTGATTAGCTAATAGTGAACTACCAGTTTCAACTTAGCGTTATTACTTAATAAATCGTTAATCAGAGTTTCTTGTTAGTTAATAGTAGTTACTACAGTGTTAATAGTGCATTAGTCATTTGTTCCTGTGTAGTTATTCATTAACGACGGAACAGTATTCTAAAGTGTTACCCGAAAATGTTCTGCACGAATAAATGTACCATTACAACCCTAAAATTTAAAACACCAAAACAGTACTTACCTGAAGATAAGAGTGTCTGGGAAACAGCTGTTGTTGTAAAGAGCGAGCAGAGAGGGAAATAACAGACATGAACTGTAACAATCACATTTTCCGTAATCCACCAATAGCATTCAAGGGAAGATGCAAAGCAGCCAATAGCGTTGTTGAACAGGATGAGATGTGGACTGCTACAAACCACAGACCAGCTGCACATGATTAAAGTAGGTTATGTGTGTTTTTCAGAGTAAAAACCAAATATTAATCATGAGTCAACATATTCCATGGTGTGCCAAGCCTCATAGGATCCTCAGTTGTGTGCTTTCATCTGGGCCATTTACCTCATTAGGCCTCTATCACCAGAAGCTAGCAGCAACTGTAGCAATATAGACTTGCCTTCAGATTTGTATGACCATTATGTGTTTACAAAAATTATATACTTGGACCTTTTAACTTGTTAATTCAGTTCATGTAATTTCCTACATAATTTACTTGTTTTGTTTCATTATTTGCTGCTATGATTGTAAGAGTGAGTACACTGTCTAAATTATCTGTATATATGCACTTATACTTGTTCTGCAATAAATCTTCTCACATTACATGATAAGTTTCACATCCATAAATAGTCAGAAAAGTAACCCAATTTTATCCAGTTCAAGAATAAAATGTCTGGTCCCACTTTATATTAGGTGGCCTTAACTACTATGTACTTATATTTAAATTAATCATTTGATACAATGCACTTGGTGTACATTCATGTGTTTACATTGTACTTATATTTTTAAAAATACCTATATGTAGTTACATCTGTAATTAATTTATGTAATTACATTTAGAATTACACTGTTGACCCATCCCTTACACCGTAACCCGCCCTTAAACCTACCCAGACCACCAAACCTGTCCCTAACCTTACCCGTATCCCACCTCAATAGCAGCAATAGTGTTTTGCACATTGTACATTGTACTTATTTTTTAATGCAAGTACATGGTAGTTAAGGCCACCTAATATAAAGTGTGACCAAATGTCCTTATTTTGAAACAATGCAAAAAGGAACAATGTTAATTAAGCCATTGTGCTACTGGACTATGACATCTACAATTACTTAATTTCCTCAATTTAATTTGTACATGTATATACAAGTAGACCCTCTTTTCCCTTTTCATTTGTGAATTATTGATTGATATGATCAATCATATTTTATTTATGTTTGTTATAGGCTATATGCTTCATAAACAAACAAACAAAAATAAATAAATATATGTTTATTTACACAAATGGTCACTAATGTTTTTAACTGTAAAAGCTTTTACTGTATGTAAACTTAATATATTTAATATTTATTTATGAATTATATTGTGTCATGTTTATTAAAATAAAATGGAAAAATATAGACAATTTTATTGGTATTTAAATAGTACAAGCTTATGTTGATCTTTACTCTTGTACATACAGGCTCTGTATTAAGCAGTACATAATGTATTGAATGAAAAAAAAAAAAAAAACTTTGTTACCACTTGTAAACGTCTAAAACGTTTGTTTATGTGACAAATACCTCGGTTACACTTTATTTTGATAGTCCACTTTAGACATTCTACTAACTATAAGTAACTTTGTAACTACATGTCAACTACATGTCAACTAATTCTCATTAATTTGTAACTACATGTCTACTAACTCTCAGTAGGGTAGGTTTAGGGTCAGTAGAATAAGTTGACATATACTTGCAAAGTTTCTCATAGTCAGTATGTTGTATGTTGTGGACCCATCAAAATAAAGTGTTAGAAGATATTAAGCAGACAGTCTACTAATACTCTAATGACTGCTAGTTGACATGTAGTTACAAAGTTACTTACTGTAAGTAGAATATCTAAAGTGGACTATCGAAATAAAGTGTTACCAATACCTCTAATCAACATCTGCAATAAAGACAGCGAACACTGTCACAGGAATCAGTGACTTCAGTGCTCTATTTTCAACTCCTCGCTCTGCTTCAAGTTTGTTTGAGATGCCAGACACCTTGCCTTGAATACAGACGTGTGTAGACAGCTGAAGTCATACTCTAACTGCATTTGTGGCAAATGTACAAGCGCCTGGGTAAACTCCACTATGCTAGCAGAAGTAAGAATATACTGATTCAGAATGTGTGACGTCATTGTGAAAAAGGTATGTACTGTACAAATAGTCATCCAAAAGAAAATTCCCTCCAATTCTAAAGCCATGGCAAAACGCACTCGGTTACTAACGTAACCTCAGTTCCCTCTGCACAATCTGACTTTGTTGCAACCTGAATTAAACAGTTGTTCTCGTCTGACCAGAGGAGAACGGCACACTATTTCTACACACTATTTCCCTTTTTTAATACTGTAAAGCTGCTCTGACACAATCTGCATTGTAAAATGCGCTATATAAATAAAGGTAACTTGACTTGACTTCCCTGAGATATGGGAAGGAAATGGGAACGAGTACTGCATCACTATGGGAAAACTCCTTTTTTCAGATCACTGAAGCCTTTTTTTAAAGGGTTGGTTGATTGTTTTTTTTTTATTTGTTTTTTTTAATACGCTTGATTGTTTTTATGGGGTACAGTCTTACATGTGTTAATGCTTAGTTAAAAAAAAAAAAAAGCATAATTTTTCACATAACATACCATTATTATACCTATATCTCAGTGTGTTGTGATTGGCTAAATCGCCAGTGCGCATCTAAATGTTACGCCCCTCAGCTCAGTGGCATGAGCCGATTGAGACGCAGAGGATAGTAGTGAAGAGGATCGTGCAGAACCTGTGGCTCTCAATGGTATGTTTTTGTTTCTTGTTGTTTCATACTTTTAGATTTGCTGTTATTTGTGAATGTTACTGCTTCTGTTAGCTTTTAATATATGTTTTTATCCTGATTAAAGCTTTAAGGTGGCGGCGGTGCGCACAGACGCAGCAGCTCTGAGCTCTCTCGACTGGCATAGTGTTTTCATGGTGGTGTTGTTGTGCATTCTCTCGCACATCTATTTGGCTGAGGCACTTCAGTACAGCTGTGCTGAACTCCTCAAACTCAACACCGGGGATACATATCGTTCAACACCAGTTTCTTTTATCCCCCTGGAGATCGTTAAATCACCTCTCAGGACACCCACAGCAGCAAGACGGAGGAGGAGATGCTGCGAGCGGAGGCAAGCGGGCTGGTGTGTTAACTAGGCTAAAGGCTAACCCGTTTAAGCCCCTGCTTCCTAGCATCTTCCTCTCCAATGCTAGATCAATCCGCAATAAGGTGGACGAGATTCGACTGCGACTGACAACACAAAGGAATATAGCCAACTGTTGCAGTATGATCTTCACGGAAACCTGGCTGCATTACAGGAAACGACAAATAAAAGAATAATGAAATTAATAAGAGAGATGATTGAATTATGTGATTATTCAGATGAACTGCAAAAGTTAACAAATGATTTAGAGACAGTGAAACTCTAGACTCCTGTTATAAAAATATGAGTGTTGAAAGCTATGTATAAATATATCTTATGTCGAAACCATAGATGATTATAATCTTGTAGGTTTAACAGTTATATAGTTGCTGTGCTTATTTTGTAACATGACGGTTGAAAGCAAGAGGATGCACTTTGCATTTCCATGCAAGGTGGAACCTTTAGCTAAACTGTGGCATAAGATGCTCTTAACACCTGCTAGAGGTGTTATATTGTGGTTTAGGTATATAGGTTTATATGTTACTTATGTTTGAAAAAGGTGTCATAATTTTTTCCTATAGTTTAAAATAGAACTAGACACGCTTGCTATCTAGAGATGTTGTAATATTTCCTTCTGAACTTTTGACATTACTTTTGTACAGACTCTGACATAAAGGTCATGTTTCCTGCCTGGGATGGAGGAGGCAGTTACAAGCGGTGCAAGAACTATATAAATGCTTGTTAGACTATATGTCAGGGCCGACACTTCGTGGTGAAGACTATTCGCTGTTATTTTATTGTTATTTGCTTATGAGTTATTTGTTTTTTAATAAAACGAAACCAATGCTTTGGTGATTCGTTAACCTTTTTAAACAAGTCTCTGAGTGATTAATTAATAATAATAACTCGTTATCTGAACCTGAATATATTCTAAACGAGCTCCAAGAGGTACGAATTTGACTGAGCCAGGACGGTCACCGGCGGGGAAGCATCCGGAATCATTAACAGCATCTATCCAGATAAGAGGTAAATATGCATTCGCTATTTATGAGGTACTTATGGATGATGAAGATGTGAATTATGGATTTTTGGATCTTTTAACCGGTATAAAAGCACAACATGGCGCCCAAACGTGTGGGGCTCGTATATTTAAGAATAAAAATTCAGGGATAACGTTGAAGCGAATAGTAGTAAGTCCTTACACATTTGCAGTTGTTGTGATAATCCAGAGGGATTTATGAAAACGCGCGCGCAGGCTTAGAAAAGACCTGAAAGAAATAAAGAAATAAAGAGAAAAACAGCAGAAAACTTAGAAGATAAGTATTGCTGTTACACGAAGTGGTCCCAGATAAAATTCATAAGGAATTAATGGGACAAATGGTGACAATAAATTTAAACAAGGAAGAGCTTGGCGGACGGTTGGTTTGGACCAGTCCCACGCAGGCTAAATGCGGATCCTGTCCCATCCCATGGGAAGAAATCCAGTTGATCGCATCCGTTGTGAATATCAGAATACTTGAGGGAGCAGAAATCCCACCTTTCATATACTCGAGTAAAGGAGGTAGGGACGGATTTCCGAAAGTAAGAGTTTTTGATGAATCCGGGGGAGAGATTAAAAATATCCCTATAAGGAGTTGGACTTCTCTAGACGAAGATGACCCAGGAGAGGCATCGGAAAGAGAATCTATTGCTCCGAGTTTTACGCCCCGAAGAGAGGGGGAAGTAAGGCTAGATCCTAGTGCTCCACCGCAAAATAATCCCGAAAGCCCAAATGACGAGTTCGAGCTGACAGGGGAAGAACCGTATAGGGTGTACTTCGCGAGAGGAAAAAATCTAATCGTTCTTAAAGAAGGGCGTTTAGAAGATGAGGAAGAGCCGTGTGTTTTGGTGTGTGCATCTAATAAATTCCTATATCACGGAGCTGGAGTGGCCGGCGCTCTCCGAGAGCGAGCCGGACCGAAATTCCAGGAAGAATCGTATAAAATAATGCAACGAAGAAAGAGTCCTGTTAAAACGGGCGATGTGTTATTGCAAAAAATAGGAGGTCCAAATGGGAAACCTGTAATGCATGCGATCGGTCATGAGAAAGGTCAGAGGAGTGATATAGAAGAAGAGCTGACGGCAATGCTCACACTAGACGGTATAATAGATAAAATATGTCTGTTATCCAGAGAAAATAATTATCACACAGTGGCAATGCCTATAATTTCAGGGGGAATTTTCGGTTTTAATGATGTTGTCATGGGAGTAGCCCTCGTGAACACATTAAGACGGAAAACAGACTGAACCGAGTGGCCTAGAATGTGGATGGTCTGTCATCCAGACGCGTCAGTGCTGAGAACCATCACAGACAGAGTGAATGAAGACCAGACGGCAGGTGAAGGAAGCTGAGATCAGAGAAACACTGCTAGGCAAGAACAACAGACGGCCGCACAGACCAGAGTAGTGGAAGAAGAGCCGATCCCCGATTACCCTATATTAAGAAGAACCAAGTAGAAAATCCGTTCTATAAGTCCAAACTAGGAGATAGTTTTGAGACATTCCAGCTGGGAAAGGGCTTATACAGGCCTACTCACGCTAAAAGTAAAAAGGCAGAAACTAATCTAGATAGGGAAAGGCAATGGAATGCCGAGTATGCACCTGGAATTACGTGTGGACAACTTTGGAGTCTGTTAATCGGGGAGACGCGGCCGCGATCCTATCAGACGCCTCGCTGACTCAGCGGGCGAAACGAGCAATACTTGCTCAAAAGGATTTAACGAACAAAGCGGCGCTAGAGAGGTTAGTCAGGAAAGGGGTTGGTGACAAAGTATTCGAGGAATACTATTCTGATCCCGGACCTGAATCTGAAAGTTCAGACAGTGAACATGAAGAGGAAGATGATAGGGATTCGGCATACGAGGAGTTAATATTGCCTAGGGAGCGAACTCCGAGAAACGTAATGCCGATTCCAAAGGGAACTCTATCAGTTCCTAGAAGGTTGCGATCTAGGGATTTAACACCAGACTTAGAAGATGCGCCTGTTAGAGAGACAGACCGGCCAGTCGAAGTTAATGAAATAAATCGGCACCTTGAGGCTCTACACCTAGGGACTCCGGGACAAAAGAGACCGAGTGCATTATTTCAACAGGTACGCTCCCCAAGACAGCCCGAGCTCAGCGCTGGGGGAGCGAGAGCCACCCTAGAGGAATTAATGCGAAAAGACCAGGAGATGAAACTCCTAAAAAAGGTCAAGTTGAAAAATACTACAGTAAAAGGGAAAGTTAGAGAGTTAGTCCGTTATGGAGAACGAATGAAAATTTCAGATGACTCAGTTGATTCTCACATTTTAGCAGAATTTGGCCTTCATGGTGGGAAAAAATTTGCCAAAACGTTAGAAGGATTAATTCCGACAAATTTAGAAGAAGTAGAACAGGAGACATTCGAGGAGAAATGGAAAACTGTAGGAGCACTTTCAGCTTGTCAAGAAGTGGCGGAAAAGGGCGTAGGAGGAATTTTGTTTAGAGTTTAGAGAAATGCTTTATTGGGAGCTAAAGAATTCCTTTTGTATGGCCCAGAAACATCTCCAGAAGAACTGGAGAAGGCGTTAATCCGTTATGATAGGAAAACGGAAATAATTCAAACAGATAGGGAGAAATCGAATAATAAACCATCACGTCCTAAGGATCAACCTAGGAGATCAGAGCGAGAAAAGAAACCTTATAACCGTTTCGAACCGGAGGGCAGACCCTCGGCACGCTCCGATCGCAGACCAGAACAGAAATGGAAAAGAGTAGAAGAGAGGGCAGAAAAGAATGATCCTAAATTCCGAACACAGAAAGAAAGGAGATTTAGAGATCAGTCGAAGCCCAGAACATTTCGAAACGAAAGTGAAAGAGGAAAAAGCAGCTATATTAGTCCAGACAAATGGGAGAAAATGAGTGCAGAAGATAAGGAACGTGTAATAGCCGAGAGAGGCAGAAACAAACCACCAAATAAAATAGGCAGAGTGAGGGTGGAAAGCCCAAACGGTGATAAAGCGAAGGAGTCGAAAGAAATAGAGGAAGTAAGAGTGAAAAGAAAGAGAGGGCAAAAGAAGCTCGTGAATCCATAGGAAATAGCGGCTCCCCTTAAACACGCTTTATCAAAAACAGAAGAGATTGATAAAAAATTATATAAAGTGTATGATCAAACTAAATTTCGAATTGACACAGGAGCTGATTTCAGCGTTCTGAGAAAATCAGAAAAACATGATGAATTATTAGACGTAGTGACGGTAGAGGATTATGAAGGAAACACAAAGAATAAAAACGTATGGAGGAAAGATAAAATAAACGTGATTTTCGGGAGTGATAATTTATTATGCCCTGAAGATTTAATAAAAATAGGAAAAATAGGAGTTGTTGATAAGAATAAAGAAATTGAACACATTGTACAACAATCTGAATTGAGGAAGAAAGGGGAGCTGGAAAAAATATTGAGAAAATATTTGGATTATTATTCTCACAGCAAGAATGATTGTGGGAAGATCGATATTAAATATCGACATGTCATTCAAGGGGGAATTCCTCCCCCTCAAAGACAATACAAGATAAATAGTGCAGCAGAGAAAGAAATCGCTGAAACTATAAAAGAACTGACTGATCAGGGAATTATTAGAAAACTGGGACCAAATGAATGTGCAGTGACTAATTCCCCGATCCAAGCCGTTCCCAAACCAGACGGTACTTGGAGGTTAGTAACTAACTATAAAGCTCTAAATAAATTGACAGTCCCCGACACTTGATATCTCATCAACTGTAGTGAAGCGAGTGGAGAAGTGGGTAAGGGAAAAAATTGGCTGTCAAAAATCGATCTGGCAAACGGTTACTGGAGTATTCCTCTATCAAGAGATAGCTGTGGAAAAATGGCTTTTACATTTAAGGGTAATCAATTCGAATATCGATTTTTACCACAAGGCTACAAAAATGCGGGAAACCATTTTCAAAGTACTTTAATATCAATTTTATCAGGAATGCCAGTAACAGTCTATATAGACGATATCCTCATAACTTCAGTGACAGAGGAGGAGCATCTAGCACTGTTAGATCAAACTCTAGGCAGGTTGACTGAAGCAGGGCTAAAACCTAGTTTAAAGAAAATGGAGATTGGAAAACACGAAGTAGATTTTCTAGGGTTTAAACTAGGAAAATACACAAAAGCCCTAACTACTAGCACTAAAGCGAAGCTAGAGGAAATGCTGAGTTTGGGTCCGCCCAGAACGCGGAAGCAGCTGCAGTCACTGTTAGGAACGCTAAACTATGTCAGAGAGCTAATACCAAAGTACTCCAGAGAAGCGAAGGTCTTATACAGCGGAACCAAGGAGGGTAGCTGGAAATGGACAGAGCAAATGGAGCAGGCTAGACAGAGATTGATTAGAATGGCACTTGACAGTGGAGAGCTAGAGCGCAGAGATGAAACTCTCCCATTGCATGTTCACGTGACTGAGCAAGACGATGAGGTCATGCTGACGTTGTCGAATGAAGGGGGGCGTGCGCCCATTTCCTTCTTGACTCACCAGCAGGAGGCGACACTGAAACGCTATGATCAGAATGGTCCTGAGAGAGTTTTAGCTGCAGTCACAAGACGGCTGTTACAGCTTAAAGCTGTAGACAAAGAACAGCCGATAATTATTTTTTCAATGGCTGGAGAGCTGGCCAGAATAAAGAATAATTTGATCATTAATATGCCAAGAATCAACGTACAGCGCTGGGATCAATGGGGAATTCTTTTAGGAGATATGCAGCTTGAGTGGAGGATGGTTAAACTTAAACGGGAAGATAAAATTACCAAATACCATGATAAACACCAAAATCTTCCAAAATATTTCACTGATGAAAGCGAGAGAGCTGGAAAGGTGAAATGGGGATTTTTAGTTAAACACGGTGGGCAGCTGATCACTTCATCAGATGGTGAAATTAAAGGCTCAGCTCAGCTTGCAGAGATCACCGCCGTTTTGAAAGCACTGGAGAAAGCAATTGAGTTAGGACATAAGGAAATTGTTTTAACTAGTGATTCTGAATATGTGACAGATGGGATTAATAAAGAATTAGAAACCTGGAAAGCCAATGGTTATCATAACGCGAGAAGCAAGCCGATGGCTCATCAGAAAGAATGGATGCATATTGCTGAGTTATTGCAGAAGGTAAACGTCCATTGTTACCACCAGGTGTCGCACACGAGACAAGATAGACAGGCTCATTGGCCAAGTGAAGATGCCGGAAATAACAGAGTTGTTTCAGAAAATGCACAACGAGTTGAATCATCCGAGTGTAAATATGATTCAAATGGAATTGAGGCTACGTAATTTAAAGATACCTAATTGGCGCACTCGTTACAGGGAAGTGAGGAAAGACTGTAAGATTTGCAGGAAATTTATGACTGCAAAGGGGTGCGAAGAAAGTCAACTACCAAAAGAATATCCTGGTCAGGAGGTAAGCATAGACTTCGCGGGGCCGCTGCGCCCTGCCACGAAAGCAGGAAATTGTTATTTTTTACTGGCTATCGATAATCACACAAAGAAAATTATGTTGTGGCCCATGAGATTAGCCCTAGAAAAGAACGTAGTTGAGTGTTTGCGAGAATGGATAAAATGGGAAGGCAAAATGGAGAGTTTGAGGGCAGATGGAGCACACAACATAAGCGGGAAGTTGGTCGAAGATTTTTGCAAAGAGAATAAAATAATACTGACTAAAAGTATTCCGTATCGAGCGAATACAAATGGAATAGCAGAACGTGCAGTGCGTACTGTTAAGGAGTGGTTTGCTAAAAATAGAATGTTAGGTGATTGGGACACAAAGATTGATGAGTGCTTGCTGGATCTTAACAGGTGCCGAGCACAGGCCGACCCAAAAGGGAGAGGCGGACAAGGGCAAACAGAGGAAAGAATAAAGGACAATCCGAAATTCCGAGTAGGTGATCAGGTCATTCTTACAAGAAGACGAAAGGTAGGAAGATTCTCTGAAGGCTTGGGGACAGTAGATGTAGTTAAGACAATAACAGGATCTAACACTGTCGAGTTAGAAAATAACGGAATTCAGAGTAATAAAGACTTGATAAAAAAGTAATAGATGGAGTTGATAAATGCGATAATTAATCAACAAGGATTAATTAGGGTGGAGCACCATAAACATGGATCAAGAGCATTTCTGTGGTTGCAGCCAGAAATAGAAAGGTTTCTCGGCTTCAGAGGAGAACAGAATAAAGCAGCAGAGAATGCTGTCAGGCCATATTGCTGTGTGATATGCGATCAGCTATGTGCCATGCCCAGTCTTTCAGGATGTAATGAAAAAAGAGAGATGGGTGCTGAGTGGACGACTCACAGACAGTCTCATGTGGAGCTGTCTGGGGTTGTGATATGCGATAATTGTCGGTCAGGCCACCCAAAGCTACGGATTGACTCATATAAAGTATCCGTAGGCTCAGAGGGGCCGTGTAACTGTACTTGGAGTGGTGCAGCAGTAGTCAACTGTCAAATGTGTAAGGCAAAGAATAGGACATTGATGTCTTCCCGTACGATGTGGGAGAGTTTGAGGGTTATTAAACCTTTAGGCCTTTTTAAAGACGGAATAATGTCTAAGTTTTCCAGACATCCCTATTTGGGCTTGAGAGAGCATGAGCGGAACGCGTGGCTAGACGCTAGGTTCCCCATGTTGCCCTGGGACAAGAAGGAAATAAGAGAGAGAGTTCTCCAAGAGAGGGAAGAGCACGTGCGAGATATAAAGAGAAGAGACCGCGAGAAGGACTTAACTCTTACTGACATAGAATCCGCAAAGTGGAATTTTACTCTATGGCACGAGCCGATTTTGAGATGTTTCCCTGAGACGGATCTGAAACAAGGATCACGAGGGAAAGTAGCGTGGATTTATGTGAAAATCGACGAGCGCTGGCAAGTGAGAAGTTGGGCAAACCTGGCTATCGAGCTAGCGCAGGGAGGCGGATGGTTAGATACCTCTTTTTATGATAAAGATTATAGGGGATCACAACCGCGCTCTAATATTACCAAGGCTGAGGACTCAGCGACGACTCTGCAAATGGATGAGTATCATACTTTGGATAATTTTAATATTGGGAATATTGTTGTTGATATTAATTAGAGTGAGTTATCTCTTAGAATGGGAAATCATGACAGGTAAAATTATTTTAGCCGAAGTGCAGGTTGAAAGGCAGAATATTTCTGGTTTCGATTTAACTGTGTGGGGAACAATTAAAGAGAAAAAGGAGGAAATAGAAAAGAATACCACTGATTTTTGGAAGTGGTTAGACAACGTTAGTACAGATAAGATACTATATTATATGATAAGGAAAGCAAAAGTAAAACTCAAAAGTACAGTGAAAATTAAGCATTGGCATAAAAAAGAGGTAGAAATTTATGAAGAAAATAGTTTCATTAAAGAACGCGATGGTAATAAGACAGTGAGATATTTTATCGGACCAACTTATAGAACTAGCTATAATGAAGAGCTGGGAGGATGTTGGATATTCAGATCTATAGAACACTTAGATCCATGGAAATTAGGTCAGTGCAAACAGAGAGGTGAGGTAAAGAGAAGCAAGAGAAATAAGGAGACTGAGAAATATAATTCTGGTATGAAGATTAAAAAGAATGTAGAAGATTGGATAAGAAGTAGTAGAATTATAAACCCAGCAGGCAAATTCATTTTCCTAACCACGACTAAAGATAGACACGTAGGCACGAGACAGACAGGTTATGCAGAATTGGAGTCGGGGTCTGAGACAAAAATTGATTTACAATTAAATAAAACTTATCCATGGATTTGGAAAAAGAAAATGATATTACCAAGGGTTAAATTTAATTTTAGAGTAGGCTATTGGGAGATAGATAATACGAAATGGGAAATAGATGTGTATTTGATTAAAATGGAATTGAAAGCGATGTTAAAAACAGAAAAGGCAATTAAAGAACATTATGAAAACAATGTAAAGCAGATAGACAAATGTGTGAGAGACGAGCTCAGTAAAAAGAGGCATGGAAAGAAATATTTTTACACAAAAACGGACTATAATGATTTTTCTTATGCTAATTTTTGTGATAAAAAAGAAGAAAAGATGAACTGTGATGATTTCCTTAATGGCACAGATCCTTTTACAGGAAATCAAACAAAGGACATTTTAAGTATAAGAAGGAGATTATATATGAAAAGAGTAAACCTTGATAGAAAAAATGATGAGAAAGGGGTTTTTAGATATAAACTAGTTTTCTTAGATGACGGTGTATATGGAGTATCAGGACGAGAATGCAGCGAAGTATTAGGAATATGTGCTGCGGGTCACGATCCCATTACAGTTAATCAGATGGCTTCCGTATTATGTTACTGGGGCGATGGTCTGGTTCCCCTACCATGGACTTTTAAAAAGAGTAATATAGCTAATAGGTATGAGATGAGTTATGGAACTGGAGGAGTTATTAGGATAATAGATAGGAATCTGAAATGGAAGATGTTACATGCTCCAGCACAGATCGCTGTCAATAGCATGATCAGGTATAGAGTCCCCAAAGGAGGTAAAAATGTACCGTTGACAAGCTTGGATGCTATAGCAATTGATGATTTATCTCATACAATTCATAGGAAACACTGGAAAGAAAAATGGTGTAAAGGCAAGGATGAAACTTATTATTTAGGCCTTGAATGGATGAAAGATGGTCTTTGTAATACGAGCGTTGAGATCATAGGTGAACAGATTTTAGGTGGTCCAAGATGGTATGAGGCTCCTGGAGAGTTCGTGAAGACGGGAATCGATGGAATAAAAACAGCAGCAAATGCAGTAGTTAACTTCGTTACTAAAGATATTTGGAATGGGTTATTGGATTTTTTTATTAGCGCAGGATGGTATGTTTTATACGGAGGATTAATAGTGTTAGGGTTAATCTTACTGTTCATTATTATAAAATGTTCTTGTGCTGCTATGGGTGCACGGATATGTGCTAAAACTGTAGGAAAAAGTGACGAGTTGATGGTTATAGAAAAGTTGATAGACTTTCAAGCTAAAGGTCACAACCGTTTTAGGAGACGGAAAAAGAGTATTTCAGAGCACCCTTTGTTATAGAAAAGATAGCGGAGTGGAAAGACACCTGTTGCAGAAATAACGATAGAGAGGAAATAGAAGGAGCTGAGAATGTATAGAAAATATAGGGCACTCATCGCTGAGGGGGGCATCTGGTAACTGATAACTCTGAAACTTGGGAAAAACCTAGGAGTATATGAAATTGGGCAAATTGCAAAATTATTAATTACATAAAATAATATTTTTAAGAACCAATTGTTCACGGTAAGACCAACAGAGATCTAACATTGATAAAGCTTAGTATGGCATCCAACGGGACAAACAACCTCACCACTAACGGAACGGCTGATGAAGTTGGAGAATTTCCTCAGGCAATATCCGAAACTTTTATTCAGGTTGGTGAATGGGGCGTATATTTTTTATGGATGTTGATACAAGGAGTAAACAAAAATCTCTGGTGGCACTTTATAACTGGATGTTTTCAATTGATAAGAATAATATTAATGAAGAGACTAAGTAAAATTATTCTGGTTTGCCATTTAATTGTGGTATCAGAAGGATGGAGTAAAATACTTGGTGTTAGAGGGTTAATAGCGTTAACCTTGACCAGTATATACAAATTGTGTGTAGATGTGACTATGAAAGTTATGGGAAGGAATGATTTTATTATGTGGTGTGAAATAGCAATTATAGTGATTGATGCAATATACCTACTAGGGTATTGTTTGCTAAGTATGGAAAAGAAGCTTATCTTTGGATAATCATAGGAGTTATGACTTTAAGTGCATTTTGCTAGGATGTTATTTGCAAAATGAAAATATTCTTTTGATGGGTATAATGATTTTGATGAATAGATGGGATAAAATGAAAATAAACTTAAAGAATGTGTAGGCTGTTGTCGAAGATTGACAGATGTGAACTCAGCCGAACCATTCTCTGCCTGATTTTCAGGACCTGGCAGGATGGAGCGAGCTGAATCAGATAATATATGAAACATCCTGCAGAACCGAAAGAAACAGGAAAAGTCA
Organism: Onychostoma macrolepis; assembly: GCF_012432095.1. Taxonomy (NCBI): domain Eukaryota; kingdom Metazoa; phylum Chordata; class Actinopteri; order Cypriniformes; family Cyprinidae; genus Onychostoma; species Onychostoma macrolepis. The sequence goes on from NC_081169.1 coordinate 604,062, forward strand.
TAGGCAAATGCAAATTTGTTACGGTGTGGCGGTTCCACAAGACAATTATTTTTCGAGTTAATCAATGGACAAAGGCATTGCACTAGATGTATGAGAATGCCTAATAATAAGGTAATAGATGGACTAGGTAAAGAGGTTCCTATATGGACCCAAGTTCATTGTATGGCTACAAGACATGGAGTATGCGAAAGATGGCAATTAAAAATAAATGGTTTTATTGATATAACATTACGAAAAGATGAAAATGGTATATTTCATATCCCTTGGTGGATTAAATTATGTGTAGTAGGGCGACAATATGAACGACAAGGATCTAAATCAGGACGGACAGTAATAATTTTCCAATTATTAGAATTCTTAGAGCTAACAGAGAAGGAAGAATGGAATGGCAAAGAATTTAAGAAAATTCAAACAATTGTGAGTACAGGTGTGTTCGGCTTGGGCTTTGTTGATGGTCCTAATTTCTTTTACAGGCCTCTGCAGTGATGGTACAGGAGAATTCCGGTCATTTGATCGAAATGACTCTTGGGCGGTTTTTTCATGCGGCCTGGTATCGGCCCAGAATCGCAGGACGAGTCTATTTCTCTCTGGCAGCATTGCGAGTTCTTGTGGATAGAGATGGGGATCTCAATGAATGTCTTATGCACGATAGCCCTAGAAAGCAAGATATTCTTCCTATTTGGGAAATGAGGAGATTTGTAGAGATTACATTTTTCAGAAGATGGAAAAACATTTTTGATGTATATATTGAGAAAAAATATACAAGTGATAGAATTGGCACAACCTTTATGAAATGTGTTGAAGATAGATTACCAGTAGATGGTCAACTTACTAGAGAATTAGATCAGATAACCGCAAGAGAGGGTGTAGAATTATTCCCTAATTCATCTGATATGCGATTCCCTGATCAATCCTCTAACAGAAACGTGAGGAAGAGGTCAGATAAAATAGAAGTTGATTTTGATGATTTTTTAGTTCAAGGAATACAAAGAGACTGGAGTAGGGAGGTCAAGAAACAGGAGAAGAAGGAACGTCGCAGACGGGCCCAAGAGAGAGTGAGAGGACCAGAAGATCATCTTCAAGATGAAGGCAATATTGAGACTGATGAGAAAACAGGAAACGACAAATAAAAGAATAATGAAATTAATAAGAGAGATGATTGAATTATGTGATTATTCAGATGAACTGCAAAAGTTAACAAATGATTTAGAGACAGTGAAACTCTAGACTCCTGTTATAAAAATATGAGTGTTGAAAGCTATGTATAAATATATCTTATGTCGAAACCATAGATGATTATAATCTTGTAGGTTTAACAGTTATATAGTTGCTGTGCTTATTTTGTAACATGACGGTTAAAAGCAAGAGGATGCACTTTGCATTTCCATGCAAGGTGGAACCTTTAGCTAAACCGTGGCATAAGATGCTCTTAACACCTGCTAGAGGTGTTATATTGTGGTTTAGGTATATAGGTTTATATGTTACTTATGTTTGAAAAAGGTGTCATAATTTTTTCCTATAGTTTAAAATAGAACTAGACACGCTTGCTATCTAGAGATGTTGTAATATTTCCTTCTGAACTTTTGACATTACTTTTGTACAGACTCTGACATAAAGGTCATGTTTCCTGCCTGGGATGGAGGAGGCAGTTACAAGCGGTGCAAGAACTATATAAATGCTTGTTAGACTATATGTCAGGGCCGACACTTCGTGGTGAAGACTATTCGCTGTTATTTTATTGTTATTTGCTTATGAGTTATTTGTTTTTTAATAAAACGAAACCAATGCTTTGGTGATTCGTTAACCTTTTTAAACAAGTCTCTGAGTGATTAATTAATAATAATAACTCGTTATCTGAACCTGAATATATTCTAAACGAGCTCCAAGAGGTACGAATTTGACTGAGCCAGGACGGTCACCGGCGGGGAAGCATCCGGAATCATTAACAGCATCTATCCAGATAAGAGGTAAATATGCATTCGCTATTTATGAGGTACTTATGGATGATGAAGATGTGAATTATGGATTTTTGGATCTTTTAACCGGTATAAAAGCACAACAGTTTGAGTGATCATATCTCACTCATGCTCCATCCTCAGTATACACCTATTATTAAGACTACTAGGCCCATCACAAAGCCAGTTAGAATATGGCCTAAAAATGTTATCCCTGAGCTACAGGACTGCTTCCACCACACAAACTGGGATGTTTTCAGAGACTAACACGCAAGGCCCTTGATGAGTACACCACCACAGTGATGGTTTATATCAATTTCTGTGTAGCATCCTGGAAGCTGATCCATGTCTTTCCTAAGCAAAAACCATGGATGACACATGAGGTTCGGCTGCTGATTAAAGCCAGAGATGCAGCCTATAGGTCTGGGGACAGGGGGGCTTACAGCATAGCCTGGAGTGCTCTCAGAAGGGGCATCAAGTCTGCTAAACTGGATTACAAAAGGCGGATTGAAGCCCACTTTAACACCTCAACCAACTCCCGGCAGGTGTGGGAGGGAATTAGGGCAATATCGGACTACAAGGGAACAACCGGATACTCTGTGAGTAGTGCTTGCACTCTAGCAGAGGAATTATGCCTGTTTTGATAGGGAGAACAAGGACAATTTGTTGTCCCGCCTACCCTCCAATGACAACACTGCACCAGTCCTGAGCCTTCATTAAGTGAGACTTCAACCCCAGGAAGGAATCTGGTCCAGGCGGAGTGCTGGGCCGGGTGCTAAAGGACTGTGTGGCCGAGCCATCTTCAACCTGTCGCTGTCCAAGTCATGGGTCCCAGCATGTTTTAAGGCAGCCACAATCATTCCTGTCCCCAAACAAGCCAATGTCACATGCCTGGATGACTACAGGCCTGTAGCACTCACACCTATCCCTGCCAAGTGCCTGGAGCGGCTGGTCATGAAACACATAAAAAAGGCCTTACCACCTGCTCTCGACCAGTACCAGTTTGCATACCGGGAGAACAGATCAGCGGAGGATGCCATTGCTATTGTGCTTCACATACTTTTGGAGCACCTGGAGCACAAAAACATCTATGCAAGGCTGCTTTTCATTGACTTTAGTTTAGCTTTTAATACAATCCGGCCAAACACACTCCTGCTGAAACTGAGCAATCTTGGATTGAACAACTTATTATGCAACCGTATACTGGACTTTTTAACCAAAAAGGCGAGCACATTTCAAACACCATATACATCAACACTGGTGCCCCTCAGGGTTGTGTGCTCAGTCCACTACTCTACACACTACACACATGACTGTTCTGCCTCCTTCCCCACTAATCACATCGTTAAATTTGCAGATGACACAACTGTGCTTGGCCTCATAACAAACAACAATGAGATGGCATACAGCGAGGAGATTGAACGGTAACACTTTAGAATACTGTTCCATCATTAATGAATAACTACACAAGAACACATGAGTAATGTAATATTAGCACTCTAGTAACTACTAGTAACTAACAAGCAACTCTGATTCATGAATTAGTAAGTAATAGTGCTTAGTCGAATGTGGTAGTTCACTATTAGCTAATCAGTAACTTTTTTTTTCCAAACCTCCCTAAGAACTACTAAGATCTACTGTATACAGGTTGATAATTAATATGAATGATACATAATGTATAATTCATTCTAAAGTAAAGGTCATGGTAACCCACTAGTAATGACCCAAGTATTATCAAATTTTTCAGAAGGAATTACTAATTATTTGGATCAGTATTCTAAAGTGAAGATCGTGATAACTCCCTAGTAATGACTGAAATCATTGTAAGCTTTTGGTTTTGTAAAGTACTGAATAGTAATTATTCAGGTGTTATTATGAACAAAATAAGTAAATTGTACTTATTTTTTTATGTAAGTACATAGTAGTTAAAAAATGTGGTCGTCTTATATTCAGGGTCTAGACTTTGACGTCTCAATAATACACTTGCAACAATAGGTGGCACCAAATATGCATAAAACGAGTGTGCCAAGAAATACGTATGTACTGTGTTGTAATGTTAGAACATCGCGAGTGAAAACAAAAGAAAAAGAAAAGCTTGCAGTGGCAGGAGTCGTGACTGCCATGTTAGCCTGATGGGACCAAACTTCCTCTGTAAGTGATTTTAAAATGTAAGACAGTACGCAGATTTGGAGACTACAATAAGATTTCACTTCTACTGTTAATGACATTTTAGTTTTGAACACTGGATGGTTATGTACTTGCTCAAATATTGATTTCAGATCATTTTGAACCAAAAAAAGTTACGGACTGCAGCTTTAAGTTGTCATTTTTATCTGTTGTGAAATTAGTCAGGGGTTCATCTGCCATGTTTACACCTGTTCCCATACAACACATTCTATGGTGGCCCTTTTATCTGAGTCTTTTTTTTTAATTTAAGTGATGGAATGAGTGATTTTCTTGACTCTGAATGCTCGACACGTGACAGCTGTTTTCTTATAGAATAATTTAGTTCTCTTTCTCAGAAGGGTTATTACTTCTCAGACAGTTACTCCTGTATCTCAGACAGACAATGGCGTTAGCAACAGGTTATGGATTTGATTCCCATGGAATGCATGAACTGATTAACAAATATAAAGATTGAATGCAATGTAAGTTGCTTTGAATAAAAACAGCCAAATGATTCTTTCCACAAATTTAAAAAAAAAAAAAAAAAAACTAATCTCAAGGTTGATAAATTATAATTTATAGCAAAATAAATTCATGTAACTTGTCTTACACAAATAAATAAATAATGCATACATACAGATCAGCTCTTTGTACTCTTCACCCAATTTACTAGTTTAACTGGTATAACAGAATGTTACAAGTAAAAATAATAATAATAATAATTTCCAAGCTTAAGTTACATTAACATTTACTAGAGGTGGGACCAAGTCAAGTCTGAAGTCAAATCCCAAGTCCTCAAAGAGTTAAAGTTAATGAGATAATTAAGTGACTAATTAAATGATTACTGTGCATTAGTGATGAACACCTGCTGTTATTAAGAATTACAGAGGATCAGATGTTGATGTCATCATTTAATTAGTCACTTAATTATCTCATTAACTTTAACTCTTTGAGGACTTGGGATTTGACTTCAGACTTGAAAGGAATGACTTGGTCCCACCTCTGACATTTACTGTACCAAATATAAAACTGACATTCATTACAGACATTCCTTTAAAGTCAGATAAAAAGAGCAAAACCAAACACAGTCTGAGTTTCGCTATTCTGCTATGTTCATTGAAGTCACATATATAAATATATACACTGATCAAACAGATCAATATTATACTGTTATTTCACAGAAATTAACATAAAACAGAAACGCAAGTTTTAAAACCAACAACCAGAGTTATATATTCAGTAGTTTGAGATATAACAGATAGTGTAGAGTATGTAGATTAGTGGAGTTCAAATAAAGCTTGTGTGTTTCATGAGCACCATATGGAAAGTCATATGAAAACAAAACTCACTGATTTCATACTGTTGAGGCAATGCTATTATATCACATCTTCTGGAGGAGTGGTGTTGTCTTCTTCATGTCTGATGCACTCATGCACAGAAACATCCTGTTCTGGAATACAGAAGGTTTGGTGAACCACATCAGTGACAGTATACTTAGATTTAGGCCCAGATAGCAACATAATGTCAGCCCAGATCCGGACCTCATCTGGCACATGTGGAATGATGATCTGGCCCACATGTATCGTGGAATGATGGCACTTGGGCAGTCCTCTCCTGTCTGTCAGATCTGGGCCAAAAGCAGGCCATAGAAATGCCACATATCAGCCAAGAGCAAAGAAATAAACCACAATCCGAGCCACAAAATATGTGTATATTAAATATGGAGTCATCTCAGCCTTATTAAGCCCATTAACAAGCAGAATCACTAAAGGAAAGAAGAGAACAGAAAAAAAAGAGACAAACAGAAACACGACAACAACAACTGACTGCAGCCACAGCCTTAGATAAAATCAGCTAAAGATAAAAGACATTAAATCTCTGAAGATCTCAGCAGAGCAGGATTAAACAACTCCACAAACAGCATCACCAGCTTCACTTATTACTAACCAGACTGACTTTATTTCTGTTAGAGGTCTACAGAAGTTCTTACTGAGAATTAACAGGGGTTTAAATCTAATGTTTGTTTAATTTGAAGTCACCATAATGGTGATTGGTGTTTCCATTACCTGGGCTCTTAACTCTTATTACAAATAATTTATCTTCACTGGTTGTTGTAATGGTGTGTGTATAAAACACATTTACAGTAACAAATAAAGGCAAAATAAGATCAGGTGATGATAGTCAGCTATTGATGGCTCATCGTCATATATTTATATATATATTTACTAGGACTAGATGTTAAAATCCCTCGATATTCAGCAAGCACTGTTGTTGGAGATGTCCACTTGGATGGGGTTGGCTTGGGAAATGACATCCTGGTGCCTCCAATACAACACATCATCAGTTGTGCACCCAGGCCTCATTGGGTGTTTCGGCCTTTTAATTACAATACATCCTCACCCGAGGCTGGCCCACCACAGGCTGATCAAACCTGGGTGTGTGTCGCACCAGAGGCTCCATGAGGTCACTTGGGAGCCCATACAGTCTGCTTCCGCTTCAGCCACAGCCAGTGACTGCTTCTTTCGGTAGCAGTTGCAAGGTCTTTGATGGTCTTCCGCTGAGCCTGTCCTCTGATTCCCACCTCCTTCAGCAGCCTTATGGTGGACCTAGCAACATAGCCCCTGCAGCCCACTTCCACTGGATGCACATGGAAACATCCCCGGTCCTCTGCTTCGGCACCCAAATCTGCATATCGCACCCTTTTCCTTTCAAATGCCTCATCGAGGGCTTCCTCCCACGGGACTGTCAGCTCCACTATAAAGACATGTTGGCAGGATTTGGACCAAAGGACCAGATCTGGGCGCAGGTTGGTCACTGCAATTTCGGGTGGAAAGGCGCACCTCCTCAACCACTAGGCGCCGGCATTCAGCTGGAGTAGCCTTCTGCCATGTAGGTGTTTTTGCTCCCAGCCCTAGGCCCCCTCTGCCTTGTTGTACTTGGCCCACTATATCCCGGTGTCTCAGAGCGGACTTTGCCTGTGCCACTGCTACACCTGGCCTCCACCTCCTCCCTGTGGCTAAGGCTGGAGCGGCCCCTCTGACGAAGGGATCCCGGGATTCTGTGAGAGTCATTTCAAGCCTTGCTTTAGAGCATTTGTACTCCTCCACAAGGCTTGAGATTGGTAGAGAGAGGGCTCCATTGCCGTACAGTCCTATACTGCTGAGGCATCTGGGAGACTGCGAATCTACTGATTCCAAAATGGCGGCAGTCAGCGGGACAGGTGTGTCAGGAGCTCTCCTGGCACTTTTAGTTTTTGGAATTATTTTAAACCTCACAGAATTGGGACAGAGTGTAAACACACAGCAAGTTTCCCATAATATATCAGTGTATCGAGAAACAATGTCAGTAAAGCATTTCGGATATGGAAAGCACATTTTAATGCAGACGTTTGTAAACACTGCGGTCGGCCGGGATCAACACAAGCGAAATAATGCAGTCCGGGGCAAACACCAAAGTGACAGTGGGATTATCATCATACTCTACCTGTTGCTGTCCGGAGATGTGCACCCGTGCCCAGGTCCGATTTTCCGGGACGACAGCTGTAAGGCACCAGCGAGCGCACTAGTCGCCATTGAGGGGCTGGGGCTCATTCGGCATCGACCGGCCGGTGGATCTATCAATGACGGGGAGCGAAGATCTCGGACGAAGCGGGCTGAGACGCCGGGCTTGGTGAGTGCTGAGGGCCTTGATTGGCCATCTTTCAGCGCGTGGACCGACGGCGGCGGGGCTGTCGCCGTTGAGGAGCAAACAACTACAATTTCCTTGCCCTGCGTTTCTGACCCTACTCGATCATATCGTGCGGATGTTAAGGTAACTGGTCATTGCGCTCAAGGTAAGCGTGAAAATCTGCGCGATATAACCCACAGTCGTTTCAAAAACATTATAAACTCTGCTTTGAAAAAACACCGCAAATTGAACTTTTTTAAAACTGTTAATCACTCTCGACTGATCTGGGATCAACAACTCAAACCAAGGGGTCTATTTGGAGGGCATATGAACATCCGTAGCCTCAGCCCAAAGTCTGAAGAAGTACATCATCTTCTTATTAATTCCAACTTAGATTTTTTAGGTCTGACAGAATCTTGGTTACATAAAAACTCTCCATCTGCTGTATTACATGTACCAGGGTATAATATTTTTAGACGGGATAGATGTGAGGGAAGAGGGGAGGGTAATGATTTACATAAAAGATCACATTAACTGTCAGCAGATATGTTGGCCTTTTGACCATGATTTGGAGTGTATTGGGGTGAATATACTGCTCTCACCTGAAATGTCTTTTGTGTTAATTGTTGTATATCGTCCACCCTCCTCTAATAATGATTTCTATATCACTTTTAAAAGCTACTTCAAGCATGTGATTTTAAAATTGAGGTAATACTGCTTGGTGATCTTAACTGTAACTGGCTTAATAAGACTAATAGGAAATCCCTTAAACAGATTACAGATAGTCTGGATTTTACTCAATTGTTGGAAGGTCCTACTAGAATAACCACATCGTCTCAGACACAGATAGATTTAATATTCAGTAACAAGCCTGAAAGAATTGTAAAACATTTAATTTTATTACTGGACTGTCTGATCATAATCTGACTCTACTGTCGAGAAAACTTACAAAAAAGCGATTTCATCATTCTAATAAACCCGTGGAGCAACTTAGGATTCCTAAGAATGAAATGGATAATTTTCAAAAGGCAGTACAGCAGACTAATTGGATAGATATATTTACTGGGAATAACATAGAAGAAGTTAGCAGAATGTTTTCTACCAAGTTACAAAACCTAGTTAAGGAGTTTACTAGAAAGGTAAAAGGAAAGAAAAAGTAAATGCACCCCTGGCTCAATACTGAAATATTTAATTTGATGAAAGAAAGAGACTCTGTTTTAAAAAGATCATTAAAACAAAATTAAATAGTGATAGGCATAGGTTCACTTCATTACGTAACCAAGTGATTAAAGAGATAAGAAAGGCCAAAGCCAATTTTTTTATGACAATTATTAATGAGGGAAAAGGTAACACAAAATTGATCTGGGAACAGATTAAGAATGTGATGGGAATCAGCCATAAGATTAGAAACCAGTTAGAATTGAACCTGAATGGTAAACTAATTCAAGACCCAGCTCAAATAGCTGTAGCTTTTAATGAATACTTTATTAATTCTGTGAATGAAATCGCACAGAATTTTTCCCTAATAACTGGAAATGTTGTCACAATAGATGAAAGCATGCCTTCTTTTAGCATTCAACCTATCTGTGAAGTAAAAACTCAGGCAATTATTAATTCTCTTAAAATCTCATCAACAAAAGATATTTATGGAATGGACTCGAAAATGCTTAAATGCCTGAAAGAACATCTATCTTACCCTATCACACAAATTTTTAATCAGTCAGTACTAGAGGGGATATTTCCAACCACCTGGAAGACTGCAATTGTAACTCCCATATTTAAGTCAAAGGACCCACGGAACATATCTAACTATCGCCCAATTAGTATTCTTCCAGTAGTCTCTAAGGTTGCTGAAAAATGTGTGTCAGAGCAGTTTGTCTCTTTTCTTAATAATAGTCCCTTCACACTTCATCCGATGCAGTTTGGCTTCCAGGCCCATCACTCCGCAGAAACGGCTAACTGTTACTTTTAGAGACTGTTAGAGCAATGGTGGACAAGGGAGGTGTTGTTGGCGCTGTGTTTTAGACCTCCATAAAGCATTTGACACAGTCAACCATCAGGTCCTTATTGCCAAACTCTCTACTTTTAATCTTTCCCCTCTGCAATTAAATGGTTTGAGTCATATTTAACTGGTAGAACTCAATTTGTTTCTGTGAACACCCATCGTTCACTAGCTCTTAATTTATGCACAGGGTGCCACAAGGATCAATACTTGGCCCGCTTTTGTTTAGTCTATATATTAATGACTTGCCATCAGTTTGCCCTGATATTAATACAATAATGGATGCGGACGATACTGTAATTTATGTGCATGCCAAGACAAAAAATCTGGCTGCCATAAAATTGACCAAAGCCATGGACCAGATTACCAATTGGCTAAATCTTTCATGTCTTCAATTAAATGTAGACAAAACTGTGGGAATGTTTTTTACAAAAGACAATGTAATAGTGTGTCAAACATATCAATTTCGGGTCAAAACATTACTATTGTGCCACAATTTAAATATCTGGGCGTTATTATTGATTCTAATTTCTTTTTTAAAACACATATTAAGAAAGTCTGCAATAGGGTCAAGTTTAGTTTAGCTAATTTTAGATATATTAGAAGTGCCCTTACATTTCATGCTGCTAAATTATTTATGGATGCAATGATTATGTCACATCTAACATATGGTTTGACAAGCTGGGGACAAACTAACAGCTCATCACTTAAGCCACTAGCAACTATTTATAAAAACTCTTAAAATTTTGGACCAGAAGCCTAATAGTTTACACCATTGTATAATCCTTAAAAATATAAACTGCTGAGCTGGGAAAATGTAATCAAATATAAAAATATTTGTCTGGTTTACAAAATTTTACATAATACCGCTCCGCCTCCTTTCAATTCATTCATAATCCAACGTAATAACAGCAGTCATAATACCAGAAGTACCACACGTGGCGACCTAGTAATCCCACTCAGAAAAAGTACATTTGGTCAATTATCATTTTCATTTACTGCAATACATAACTGGAATTCATTGCCCATTACAATTAAAACATACATATGTATTCGACTTTTATTGCACACCTTAAAATTGGCTAATCGACAATTACACCTGCACACATTAATATGCTAGATGTGATGTGTGCACTAGATGTGACATGATCATGCTTCTGCTACTTGATCTCTGCTGACTGTTTCAATGCTATGTTCTATATGTGTTTTAATGTGGCCTTTGCATGATTATTTTGTGTGTCAATTTTTTCTAGTTTATTGCTTGACCTGCTTTTATGTCTTTGCAAGTTGTGTTTGCTTGTCTGTTTCAATTTTGTACCACTTTGTTTGTTTGTCTAAGCTTTTGCTTAAGTTTTGTTTTAATTGTAATGTATTTATTGATGTATGCCAATTAACAACTGGCTGGGGACTACAGCTGGAAATTAGCCGTAGAGGCTAAAGCTGCTCTTTTCATTAAAAGAGGTTGTCCACATTACTATAAACCAATAAAGTAAAGTAAGTAAGTAAAGTAGTCCAAGCCACTTTCTCACCTGCACATTCACCAATCGCTCCAGTCGATTGGCGTGGGATAGGGTCACCTCATAGATGGAAATTGGCCACATGAGGCGGGGCAGCAGTCCAAACTGAAGGCACCAGAGCTTCAGCTTTCCTGGGAGAGCAGTGCTGTTGATCTGCTTCAGGCCACTAATGGTATCCTGCTTTAGTTGTTCCACCTGATCGGCGTCTTTGAGATCTGTGTTGTACCACCGACCAAGGCTTTTTATGGGCTTCTCCAGGATAGTTGGTATCGGCTCACCATTAATGAGGAACCTGTCATTTATAATCTGGCTCTTAACAATGGAGATACTGTGGGATTTGCTGGGTTTAATCTCCATTCGTGCCCATTTGATGTTTTCCTGGAGTTTATACAGCAGGCGTTTGGTGCATGCTTTAGTTATTGTTATGGTCGTAATGTCATCCATATACGCCCTGATTGGAGGAAGCCACAGTCCACTCTTCAGACGTTCCCCTCCAACCACCCATCGAGATGCCCAAATTATTAACTCCATTGCCATAGTGAAGGCCAGTGGGGAGATGGTGCAGCCCACCATTATGCCTATCTCCAAGTGCTGCCAGGCAGTTGTACTATCCTGAGTTGTAACGCAGAACTGGAGGTCCTGGAAATAGGCTTTGACCAGCCTTGTGATGCCCTCTGGGACTTGGAAGAAGTTGAAGGTTGCCCACAGCACCTCATGAGGCACTGACCCAAATGCATTGGCAAGGTCTAAGAAAACCACATGCAAGTCTTTCTTTTCCTTTTTGGCCGTTTGTACCTGGTGCCAGATGACATTTGCGTGTTCCAAGCATCCTGAGAAACCACTTATCCCTGCCTTCTGCACTGCCGTGTCAACATAATTGTTCTTTTGCAGAAATACTGAGAGCCTTTGGGCCACAACACTGAAGAAAATTTTTCCTTCCACATTCAGAAAGCTGATCTGACAGAATTGGTGGATGGTTGAGGAGTTCTTCTCTTTGGGAATCAGGATCCCTCCTGCCCTTCTCCATGCCTTAGGTATGATGCCTTTTTCCCATGTCACCTTCATTAGCTTCCAGAGTGTTCTTATAGAGCCTATATGGAACACCGTTAGGCCCAGGGGCTGATGCTGTTTTTGCCCGCTTTACTGTGTTCTCAACTTCGCTCCATGTTAGGGGTCTTGTGTCCAACTGGTGCTCAGGTAGTTGGATTGGTGGCATGTCATTGGGGAATGGTGGCTGGCACATGCCTCTTATTGTCGGAGTAGGTCTTTCTCAGGTACTCCTCCAGTTCCCTCACAGGTACTTTGAGAGTCCCGGTTTTCTCCTCGACAAAGAGGTCTTTGGCGAACCTATATGGATCTCTATAGAAGGCAGTCCTTGTTCGCTCTTTCTTCTTATGTTGCTTTCTCAAGCATTCTGCTCTTCATGGTGTTGCAAGGCGCCGCTTGCTGTCGCCCTGCAACACCTCAATTCCTTCCCTTTCCACTTCTGTGGCCTTCTTCCACTGTCTTCTCAGGCATCTTCTCTCTTTCACAAGTCGATTAATCTCGCTGCCTCCTGGACTTAAGATGGGCTGAAGGTTCCTTCTGAGTACTGTGGTCCCTGCGTTTCACTCCAAAACTCTCTGTGCCGTACCCACCCTCCATCTTGCCCCGCCTCTCACCTCCTCATTAGCATTTAAAGCTACAGACACAGAAATGGCACGTCCTAAGGAAAGCTCTTTGTGGGACTGGCTCGTAGTGGCTGAAATTCTGCACCAAGGCTGAATTTCAGGAAAGAGACATCAGACACAGTACTAGGGACCACTTAGGCCTATATAAAAGCATCCAAAAAGCAGCAGACCTTTAATGCAGCCTAACAATCCTTTAACGGATTTGAATAATAGAAGCGTATTAGTGTGTTATGTGTAAGCCATGTTAAAGAGATGGGTCTTTAATCTAGATTTAAACTGAAAGAGTGTGTCTGCCTCCCGAACAGTGTTAGGTAGATTGTTCCAGAGTTTGGGTGCTAAATAGGAAAAGGATCTGGAAATTAAGTGTCCCCCAACTGCGCAAGCCCGAGGCGACAGCAGCAAGGAACAAAAACTCCCTCTGTGCCCTAATGGAGAAAAAAACCTTGGGAGAAACCAGGCTCAGTCGGGGGCCAGTTCTCCTCTGACCAGACGAAACCCGCAGTTCAATTCCAACCGCAGCCATGTCAGATTGTGTAAAGGGCTTATCTGATCCCTGTGGTCTTGTCCCGATTGAGCATTTTAATTTATAATTTAATGTATTTGTTATATTTGTGTTTTATTCATTATTTTAAGTTTTTCATTTATATGATTTATTCATTTGCTATAATTGTAATTTATAGTTTAATGCATTTAACATATTTCTGTTATGTATGTATATATATATATATATATATATATATATATATACAATTTATTATTTTAGAATGTTTTCATTTTTTCATATTTGTATATTATGTTTTAATTAACATTTTAAGTGTATAAATGTATTATATTTATATCTTTATATTGTTGCAATTTCTAACAATAATAGTATTATGTAGTTAGGTATTTGATTATATTTTTAGTTATTTTGTTATATTTTTAGTTTTATTGTATTTTAGTCGAGGTCTTCACTGGGGATATGTCTCTGGGGCTCATCAGCAGTGTTAATTTGACACCGGGGGATTTTACGCTAATTTTGCTGTAAATGTATAAAGCAAATTGCTTTGTAAGACTTTGGGGTTATTTTACCCCACCCAAGGGGGCAAAACGCTCCCTTGGTACAAATTACATTTTTTGTTAAAAATCTAATAACATGAAGACTCTGGACATTTTTCATACTTGGCCTATAATTCTATGCTACAATCTCGAACCATCGCTGGTTGTCAGGGACAACTCAGTGTAAAACCTAATGAGTGGATGCATCTGTCGCCTCTTTATACCTGTATGCATGGGGAGTGGCTCAGCATGTAAAATCCACTAGCCAAATTTCATTGGTATTTTCTCTTAGAATCAGAGATGACTGGGGCTCCCGAGTAAACCCCTAATGTTGAGTCACAACATAATGTCTCCGTTCCCTCCATCAGGGAGCGAGGGTCACATGCATAACCAAGACGTTTTAGTCCCACACCTGTCAGACCAGAGTTGCACCTCTGCTGTGAGTTCACAAAATTAAAGTTGTGCTATTAATTTTGCAATGCAATAAATCGATTTTTTTTTAAAATTTTTATTATTATTATTCATACAACTATCTCCAGAGTTCATAGTGAGTCAAAACAAGCAACATGAAAGCACCATAAAGACCCATTTGCTACACATACTGTAGATTGTTCAGTGCCTTCTCAGGTTAAAAAAATAAAATAAAAAAATAATATATATATATATATATATATATAAATAATGCAAATTGTAAATCTGTGTTTCGTTTCATGTCAGCTGGCATAGTAATAAATATGATTGATTTAATTTGTGGATATTATCATGTTTTCTCCAGCTCACATGCTACACCTGTCTGTCACTAGTCTAGTTTTGTGTTGTTGCGTGAATGGTTGATGATGAAATTATGAAACATACCTGGAAAGAGAAAACAGAAGCTCTACAGGGGTTTAGAGAAGTGAAGCAAGATCTGAAAAGTGTTTTATATATATTTTATCTATCTGCATAATTTAATCTACCTTGCAGTATAAATATTAATCAGCAGACACTGAAAACTCGTAATGATCAGTAAATGCACAATAAACATTTACTATAAATTAAATTAACTTGTCATTATTTCTGTTGTGAAATCAGTCAGTGGTTCATCTGCCATGTTTACATCTGTTGCCATACAACATACTCAACGGTGTCCCTTTTATCTGAGTCTTGTTTTTGTTTTGTTTTTTGATGTGATGGAATGTGGGATTTTCTTGGCTTTGAATGCACGACACGTGACAAAGATTTAGCAGGTAGTAGCAGGTTATGGGTTTGGTTCCCGTGGATGAACTGATTAACAAATATAAACCTTGAATGCAGTATAGGTTGCTTTGAATAAAAGCATCAGCCAAATGCATAAATATTCCTCAGATTTCAGAAAACTGATCTCAGGGTTGATTTAAACTGTACAGGCTTACACTAAAATAATTATATCTCCAAATCTCTTTCATTAAAAAATAAAAAAAATAAAAATAAAAATATGCAGAATAAGAGTACAAATCTTATAAATAAGAGTACAAAGCCAAAAACTCATCACCAAACACCAATGACTTGTACATATGGGTATAGTTATTTTAGACACTTCCAAAACTGTTGCAACAGAGATGGAAATACAACTTTTAAATACACAGTTTTGAAAGTGCCTTTTTCTGTTCTTAAGAAGGGGGGTCCAAATACTTTTGTCCATATAGTGTATGTACAAGTCATTGATGTTTGGTGATGAATTTTTGGCACTTCCACAATAGTGTAATCCACAATAATTCTTCCACAATCAATCATCTCTTTTTAAACCTTGCCTTATACACAGAGGCATTGTCATGTTAAAACAGAAAAGTGTCCTGTCCGAGCATTTGCTATAAAATTAGATGTACACTGTAAAAAATTATTGTAATTTTAACTGTAAAATTTTGTAAAAACGCTACAGAAAAAAAAAACTGTTAATAGGTTAACAGTAAGTTCACGTACTATATACAAGGAAAAACTGTAAAAGATCTAACCAGACATTTCATGTAATTTTACAGTAAAATGCTGTTAATTGTACAGTTTTTAGAAGTAAAAAAGAACAAATAAATTTATAATTTACAGTCAAAAACTGTAAACTGATATTCCTAGAATTCCCTGCGTGACACTCCACATTTGAAAGTATTTTGTTTAAATAATCATGAAGTGATTTAAATCATGAATCTTTTAAAATCAAAAGACAATCACTTGTTTGCTGGAACAGCGCTACAAAAAAGAAAAGAAAATATAAGCTGTTCATGTTGACTGCGGCGCCGCGCGAACTGTTCGCTCGAGTCACGAAAAATGTCATGCACACCGCCACGTGAAATGAGGTCGCGCTCATCCTTAAGCTCACCCTTAAGCCTTACGAAAATTAACCATGGTTTTTTTGTAGTAACCATGGTTTAACTATGGTTTTTGCAGTAAAACCATAGTAACTACAAAATTAACCATTACCACAGTAACCATAGTTAAACTATGGTTTTTGTAGTAAAACCACAGTAACTACATAATAAACCATGGTTTAACTATGGTTTTTGTAGTAAAACCATAGTAACTACATAATAAACCATGGTTTAACTATGGTTTTAGTAGTAAAGCCATAGTAACTATGAAATTAATCATGATTTATCTATAGTTTTTGTAGAAAACCATAGTAATTGCAAAATGAATTATGGTTTACCACAGCAGAGAGATCCCAGTGTGCTATGTGTCCAAATTTTGATTTATTGCCCCCTCATAAAGATAAGACCCCCACCCCACCCTCCCACCCAAACTGGACACCTGTTTGTCCACCCCCACCCATCTAAATGAGCATCTGTTTTTACTGTCCGGTGATCCTAAGGTATTTATGAATGTTTTTGGAACCGTGTTTTTGTGTGGGGCCATTGAAGACTATTATGTGTTTAAACTTTAAATTGTGAAACTGTGTTAAACGGGACAAAAGGAAGTTTTTATTGGAGTTTTTCACGCACACATATCAACAAAAAACATCAAACATATGTGTAAAATGAGCAACGACTTGCCAGTGTTGTTGTAACGAACTCTAACTAGTTTAAAAACGTTTTAAGTTAAATTAAAAGAAGCAGAAGTGAGCGTGTTTGTTTATTTAAAACAAACAAAGCATCTGACACCTTAGTTAAAACAATAGCATATTACAAGCTAAATAATATAGAGTTGACTCATCTTACACTCTCAGAATAAAGGTACAGAAGCTGTCACTGGGGCTGTACACTTTCAAAAAGGTACTATAAAAGTACATATTAGCAGAGGCGGACAATCCAGGGGTCAGAAAGTAAAAGTCCTGCCATATTTTTGTTCCACCCATGAACTCAGCAGCTGATTTCACCAGAGGAGGAACCAAGTCATTCCTTTCAAGTCACAAGCAAGTCTCAAGTCAAATCCCAAGTCCTCAAAGATTTAAAGTTAATGAGATAATAAGTGTCTAATTAAATTATGATTGTGCATTAGTGATGAACACCTGCTGTTATTGAGAATTACAGAGGATCAGCTATTAATGTTTTAATGGTTAAAATGATGCCACCATCACAGAGATCAGTGTGTGCTTTAGTTGGGCTCTTGGCCTTTGACTCCTGTGTTAGATCTCTTTTTGCAGCATTACATGTGTTGCTGTGAAGTAAAGAGATCAGGGCTGCACAATGAGAAACCATGTTTTTACAGTTGTACTGATTGTTTGTTTTTTTTTTCTTTGTGTTGTATGTTTAGGTTTTGAAAAATCAACCTTGTGAAATAGTGTGCAAGGAACTTGTTGTTCTAATAGTTATGATGAATTCATTTGAAATCGACTGTATTTAATGCATATAAACACTTAAACTCTTCTGGTATTTAGACGCACGCAGACATAATGAACCAGTATATGAATCTCAACAATGGTGACAACCAACAAAATTCTTCATGCTGCAATGTATGCTGGGTAAGATCATAGTAAAAACTCCCATCATGCACTGCAGTATGAATTATTATTGTCACCACCGTTGAGGATCATAAGTGTTCATGTCTAAAAGCCTGAGCTGATGCAGTTCTTCTTCCTAATACGTAATCACTACAGTAGCATTTGTTTGGTAGGACTTTTTTTTCCTGAAGTTCAGTAATAGCTGAATATCACTCAATAAACCAAAGCAAGACACCTTCATGATGCTCATTCAAATGATTTAAAAGCAGAAAGCGTAAACTAATCTACTACATCAAGTTCTTGATTCAGCAATGCACAAATGTTTGTTGTGAAACAATATTGCACTTGCTTAAAAGCAAATTACTTTGACTTATTAAAAGGGTCAAGAGCTCAACTAAAGCAAACACTGATCTCTGTGATGGTGGCATCATTTTAACCAATAAAACATCAACATCTGATCCTCTGTAATTCTCAATAACAGCAGGTGTTCATCACTAATGCACAATCATCATTTAATTAGACACTTAATTATCTCATTAACTTTAACTCTTTGAGGACTTGGGATTTGACTTGAGACTTGCTTGTGACTTGAAAGGAATGACTTGGTTCCTCCTCTGGTGAAATCAGCTGTAGAGTTCATGGGTGGAACAAAAATATGGCAGGACTTTTACTTTCTGACCCCTGGATTGTCCGCCCCTGATTCTCAATGAGATCAGCTCACTAACAGATGATTGTCATTATAAATATATAACAACCAACTACTGATCACTTCCTCTGGGCTTTTGAGTTGCAACAAATATGTTTGAAAAACACATGGTTACAACATTTACATTTACATTTAGTCATTTAGCAGACGCTTTTATCCAAAGCGACTTACAATTGGGGAATACATCGAGCGATTAATCTTGAAGAGGCAATCAGACATACGAAGTGCTTGCAACACCAAGTCTCAGACATTGTTCAAATAAATACAAACTACCAAAGGAAGGAATAAGTAAAGATAATTTTTTTTTTTTTTTTTTTTTTAAGTTTAGGATGAAGTCAAGTGCTGTCGAAAGAGATGAGTTTTCAGTTGTTGCTTGAAGATTGACAGGGATCCAGCATTCCGGATAGAGGTGGGAAGATCGTTCCACCAGCCAGGAATGGTGAATGAGAATGATCTAGAGAGTGATTTTGCGCCTCTCTGTGATGGTATCACGAGGCGTCGCTCACTAGCAGATCTCAGATTTCTGGAGGGGATGTAGTTTGTTAATAGAGAGTGCAAGTAAACGGGTGCTGAGCCAGTGGTTGTTCTATATGCAAGCATCAGTGTCTTGAACTTGATGCGAGCCGTGATTGGTAGCCAGTGCAGGGAGATAAAGAGAGGTGTAACATGGGCTCTTTTGGGCTCGTTGAAGACCAGTCGTGCCGCTGCATTCTGAATCATTTGTAGAGGTTTGACTGTATTAGACGGAAGTCCAGCCAGAAGAGCATTGCAATAGTCCAGCCTAGAAATGACAAGGGCCTGGACAAGAAGTTGTGCAGCATGCTCTGTCAGAAAGGGCCTGATCTTTCTGATGTTATATAGTGCAAACCTGCAAGATCGAGCAGTTTTTGTAATGTGGTCTTTGAAGGTCAGCTGATCATCAAAGATTACACCAAGATTTCTGACCGAAGTTGATGGGGTTATTGTTGATGAACCTAACTGGATCGTGAAGTCATGCTGTAGAGTCGGAGTGGCAGGGAGGACAAGAAGCTCAGTCTTTGCCAGGTTGAGCTGCAGGTGATGTTCTTTCATCCATGCCGAGATGTCCGCCAGGCAACCTGAGATCCTTGCAGTTACCGTTGGATCATCTGGTTGAAAAGAGAGGTAGAGCTGTGTGTCATCAGCGTAGCAATGGTATGAGAATCCATGTGCCTGTATGATGGGACCCAGTGATGTAGTGTATGTGGAGAAGAGGAGGGTCCAAGAACTGATCCCTGAGGAACCCCAGTGACCAGTGTATGTGCTTTGGATACCTCACCTCCCAGGCCACCCTGAAAGACCTACCAGTGAGATAGGATTCAAACCAGCGAAGTGGAATGCCAGAGATGCCCAGTGATGAGAGGGTGGACAGGAGTATCTGATGATTGACAGTGTCAAAAGCGGCAGATAGGTCCAGCAGAATGAGGACTGATGATTTGGAATGGGCTTTTGCAATTCGCAGGGCTTCAGTGACCGAGAGAAGCGCAGTCTCAGTTGAATGGCCCCTCCTGAAACCTGACTGTTTAGCATCCAGTTTGTCGTTCTGTGAAAGAAACAGTGAGACTTGGTTGAAGACAACTCGTTCAAGTGTTTTCGCTATGAACGGAAGGAGAGAGACAGGTCTGTAGTTTTCTATAAGAGAAGTGTTTAATGTAGGTTTTTTGAGCAGTGGGGTTACCCGAGCCTGCTTGAACGCAATGGGGAAGTTACCTGTGAGTAGGGATGTGTTGATGATGTGTGTGAGTGCAGGTAAGAGTGTGGGTGAGATTGCTTGGAGAAGGTGTGAGGGGATTGGGTCAAGAGGACATGTTGTAGGATGGTTGGAGAGGAGAAGCTTGGATACTTCAGCTTCAGTGAGTGGACAGAAAGAAAAGATGGGAGTTTTAGCAGTGGATGTGGTAGGGTGAGGGTCCTGTGTGCGTGGAGGTGAAAACTGACCACTGATTGATCTAGTTTTGTCTGTAAAGAAAGTGGCAAAGTCATCAGCTGTAATAGAGGTGGAGGGAGGAGGTGGAGGGGGACAGAGGAGGGAATTAAATGTTCTGAAGAGATTACGCATGTCTGGAGCGCTGTCGATCTTGTTGCGGAAATGTGAGGATTTGGCAGTGTGGACTTTAGCAGAGAAGGATGTGAGCATAGACTGGTACCTACTGAGGTCCGACAGATCGTTTGATTTGCGCCATTTTCTCTCTGCCGCTCTGAGTGTAGTCCGATGTTCACGAAGAACCTCGGATAACCAGGGGTTGGAAGGAGCAGCCCGTGCGGGCCTAGAGGAGAGAGGACAAATGTCGTCTAGACAAGAGGTTAAGGTAGAGCATAAAGTCTCAGTAGCTGCGTTTACATCCAGAGATGAGAAATGGGTGGGTGAAGGAAGAGAGGAGGATACCACAGAGGAAAGATGGGAAGGAGAAAGGGAGCGCAGGTTTCGTCTAAAAGTAACTGGTAGGGGGGTTGGTGGCACAGGAGAAGCAAAGTGTAATGTAAATGTAATGAAGAAATGGTCCAGTATGTAGCGGTTGTACCAGAATGTTATCTGCAGTACAATTGCGTGTGTAAATTAAGTCAAGTTGGTTGCCTGATTTGTGCGTGCTAGTAGTGGTAAGGCGTTTGAGATCAAACGAAGCTAGGAGTGCATGGAAGTCTGTAGCATAAGGCTTGTCTAGGTGAATGTTGAAATCACCAAAGACTAGGAGTGGAGTGCCATCCTCCACGAAGAGGACAGCAGCCCGTCCAGCTCCTCTAGGAAGGTGGCTAGAATTTGGCTAGGGGACGGTAAATGACCACGATCTGGAGTTTTATCGGAGCTGATACAGTAATGGCATGAGATTCAAATGAGTTGTAATTGCATAGGGAAGAGCGGGTTGAGTATTTCCAATTGTTAGAAATGAGCAGACCAGTGCCTCCACCCCGCCAACTTGCCGGGGGTGTGAGAGAAAGAGAGATTAGTAGAGAGAGCAGCTGGGGTTGCTGAGTCTTCTGGACGAATCCAGGTCTCAGTCAAGCCCAAGATGCTGAGCGTGGATTTTAAAGAAAAGCAGAAATGAAGTCAGCTTTGTTGACAGCTGACTGACAATTCCAGAGACCCACAGAGAAGGAAAGAGGTGTAGTGAAGGAGGTAGAGATAAGGCGCAGGTTAGCAGGATTACGTTGCCGTCTGCGTGGGACGTTAGAGCGTGGTTGAGAGAGAACCGGAATAGTTTGGAAACACATGATAGAGGTGGCAGGAAGAGGATGGAAACGGAGAGTGTGTAAGGAAGGGGAAAAAGAAAAGATACTTAAGTGTGTCGCTCGGTGTCGTTGCTCGGTTAAATTCGCAGGAAAAGTCGATGGTCTTTACCCTCGTCTGTCTTCACACGAGGAGGCTGAACGCTTCCGCTGATGCTTCCGGCGTCAGCGCTCGGACCTCTGATAAATACAGCCTAACACACTACCGTGAAAACAGCTGTGGCCGGCTTCTGATTGGCCCAGCCAATAGCCTTGTGCAAATAACTCAAGACGAAACTAACACTTCGCTAGCAAGGAGCACTGAAAATGATCCAGGTTCCTTCTTAGCCGAGGTGCAAATTATTATAATTAACAGAAAGTGCAATCAAACAACGAAACCTCAACGAAAATGCAGAATAGAAATAGAAGGGAAACGAAAGTATTCCTTCCCAATAGCAAGTAAATAATTTAAACAACAGATCTATGACTAAGTATCGCAACACTTACGAGCTGCTGTCCGTCTCTTCTGGTGAATATTCGGCTTCTCCCGACTTGTAATAGCGAACAGGCAGTTTAAATACTTTTACAGTCGCTGTGGCCGGCTTCTGATTGGCCCAGCCAATAGCCTTGTGCAAATAACTCAAGACGAAACTAACACTTCGCTAGCAAGGAGCACTGAAAATGATCCAGGTTCCTTCTTAGCCGAGGTGCAAATTATTATAATTAACAGAAAGTGCAATCAAACAACGAAACCTCAACGAAAATGCAGAATAGAAATAGAAGGGAAACGAAAGTATTCCTTCCCAATAGCAAGTAAATAATTTAAACAACAGATCTATGACTAAGTATCGCAACACTTACGAGCTGCTGTCCGTCTCTTCTGGTGAATATTCGGCTTCTCCCGACTTGTAATAGCGAACAGGCAGTTTAAATACTTTTACAGTCGCTGTGGCGGCTTCTGATTGGCCCAGCCAATAGCCTTGTGCAAATAACTCAAGACGAAACTAACACTTCGCTTGCAAGGAGCACTGAAAATGATCCAGGTTCCTTCTTAGCCGAGGTGCAAATTATTATAATTAACAGAAAGTGCAATCAAACAACGAAACCTCAACGAAAATGCAGAATAGAAATAGAAGGAAACGAAAGTATTCCTTCCCAATAGCAAGTAAATAATTTAAACAACAGATCTATGACTAAGTATCGCAACACTTACGAGCTGCTGTCCGTCTCTTCTGGTGAATATTCGGCTTCTCCCGACAATCCCAACAATCAGAGAAAAAGAGAAAACAAAAAAAAACTACCAACACAGAAGTCAAGGCTCAAGAGCCCAACTAAAGCAGACACTGATCTCTAACATGGTTACTTCAAATGAAACAATAAATCAACATCTAAACCTTAGTTAATTCTCAATAAGATCTTCTGTAGATGTCTGACAGAAATAAAGTCAGTCTGGTTATTAATAAGTGGAGCTGGTGATGCTGTTTGTGGGGTTGTTTAATCAGATCTTGAGATTTAATGTATTTTATTTCAGTTGATTTCATCAAAGCATGTGTGTAAAGTCAGTTGT
The DNA here is from genome assembly GCF_012432095.1 of Onychostoma macrolepis. Classification (NCBI taxonomy): domain Eukaryota; kingdom Metazoa; phylum Chordata; class Actinopteri; order Cypriniformes; family Cyprinidae; genus Onychostoma; species Onychostoma macrolepis. Next base: position 627,457 of record NC_081169.1, read on the forward strand.
AGTTCTTGTGTTTCTCTTTCTGTCAGTGATTGTGTTTGTTAACAGCAGGTGTTCATCACTAATGCTCAATCAGCACTTAATTAATCACTTAATTATTTAACTGCAATGTATATCTTATTTTAGTGAACTCAACAGAAATAAGTTCAGAGTACTCATCACTATTAGTTTAAAAAAACTTAAATGTTTTAAGGCAATCAGTTTCCTCAAACTTTTGAGTTACCCTAACTTGTTGGGTTTTACAGTGTAGATAGATATCAATTAATAGTCTAATTCCAGAGCCTTTGAGAGATTTTGTTTTTCCCCAGTCAGGAGGAATTTTGTTTAAATCATTGATGTTCATATGGTCTTTTTATGAGAAAATTTACTAACTGAGCAGAGTACCTTATGATAGTGGTTTTCAATTCTGGACCTGGGGACACACAGCACTGCACATTTTATACATCTCTCTTCACTGACACAAGCTTAGTTTAGTTCATGGAGCTCTTTCCTAAGGAGTTGATTATCTGAATCAAGTGCGTTTAACGAGAGATATACAAAGTGTGCAGTGCTATGGGTCCCCAGGACCACAATTGTAAACCACTGCCTTTATGAGCAGCTCCCGAGCTCCTAGTCATTTTTAAATGTTTAAAAAATATTGGAGTTGGCCTAAATTTGACCAATGTAAAGACTCTCCCCCATTCCTAAACCTTACACAACCACATCACTTTGCTTGTTCTGTCTGAGGGATCTGGGGGCATGGTCTCATTTAATAAATTATGTACATTTTAAAGTTACATTCGTCTATCTGGTTCACTTTGAGAGTTCAATATTAAGAGCTTCAATGCATGCTCAGCGTGGAAACTTAACAAAGAAAAAAGTCAATGCAATGACTCAACCCTCTTTTTAGTTACTGTAGACCCTTAAGAGTTTTGTTAATAGGTTTTAAGCTAAATCTCCTCTAGCTAGGACACCTAGTAGTAAGATAAAATTCTCTGTGAAAATGGCCCCAGAATCTGCCTTTCCTTGAGAAGCTGGAGAACCACTTAAGATTTCAAAAAGATAATTCACAGTTTGTGGCCACCATCAAAAAAAGTATTGGGTGACTGATACAAATTGTCTATAAAATTATTTGTTTAATTATTTTTATTTGTTTATTTTTGTGTAGATTCAAGGGAAAGATGAAAAATAAGGAAGTCTGGGAATGACTGAAGAAGACCGCAGCGAGGGAAGGAAGTAATCATCACAATGTAAGTTCTTTGAGAATGTGTGCGTTGTTTATTACAAGTTGTGTTTTCATTTAAATGTAGCAATGTACACAGCTGGTCAAAAGATTGAAATATATTTTAAAATATAATTTATTTCTGTGATCAAAGCTGGATTTCTAGCATCATTACACCAGTCTTCAGTGTCACATGATCCTTCAGAAATCAAGAAACATTTATGATTATTTTCAATGTTGAAAACAGTTGTGCTGCCCAATATTTTTGTCTACACCAGTGTTTCCCAACCTTATTTCTGCCGCTGCACAGTTTTGACCTTTAAAAAAATCCTGCGGCACACCACTAAGTATTATAAAAATTAAAATAAAAAAACAGAAAGGGGAAAAGTTTTTTTTTTTTTCTGAATAATTAAACATTGCGTCATCAGAGTTGGTATTTTGGCTTTATATATGATCAGACACTTGCACTTAATTTCTGAAAATCATACTCAAATGGAGTTAACAAGGTTTTTGACGAGCGATTGACAGAGATCTGTGTTTTCTCCATCATTAGACCGGCCGCATCTGAGGCAGTAAATTAATAGCTTCGCGTTTTCATCAGTTTGCAGGTTATAAAGTTTATTGTAGCTATATGGGCACTCAGTTTCTCTTGTTGTTAATGATAACGATGACCAATTGCACTGATTTAAAATAATAACGGTTTTTGATAATCTTCCATGGCACACCTGACCTGTCACGGCACACTGGTTGGGAAACACTGGTCTACACGACTAAGATTTTTTTCTTTTTTTTTCTTTGGGAAGACATTAATAGCAAGGATGCATAAAATTGAATTAAAGTGATAGAAAATACTTATTATATTACAAAAGATTTGATTTAATTTTTTTTTACTCAGTTTTTTTTTTTTTTTTGAATGTTTTGAACTTACTTATATTATAAAATAATCATGAAGAAAAATATCACGATTTACACAAATATTAAGAAGCACAACTGTTTCTAGACTACGTTTACATGTGCACAAATAATGTGATTTATTTCCAATAATCAGAGTAAGGACTTAATCACATTATGATGTTTACATGTCAAGAGCAAAGCTCTTCACTCCCGTTTATATGCAATTTCCATTATTCGTATTATTTGAGTTGTGGTTATTTTTTTACCGCCATTATTCACATAACATAACCCCACTGCTCAGCACAAATAGGTGTGTTACTGAGTAGATGTGTTACTGGCCGCTGTTTTAATTTGTCTAATGCAAAACATGTTTGTATGTTTGTATTCCATACATTTTCGCCACCATAGCAAAGTGATGGCAGTGTCACTTCAGCTGGGTTTGCCTGCGCTGGATGAGGGTGAGGAGCAGAGACTGGTGTGCTGACAGAGTTTAGTGATTCGGCTCTCCAGAAATGCAAAGCTTTCTTCCCCATCGTTTCCCAAAAGCAACTATGGTCACAAGTTCCATACTTACCAATAGAGTTCAGTGGAACTAACGACCATAGTTAGCTATCGATGCTTTTGGGAAACACACCCCTGCAGGTGCGTGTCACGTCATTCACATACGTCACGAGCACATGCACACTGGTCAGAGAGGCAATAATGTGATTAGGTGCATGTAAATGCACTGATTGATAATAATCAGAAATGTTTCTTAAGCAGCAAATCAGTATGTGAGAATGATCATGTGACACTGAAGACTGGAGTAAAGGCTACTGAAAAATTCAGCTTTGCCTCACAGGAATGAAATACATTTTAAAGTGTATTAGAAAAAGGGTATGAAAACTGTTATTTTAAATTTAAAAAAAATATATATTTTACAATATTAATGTTTTGTACTGTAAATTTGGTCAAATTAATATAGCAGAAGAGATTTCTTTTGAAAAACATAAAAAAAAGAAAAAAAAGATTGCAGATTTTTGAATGGTTGTGTACATACATTAGCAACATTAACATGATGATATCCTCCCTTTCAGCTGCCAGAGAAGGATATTGACAGTGCAGGCTCAGGACAGCGAAGAGGAGAAAGAACACCTTTAACATAATTTTCTCATACCTTTGTCATGTGTTATAATAAAAACAATAAACCTGACTACAATAATATGGTAAATTTTATTAAAAGATTCCAGTTTGCAAGGAATCTGGAGTCTCTGACTCTGCACTAAAGGAGCTCTTTGCTGAGGAAGACCAAGTGCTGAGGAGGAGCCTTGTTCTACAGCAAAACACTGCATCAACCCTCCATGACAAGATGAAGAGTGAAGAGTCTCCCTCCTGTCCTTCCCTCAGAAGAGCCTGTCTTCTGCTGCTGGGGTAAGAACGACACTCTTCCTCTTCCTCGTCTCTCACAGCCGTCCAGCACCTAACCCTGCCTCCTCAGCGCTGTCTGATAGAGACTTCTCCACAGTCAGTAATCACAGATCACACATTCTCCAGAGAAAGTCAACACGCTCATTTTCCTAAACAAAAACTGTTTGTTTTTGGGGTGGGCCAAATTATACAGGAGTGATGCTAGAAATCTTTATATTGTTCATTTTACATATCTTTACTCTTTATGAATGTTATTTTCTTTATTTATTTTATCTTCTGAGAAGCCCAAGAACTATGGTTCTTTGGTAATTGTAACATTGTTTAGGTTTATCTTCTGATAATGAAGCAGTATTAAAGCACATCAGCACCAGATATTAATGAAGTATCTACTGAATTGTTTCATATCTTTTTATCATGTCTTTATTTATTTGCACCAAATTAAGGGAGTTGTATCAATAAGAGTACTGATAATTATTTATAATTTTCACTGATAACAGCATTATTTAACTATGCCCACCCTTAATGAGACACAAACTTTTTCAGTTGATTATATGGCATAGCAATCTATGAATTGATGTGGTCAGTTTTTTGTGCTCATGACTTGGTAACACTTTGCATGGTTAAAGAACAGGTGTAATGTTTTGGTTTAGTATTTGTAGAAAGTAGCACTGAATAAATGTTGATTCATGAATGAATGCATTGTGTTTTTGTCTATTTTCTATTAGAATTTAATGTTTTTGAATTGGTTTGCACTGCATGTATGTAATGAATGTATTTACTATAAATCCCCTATAATTAAATTACTGTTAGATTTTATAAGGTTTCTTTTTTTCACCAAAGATGAGTTTATTAGTTCTATATGTATTTCAAGTTAATGGTCGGAACACATTCTCAGGACCCAGACTAAAGGTGAGGTGTAAATATTAAAAATAAAAATTAACGTGGTATTTTAGTCCTTAGGACATACTTGGTACGTTGCTGCGACCAATATGATCCAGTACTGTCACATCCTCACAACGTGCCGGTTTGGCCGTTAGGACGTTCTCAGCACGTTCCAGCGATGTACCACTATAACGTTGCCACGACGAATATGGGAATCACAAAGTTACGTCGCTGGTACGTTATTTGGTACGTCGCTGCGACCAATATGGTACGTATTCATATGATATTTACTTAGCGACTTGGACTCTTGAGTAACATAGAGAGCACTAAAAAATGCCTTGATATTTTGTGTCTGTAGCCTTTTCAAGACTGTGTACGACCTCAAACTTTACTGAATGTGTAGCTTTCAGTGCAATAGTTTGATTTGTTTCAGTTGTAATAGTTGTAAGTGTAAAACAGCACGCCTTAATTTTTGTGACGATACTTAATGGGGTCTCATATCAAATAGATGAATAATCGTCCTAAAAACAAATACCGACTTAGTCAAACACTCTCAAGAAATTTTCTTAATTTTCATTTATTTCTGTAAACACTGAATGCTGATGGCTCTCAGAGAGAAGGCCTCATCTACAGTACAGTCATAGTAGTGACATATACAGTCCAACAAACAAAATGTGAGCTGCGTCGTCCATAATCCTGATCGTCTGACTTAGTAAAATGTCAGTCACAATAGATCAAGAGGAGGATTTCTGTATTCTGTACGAATTAAAGCAATTTTTCTTAAATGATGTATACATTTTTGCATTTTGTAATTCAATGATTTTTAGTCAATTTGCTTTGCGCAAAGATAATTCCTATGTAAAGATTATGTTTGAATTATTCTATAACATTTACAAAAGCGTGGAACATCATAGTTCTCAAAATACACAAATAAATATGACTGAAGTGGAGAAACAAAGATGTTTAGCACATGCACACATTGTAGATGCTTACGTACGTCAGAGATGTTGCTTTATTTGAGTCACAGAAGATGGCGATAGTGACTGATAACATTCTTTAATGTTTAATGTTGTTGTGTTGAAAAAGATTCTGTGGACAAACACCTCGATGGAAATAATTTGAAATGGAGGTTTGTCAAAATAATAAAAAAATTCAGTCAAATGTTCAATCATTTTCTTAAATAAATAAGTATGTGCTCGTCATGATCTCTTTCCCATGCAAGGATTAGCATGAACTTGCAGAGGAGTCTTAAAACAAATACAGACAAACAAACGAAATGTGAATTGTGTCATCTGCTATCTGAGCAAGATGACTAAATCCAGTCATCCTTTCACAATTGTTTATGAAACAGATTTTCTGAATTCTATATGCATTATAAACATTTTCTTGTCTTCCTATACTCTCTTTATTAGAGATATGGTCTCTTGAATGTATGAAAGGTTATGGATTAAATTTATCAATACAAGAGTGTGGAAATTTTAACATGCTCAAACTTAAATGAATGTGCAGCTTTCAGTGCAATAGTTTGATTTGTTTCAGTTGTAATAGTTTTAAGGGTAAAACAGCAAGACTTAATTTTCGTGTTGATGTTTCGTGTGTTCGCACATCATGGACAGAGACAAAGTTGCACTAAAAGAAATTTCTCAAAAAGATTTTCATTTATTCCTGTTATGATGACAGCTCACAAAGAGGTGTCTTCACCTAAAAACATAAACAGTCCAACAAACAAAATGTGAGCGGCCAACTGAAATCTTGATAATATGATAATATCGATCAAATCTAGTATTGTAAAAAAAAAAAATGTTATTTACAAAACACTGATTCTTAGATGAGACGCATCCCTGACAAAATCTGTTGGCATGCAAAAATACTCATAAATCTTTTAGCACAGCTATTTACACACATAGTATGAGAACTGTAGCCTACATTGTATCGACTGTCATAGTAAATTCATTACCAGTTTATTAGGGTCAAAAAAACATCATTATATTTTATATCCCTTTCATTTTGAAAATCACAGATGCTGGTCCTTTAATCTTTTAGTAAACCGTTTAAAATGACATGGTACCTAGAAAATAGTCAAAATGTACAAGTTGTGTGTTCTAGGTGAGAAATTTACACCAATAAAGTTTTCATGAACATTAGGAAACAAAATGTATCCCCAGTGGCTGTTAAACATAATTTGAAATAATAAATAATTTGACAACATAAGTCTGTCAAACGAGAAAGGTTCAGTCATACATTTACAAAAAAAAAAAAAAAAAATTTAAAAATTGTGTGTTTGTCACAAACACATCCAAAGAGTTTATACTCATGTGAGAAAAACACTTGGGTGCATTATCATCAGGCTGTTTTAAAGAAATTCAAGAATAATACTTAAAATTTTGTATACTCAGATTTGTGTGTGTGTGTGTGTATAAATAATCAGCCAAAGTGTTGATTATTTGTCTAAAGCAGGGCTTATTTAAAAATGTTTATTTGTTTGTCTTGTCATATCATGTTATGTACTTTTCATTTAAATAATATTGTTTAGAACAATGGTCAACCATTGTTGTTTTATTGTGCTTTATAAATAAAATGAACTGAACTGAACTAAAGCATGATTCTGTGCACATCTATATGAGTGAATGCTGTAAAGTCATTAACACAAGCACACAGAGGATACTGTCGTCCGTTGTCAGTTAGACCCCACAATCACCTTCACTGTCAGAAGTAAATGGAATAATTTTTAACTTAAGACTGCTTCTCATAAGTTTATCTATTCAACCTACAGATTAGTTTGTTCTGATCCTACAGAGGTGTTAGCATACACACGTTGAGATGATGAAGAAAAACATGTCCGGACATAGCACCTTTTTCAGACGCATATAGACATTTTCATCAATTGGTGAATTCTTTAATTCTATGTTTCAGTTTTCATACAATCAAAACAGTGATGTCTTAGCTATCAACATTTAGCCTATAGATCAAGCAGAACTGAACCGTTTAGGGGTTTGACATTAGACACGTGTTTGGATGCCTTCCATCCCCCAAAAACAAAGAACAACCCTCAGACATGACACCTTTCTTTTATCCCCAACCTGGAAAGGTAGACGTCCTGACAACCTTCCTTATTCAGAAGCCGATGTAGACAAGCCAGTAGGAACAAATTGGTGACTAGACAATAACATATGACATACAAATCAAACAAACATTGGTCCTCTTAAGGAGCCACTACATCACCCATTACTCAGTCATTTTTCCCACAGTCAGGAAGACCCCCCCCGACTAGGCATTAACATATACCATACAGATCAAACAAACATAAGGTGTCAATACACACACTTTGCTCAGCCATTTTTCCACAATCAGGAAGAGGCTCAACACCTCCAAGACTGACCGTTAGCTACAGGCCAGGAAGGAACGCCATAAAAACCCCATGGCACCAGGTGAGTGATAAAAACATCATAAATCCACTCATAAATCCAACAAATGTCATCTGTTCAGATCTTTTGATTTACAAACCCCTACTGTCATGTCAGTCAGGGCTGACAGGACCCCCGGTGACGTGACAGTCAGGGTGACAAAGGGGTCATATACCCATAAATCAGGTCAGAAATCTACCCAGGTATACATTTGACATATGACAACCTGTCGATCAATGCTGACAGGGTGCTCATAAATCCGGTCATAAATAATGGTCATAAATCATCATTGACATGGCGTATTGGATACAACTACTATGACAGTTGCTCAGTGTTTGGATGTACAAATGAACACCGAAGTATTTTTTTTAGTTCCTTCATCCCAGCCTATGGCTAGCATTAGCTACATGATAATAACTGCAACAGCATACATAAACAAACCAACTAAAGTACCGTATCCAGACACAATATTTTAAACTAACCATTCGGAGAGGTCCTGCTGTAGCTGCTGAATTGCAACTTCTTCATCTGGTGCCTAAGGAAAGCTCTTTGTGGGACTGGCTCGTAGTGGCTGAAATTCTGCACCAAGGCTAAAAGAGACATCAGATACAGTACTAGGGACCACTTAGGCCTATATAAAAGCATCCAAAAAGCAGCATGTCATGGGACCTTTAATGCAGCCTAACAATCCTTTGACGGATTTGAATAATAGAAGCGTATTAGTGTGTTATGTGTATACCATGTTAAAGAGATGGGTCTTTAATCTAGATTTAAACTGACAGAGTGTGTCTGCCTCCCGAACAGTGTTAGGTAGATTGTTCCAGAGTTTGGGCGCTAAATAGGAAAAGGATCTGGAAATTAAGTGTCCCCAACTGAGCAAGCCAGAGGCGACAGCAGCAAGGAACAAAAACTCCCTCTGTGCCAGAATGGAGAAAAAACCTTGGGAGAAAACAGTCTCAGTCAGGGGCCAGTTCTCCTCTGACCAGACGAACCAGCAGTTCAATTCCAACCGCAGCCAACCGATTGTGTAAAGGGCTTATCTGATCCCCGTGGTCTTGTCCCGATGGAGCATTTTAATTTATAATTTAATGTATTTGTTATATTTGTGTTTCATTCATTATTTGAAGTTTTTCATTTATATGATTTATTAATTTGCTATAATTGTAATGTATAGTTTAATGCATTTATTGTTTCTCTGTCTATTTTTATAATATATATTTGTTTGTTTATTATAATTTAAATGTATAGTTTAATTCATTTAATATATTTATGTTGTGTATATATATATATATATATATATATATACTATTTATTATTTTAGAATGTATTTATTCATTTTTTTCATATTTTATTTAAAATTTTAAGTGTATAAATGTATTATATTTCTATCTTTATATTGTTGCAATTTCTAACAATAATACTATTATGTAGTTAGGTATTTGATTATATTTTTAGTTATTTTGTTATATTTTTAGTTTTATTGTATTTTAGTCGAGGTCTTCACTGGGGATATGTCTCTGGGGCTCATCAGCAGTGTTAATTTGACACCGGGGGATTTTACTCTGATTTTGCTGTAAATGTATAAAGCAAATTGCTTTGTAAGAGTTTGGGGGTATTTTACCCCACCCAAGGGGGCAAAACGCTCCCTTGGTACAAATAAAATTTTTGTTAAAAGTCTAATAACATGAAAACTCTGGACATTTTTCATACTTGGCTTATAATTCTATGCTACAATCTCAAACCATCGCTGGTTGTCAGGGACATGTTCTCAGCTCCTCAGTGTAAAACCTAATGAGTGGATGCATCTGTCGCCTCTTTATACCTGTATGCATGGGGAGTGGCTCAGCATGTAAAATCCACTAGCCAAATTTCATTGGTATTTTCTCTTAGAATCAGAGATGACTGGGGCTCCCGAGTAAACCCCTAATGTCGAGCAACATAATGTCAGCTGGCATATTAATAAATATGATTGATTTCATTCGTGGATATTATCATGTTTTCTCCAGCTCACATGCTATACCTGTCTGTCACTAGTCTGTCGTTAGTTTTGTGTTGTTGCGTGAATGGTTGATGATGAAATTATGAAACATACCTGGAAAGAGAAAACAGAAGCTCTACAGGGGTTCAGAGAAATAAAGCAAGATCTGAAAAGTGTTTTATATGTATTTTATCTATCTGCATAATTTAATCTACCTTGCAGTATAAATATTAATCAGCAGACACTGAAAACTCGTAATGATCAGTAAATGCACAATAAACATTTACAATAAATGAAATTAAGTTGTCATTATTTCTGTTGTGAAATCAGTCAGTGGTTCATCTGCCATGTTTACATCTGTTGCCATACAACATACTCAACGGTGGCCCTTTTATCTTGTTTTTGTTTTGTTTTTTGATGTGGTGGAATGTGATTTTCTTGGCTTTGAATGCACGACACGTGACAGAGCTTTTGCTTTCATCAGCTGTAGGATCATTTTGTTCTCTTTCTCGGAAGGGTTATTATTTCTTGGAGAGTTACTCCTGTATCTCAAACAGTAGACAATGGCGTTAGCAGCAGGTTATGGGTTTGGTTCCCGTGTACAGGCTTACACTAAAATAATTATATCTCCAAATCTCTTTCATTAAAAAAAAATAAAATAAAAATAAAAACTTCAAAAATCTAAAGATTTTCTGCAGAATAAGAGTACAAAGCCAAAAACTCATCACCAAACACCAATGACTTGTACATACACTGTAAAAAAAAATCTGTTAAATTTACGGAAAAATACCGGCAGCTGTGGTTGCCAGAATTTTACCGTGAAAAATACGGTAGCTAAATTTTAGGATTTACAGAACTGTTTAAATTTACAGTGAAAAACCGTATCTCATTAACTGATACAATGTTAATACACAAACCTTTTAGTTAACTCATTTTATTTGCAGAAACCGACTACGCTTAAATTATCCAACTGCCATTTGTTTATAGACTAATATTTATAATGTTTATGTAATGTGAGTATGAGAGTATTGAGAACTATTTTGTTTAAGTCCATGAAGAAAATCTTACTGATTTATGCAAAGTCATCAATTCAAATCTCTTGCAAATAACAGCAGCACACATACATGATCAAAACTAGCAAAAACGTTCTCATTACATCAGTAACTACACAGTTACTGCCTTTAAATAAAGCAACATGCAGCATAACATCAGTGTCTCTCTGTCCGTCCTTGACTTAAACACAGGCTCTACTCTCCAGCACAATGGTGACCCACAAAACACAACAGGAAGTTGACTGTTAGGTTTTACAGTATTTTGCTGTTTTTGTCTTGATTTTACGGTGAAATACCGGCAGCTGTGGTTGCCAGTAATCTACTGTTTTTTTCAGTTTGCTTCCGTAAATTAAATTCATGGTATATTTCTGTTAAAATTACGTTTCACAGTATGTTTTGTCATCTCACACATTTAACCCCTTTAATCCCACAGCAAAATCCTCAGTTTTAAAGAGCACTTCTATGTGTCCACACTACAGAGTGTTGAAGTAACACTGAAGCAGTGATGAATTAATGAGAGAATTAAGTGACTAATTAAATTAGGATTGAGCTTTATTGATGAACACCTGCTGTTAACAAGTAGAATCATTGAAGGAATGAGAAACAAGAGCAGAGAAACAAAACTTACAGCTAAAGCCAAGATGAAATCAACTGAAATAAAACACATGAAATCTCTCAAGATTTCAGAAGAGGGTGATTAAACAACTCCACACCAGCATCTTATTACTAACCACTTTTACTTTATTTATGTCATATGTACAAAAGCTCTTATTGAGATTTTAGTTGTTGTACTTTCATTTGAAGTCACCATATTGGCGATCAGTGGGTGCTTTAGTTGGGATCTTGAATCGTGACTCTAACATTGGTTTTTGTTTGCTTGCTTTTAATTAGCTGTGTTTATTAAGCACAGTTTTTAAAGCAAAACACCAAACAAATCTATCATCATCTGGAGACTGATTTTTGTGATGTCAACACCAACATGATCTAGTTTAATTAATTGATTATCCCGTGTTAAGTCTCTTATTAAACATGTAATATGTTAATTGCTCCACTGATACTACAGCAATCAAATGTTGTGAAACAGCTCTAACCAGAATATGCACAAATGAATGTACTGAACTATGGCAGAACTTAAACACACACAGACATCAGCAATCGGCATATGAATCTCAAAATTGGTGACAATCAAAATGATATAAATTTTTTAAAAACGGTTCAACTCTGAACATCACAAATCAGTCTACTGAAAAGTAACAACAAAAACAACACCAAAATAAAAGCAAATAAAGAAAATATTAAGAACATTCAGCTGCATAATTTATTCATGCTGCAGTGCATGCTGGGAGTTTTGTACTGGCACCCAGCATGCTTTGCTGCATGAATTGTTTTTATTATTAATAGTCACCATTGTTGAGGTTCATGTGCTGATTCCTGATGTCTGTGTTTCTAAATGGTGCTGTAACTCTGAAGGTTTTGTGAATAAAAGGTTTTAAATTTTTTCATGGTTTGTCAGCTTAATTTGTAGAGTAATATTACTACCATAAACAATGTGAAAATAATTACAAATCACCCATATTGCTTGACACTAACTGACGATGACCACCGGCGTTTAAGTTTTAACCAAAACTACTTAACTACAATTTCTCTTGGCTTTTCTTGTCATAATAAATGTGCTCTACAAACACAGTTACAACAGCCAAAAAAACTAATTTTAAAGAGTCAAGGGTCAAGAGCATAACTAAAGCAAACACCGATCACCAAGATGGTGAGGTCAAACAAAACATTTGAAATAAAATATAAACCTCTGTTAATTCATAGATATATGACAGAAATGAAGTCAAACTGGTTAGTCACAAGTGGAGCTGGTAATGCTGTTTGTGGAGTTGTTTAATCATCCTCTGCTGTTTTATTTCAGTTGATTTCATTTAAGGCTGTGGCTGTATGTCAGTTGTAGTTTTGTTTCTTGTTCTTTCCTTCAGTGATTGTGTTTGTTAACAGCAGGTGTTCATCAGTGTCTGAATTCACTCATATGTTCTCAATCACTCTGTCTAGTGGACTATATAGTGAAGTAATGTAGGACTAGTGAATGAGGGTGTAGGGAGTGGTTTCAGACACAGTCTATGAGTGTCGACTCTGAGGCTACTTTCTCGAAAACAAAGGTTAGATCTATTACAGTTATTCACTGTATATAGTAAGGAAACTTACTCTTAATCATTTAACAGGTTATTACTGTGGTATTTTACAGTTTTTTACTGTTAAAATCACAATCATTTTTTACAGTGTATGGGTACAGTCATTTTAGACATTTCCAAAACTGTTGCAACAGAGATGGAAATACAACTTTTAAATACATGAATTATGTTTCCATCTTTGTTGGCACAGTTTTGAAAGTGCCTTTTTCTGTTCTAAAAAAGGTAGAACAGTGTATGTACAAGTCATTGATGTTTGGTGATGAATTTCTGGCACAAGTTCTGGATTTAAAGTCACACCAGAAGTGTTCAGCTGGGATTCTGCAGACCAGTCAAGTTCTTCCACAATCAATCATCTCTTTTTGAACCTTGCCTTATACACAGAGGCATTGTCATGTTAAAACAGAAAAGTGTCCTGTCCGAGCTGTTGCAATAAAATTAGAAGCACACTGTAAAAAATAATTGTAATTTTAACTGTAAAGTTTTGTAAAAACACTACAGAAAAAAACTGTTAATAGGTTAACAGTAAGTTCCCGTACTATATACAAGGAAAAACTGTAAAAGATCTAACCAGACATTTCATGTAATTTTACAGTAAAATGCTGTTAATTGTACAGTTTTTAGAAGTAAAAAAGAACAAATAAATTTATAATTTAGTCAAAAACTGTAAACCGATATTCCTAGAATTCCCTGCTTGACACTCCACATTTGAAAGTATTTTGTTTAAATAATCATGTTTTTTTTATGAGTTATGTACATTTGGGCTTTATGTTACATCTTCTGTTGTTTAATGAAAGTTTATTGCATTATTTAAGTATCATGTGTGTTACCATGATGGTGTTTTGTGTTCGCATGAATGACTCTGTGCACCTTCTATATGTTAGTATATACTTCTGCTTGTGGCGAAGCTGTTTGTGATTATCTTTGATTTTTCATGTGGTTTTGTTGTGTGTGCATTGTTGAATTTATTGGTTTACATTCAGATTTTATTGTTTGTCAATTACAGTTTTAAACTGTAAAATTTACAATTTACAAAATTTATTTTGCGTTCACAGTTTTTCTGTGTTTTTTTTTTCATAATTATTCTGGCAACCACAGCTGGCAAAATTATTTTGTAAAAAACTTTTTTTTTTTTTACAGTGCACAATCCCATACAGAATATCATTATATGCTTAAACATTAAGATTTGCACTCATGGAAATTGCTAAAGATTTCCACTTAAAGCTCACAAAGACTTGAGTTCATTAAAGTCACATACACACTGATTTATACACTGATCAAACAGATCAATAATATACTGTTATTTCACAGAAATTAATATAAAACAGAAACAGAGTTTTAAACCAACAACCAGTGTTATGTAGTTCAGTAGTTTTAAGTACAGATAGTGTAGAGTATGTAGTTTAGCGAAGTTCAAATAAATCCTATATCTTTCATGAGCAGCACATAGAAAATCAAACAAAATTCATTGATTTCATACTGCTGAGTCAATGACCACATGTTCTGGACGATTGCTGTTGTCCTCATCATGTCTGAGGCCCAGAAACATTCTCTTCTGGAATCTACAAGATGTGTTGAAGCTTGGTTTCTTGTTGCGAATGACAGTCATTATGACGATGATGATGAGGATGAAAAAGCCCACAACTACAGCAGTGACAGTATACTTAGATCGAGGATCCTCTGCTGTGTCTGGTAAAGATGTTCCTAATAAGCTCTGGTTTATATTTCTCTCTGTAAAGATACATTAAAAAATCTTTTATAACACTGTTTAAATCATAAACACAAATGAAGCCTATCAGACTGCAGACAGTCATATTCTCCACACAGACTTTCACAATATAATTTTGCTGCTGAGAATCTGATAAAACTGATTCTCTACACATAGAGACCAAATCTAAAAACTCTTAAATCTCAATTATGTTGATCAATGATGTGTCACTGTTTAGAAATCTTCTTAAACATTAAAATCATTGGTAGTCATTTATAGTTATGAATATACGGAAGAGCAGTCTTCTGCGTTCCTGCAATCTAAGTACCATAGCTCCTTCCAGGACTGCCAGGAATCTTGGAGTTGTGATTGATGATCAGTTAAGCTTACTGACCATATTGCTACGACATATATATACAGAGTTTTTATATATAATATATATATATATAATACCTTTCATGCTAGGAGCTTCAGTAACAATTTCAGGTGTAGATGGCACTGTTAAGACATTTAAAATCACATTTATTAAACACAAATGTGCAAAGATTTACTGAATGATAAACAAAATAGTATAGTACCTGGTATGTTCACAGTGAATTCTGTTGTGTTCCTTCCACAATTTGTTTGCACAAAGAATCTGAATTTTTCTGTCATTGCTGTAGCTGGAGTGTAGCGGCATGTGAAGCTGTTACTGTGATCACAGGGGTTCACAGGAGGCTCTTCTTTACAGATTGCCAAGTCATTATAGAGCATAGCGTATTGAAACATATACATTTTAATGCAGCATTCAGGGGGCTGCAATGAGACCCTGCAGGTGAAAGTCACTTCATTCCCCACAGATCCAGTCACATCATCACAGCTTACAATGAAATCTAAAAAATAACAATGTTTAATAGACCAACTGAACGATAAACAAGATCTGTTTTTTTTTTTTTTTTTTTTTAACATCTCATGAAACTATATAATGTTTCATGTAATAAACCGTGACTCTTTCATTAGAGAACATATTCATAAATAAAATCACTGCATTATGTATTTTTGTATGTTAGATTTTGATCTCTAAACATGGTAGCACTCAAGTGTAACACTATATATAACTTTCATTATCTTAGATTTAGTTTTTAAAAATCTCACGCAGTTTCTAAAGGAGATTTATTATCTTACCATCATCAGCTTGACAGACAGCATAAAAGGTCCAAATCAGAATGAACATTTGCACGGCATTTACAGCATTCATGGTTGTGATTCTGCAGTATAAGACATGGCAGAAATGCATATGAGAAGTGAAAATGAGGTACTGGGCTGTGTTCTAATGCATCTTACTTACTTTAGATCTTATAAATAAATCAAGAAAAAAGGGCGTAAGCATTTTGAAATATCTGGTAAATGTGCGAATCACAAAACACCATGCATGTATTAATGATTTCCATGTAGCACATTATGGATTAGTAAATACAAAGGGGATCATTTCATGTTCAGAGAGAGTTATTGCTCACCTGCGGTCTGTATGTCTTCACCGTCTGAGTTCATTCCACTCTGAGTCTCTCTGCTGCTTACACAAGCGTATATAAAAACTTAACTACAACTAAACTTTCACTTTCAACATGACTGAACCAGACAGACAGGTGTGTAAATAATAACCACTCTCAGAGTGATTGGCATGGTAATGTACATGATAATGTTCATGTATTTTGATGTTATTTCAACTTATATCCATTATGTTACATTTACATTTTAAATTACATTTATGCATTTAGCAGACGCTTTTATCCAAAGCGACTTACATTGCATTCAAGTTACAGTTTTTACATTTTATCAGCTCTTGCTTTCCCTGGAAATGTTGACCCAACATACAACTTCCAATAAAACTCAGAAAAAACACATTCAAAACATACACACCTGCTCCATGCTGATTAGTGAATTTTGGTTCATATGGCATTATTTTACTGCCAAATGTTGAGAGCGCATTTTTGTAGCGCGAAAGTAGATTAATATAATGCGCAAGCGCGAGTCTCCATGCTCGCACGCGGATTTCCTTTGCTCTTGCACAAAACCGGATGCACGCTCTCGGATATACGCTGCTCTCGAGCAGAGAGAGTGCACGCACTTAAAACGTGTCTCTCCTCTCGCTCAAAGTGTGCGTGTGCGCGCTCAAACTTTGTCCTGTGCACTCGCAAATCTCTTAGTGCTCTTGCGCTAGATATTAATCGTTTTCACACCTGGATTAAACATCAAAAGTTATCAACCAATCAGGTTTGACCCGATGAAAATACTAGGCCTACGTGAAGAGGGAACTGGTCCTGGAATTTCTTTACAATTTAATAATATTTAGTCATATTAATCAAATGAATATTAGAAATAGCTTTATAGATTTATAAAAAAAAAAAAAAAAAAAAAAAAAAAAACGGTTTGTCTAATCATTTGTTCAAACCCCTCTGAGCGATTTATCTAAACAAACAAACAAAAAGTATATGATTCTTTATAAAGTTCATACTTGGGTTTAAATATATATATATATATATATATATATATATATATATATATATATATTAGTGGTGGGCATAGATTAATTTTTTTAATCTAGATTAATCTCACTGTAATCTTGGAATTAATCTAGATTAATCTAGATTAAAATGGCTCATTTGAATTCTGCCAAATACATCAGAATAAATTCACTACTAGTAGTAAACAAATAGCAGTCATCAAGAAGCAAACATAATATGGTGGTAATTCGTGGTGTCGTGATAATTACTAGGCTAATTAATTAAATTAAATTATGTAATTTAAAATTACATAATTTAGCCTACCTAAAGGGGGCGTTCCGTTTTCCCGACATAAAAATAAAGGGGATTTAATATTGATAATAACATTGAAGACATTGTATGATTATTCTTTAAAGATAAGGTTTTAATAGTTTTAGTAGAAGTAGTCTATTACGTTCTGCCCATTGTCTTCAAGTGAAGCCGAACTTTTATTTTGACGGGTTGCCGTGAATACCTTTACATTTCTGTGTATATGATGAGGATAGTTTTTCTCAAATGAAACGCTCGAATTCTCATGAAGTGACTCTCAGAGCAGTTCTGGAGATGTTGTTCATGTATTTATGTCCTCATTTAGTGAGACGACAGACGTTAATATTGCCGCAAGCGTCGCGCGCTTCTGTATGAGGGAACATACAGTATGTATGGTGTATGGGGCGCCTAAAATAATGTAGGGGAAACACTGAGATTTCCATTGGGAAGCTTCTTAAAAATAAATTTTCCCTGAAGCAAACCCGGCGGCTTCATAGCTGCATCCATGTTAGCACCATAGACTTTCACTAGAGGGAGCGGGAGGTTGCCGCTTGGTTAGCACGCATACACACAGGTTCGAAGACTCGTTCTCGCCCCCTACAGTGCAATTCGGCTAGGTATACATCCGCGCTAAAATATCAAGGTGAAAGTCATCATAGCTTGCGTAGTATAGACCCAGCCCCCAACCCAACTTTGAGAATAGATTAACGGCGATATTTTTTTTATCGCCCGATAAGAGTCTCACGTTAATGCAGCATGTTAACGCCGATAACGGCCCACCACTAATATATATATATATATATATAAAATGCGCTCTTGACATTTGGCGGTAAAATAATGCCACAAGTTCAATGAGAAATTACGATTTGAAGTTATTATATATTTTAAGTTGCAGCAAAGTGAAAATTGACAGCACTACTCTTCAGCACATTGGTAACCACTATAAAAAAAATAAAAAAAACTTAAATCTTAAAAATATAAATAAAATATCACATGACTGGCAGCAACAAAACATTAAACACTAACAGACTTTATTTCTTTCATACTAAACTTCTTATTGAGAATTAACTGAGGTTTAGATGTTGATGTTTTATTGAAAATAATCACGTTTGAAGTCACCGTTGTGAAGATAAGCGTTTGCTTTAACTGGGTTCTTGGTCCTTGAGTATTTAACGTTAATTTTTATCTTATTGCTGCAGCTGTGTGTTTCTGAAGCACAGTTGTTATAGCAACAGTTGTGTTGTTTCCAAGATCATATCAGGAGTCTGATGTCTGCAAATGTTAGCTGTTAGTCTCGTGATGTTATGACAACCAGCGCATTAATCTCAACAATGGTGACAATCAATGCAAACCTTTTTTGTGACTTTAGTCGCTTGTTTTGTGATGTTCAGTGCTGACTGTCACCATTGTTGAGGTTAATATGCAGATTCATGATGTCTGTGAGTCTGTAAGATCCAATCCTAAAAATGTTTGCATAGTAGTTTAAAAACTCAAATTTCAAAACAACACTTTGAAATGTGAAACTAAATAGTAGGCACCAGATGTGATTTGCGGTCACTACTAGTTGATAAAGTCATCATCTTTCTTGAGCACTTTCAGCTTCATCAATTATACTTTAGAAATGCACATTTACAGCATCCAGAAAAAACTTATGCTAAAAAGTCAAGGATCAAGAGCCCAACTATAGCAAGCACTTATCTCCACAACGGTGACTTCAAACTTTATTATTGTCAGTAAAACATCAACATCTAAACCTCTGTTAATTTTTAATAAGAAGTTTTGTATGAAAGAAATAAAGTCAGACTGGTTTTTAATAAGTGAAGATGCTGAGATCTAGAGATATCTGTTAGTGTTTAATGTTCTGTTGGGATTTAAAGGGTTTCTGATGTCTGAGTTTTGTAGGTTACTGTTGTGCTGAAGAGTAGAGTCTGTGCTTCAGTCCAGGGGCCCGTTCTTCATACGACGCTTATTACATCTGAGATCAAATGACACATCCAAGATGATATCATCGCGCTAATCATGATATGGCTAATTCGGTTCTTCGAACGCACCTGTTGTTGATGATTAGTATGGCTGGATTGAGTTATCTGAGGTAATTGCATGTTCATGGGTTGATTTAAAAGGGGCTATGTATCTATACTTTAAACCATGATCAGCAATGCAGAGATTGGCTGGTGGCAAGACAGCTACGTAATGACATCATATAATTAAAAAAAGACACATGAAAAAACTATAACTAAATTATATGAACACCTAATCAGATCCGTTCTTCTTCCTGATAAATTCTGAGAACCATACGTTTATACTCCCTTTTAAACTGTATCACACTTGGGCTTTGCTTGAGCACTAGACTTAGTCTGTTCCACAATTTCACTCCACATACAGAAATACAAAAGCCTCTTAATGTTGTACGAACATAAAGATGCTTAAAATTACACTCTCTCCTAAGATGATATCTCTCTTCTCCATTAAGGAACAATTTTTGTATATTGCCAGGGAGTAAATTATTTTTTGCTTTATACATAATTTGTGCTGTTTGAAAATAAACCTAATCAATGAATTTTAATATCTTTGATTTTAAAAATAATGAATTTGTATGATCTCTATAACCAATTTTATTAATTATCCGTATTGCTCTTTTTTGCAACATAGATAATGATAATAGTCTGCATTTATATGTATTACCCCAAACCTCTGAGCAATAATTTAAGTATGGTAATATTAATGCACTATAAAGAATGTAGAGTGATTTGTGGTCCAGAACATGCTTTGCCTTATTCAGCACTTCTAGACAATTTATTATGTACATGGCTTATATGAGATTTCCAACTTAATTTATCATCTGTTATCACCCCAAGAAATGTATTTTCATTTACCCTTTCTATGTCCACACCATCTATTTGTATCTGAACTTGTGTACTATAAATTTCATAATAGATAAATGAAATGTGCACTGTTTTTATTTTATTTGTGATTTTTTTTTTCATGATTCCCAATTATTTGTATTCATGATTTCTACACAGTAAAACCTCCATTGTTAAATCAACACTCCCAGTGTATATATAATCCACACTCAGAGTGTTAAAAAAGTAACACTGAAGCAGTGTTAAAGCTAATGAGATAATTAGTTTAGTAATTGAGTGATGATTGAACATTAATGAAGAACACCTGCTGTTAACAAACTGAATCACTGAAAGAAAGAGAAAAAAACAGAAAAAAAAGAGACGAGACGAGCAGAAATACAAGAACTACAACTGACTTCAGTCACAGCCTTCGATGAGATCAACACAAGATAAAAGAAGACATTAAATCTCTCAAGATCTCAGCAGAGGATGATTAAACAACTCCATAAACAGCATTACCAGCTTCACACGTTACTAACCAGATTGACTTTAGATGTTGATGTTTTAGTTTTGTTTGAATTACCATTATCGAGGTCAGTGTTTGCTTTAGTTGGGCTCTTGGCCCTTGACTTAAAACATTATAATTTTTTTGGCTGCCATAATTGTGTGTTTGTTTAGACATGTTAGTTATGGCAAAAAATAAAAATGCCAAGAGAAAATGAGATCAGGGCTGGTTACGTTTCGATAAAGTTGTACTCAGCGCATAGTGGCTTAAGTAACTGATGTAATTTGGAGTATAGTCACTGGTAGATTTATTAGTTAACTTTGTTATTGAGGTTATGATATACATAGTCTAACATCCGACAGTTTTAATATTAATCTGAAAGACTTTTGAAACTTATTCTGCACTGAAAGTTTTGCTTTTCTTCATCAAACAGACTTCAAGAATCAGCATATGAATCTCAACAATGGTGACAATCAACATAAAGCTCCATGTTGCAGTGCATTCTGGGAGCACCTATCAAAACTCATCCATGGCTCCCAGCATGCAATGCGACATGAATAAATTATGCAGCTGTCTTAGTATTTTCTTTTATTCTTACTATTTCCTTTTGTTTTGCTATTTTGTTGTGACTTTTAGCAGCGTGTTTTGTGATGTTCACAGAGGATCTTTTTATCTGAATTTGTTGATTGTCACCATTGTTGAGATTCTTACACTGAGTCTTGATGTCTGTATGATAATGCAGTCTTAAGCTTTTAGTGCCGATTTACTTTTGAAAGTTTTTCAGATTAATCTTAAAACTGATGGTTCAAGCTTTATATTATATGTGACTGAATTCAGTTGTAGTTCTTGTATTTCTGCTCGTCTCGTCTCTTTTTTTCTTTGTTAACAGCAGGTGTTCTTCATTAATGCTCAATCATCACTCAATTACTACACTAATTATCTCATTAGCTTTAACACTGCTTCAGTGTTACTTTTTTTAACACTCTGAGTGTGGATTATATGTACACTGGGAGTGTTGATTTAACACTGGAGGTTTTACTGTGTAGTATTTGTTCAGGCTTTACATTTTATTTCAATATTGTAATTAGCAATTAATGTACAACTCAGATTAACTGTATAGCATGTGTGTAAGACTCCAATGAAATTGTAAAGTAATTATTTCATCACTAATAAATTTTTCGATGAGTAAAAATGGCTATGTTTATTGTATTATAGACTACATTATTATATTATTTTCAAATTCATTTTTAAATTATTATTATTTTAAATGATTGTCCCTGAACCAGTAGGGTACACTTGTAATAAAGTAGCGGTGGCTGGGGCAGATATTAAGGATCAGTTCTGCTTAAAAAGATGCAATCTAATCCTGTTTACATGAACTAATCCTGCTCCCGAGCAGGTTTAAATTTACGGACCTGTTGCTATGACAGCAAGTCCAGGATGAGCTTCGAAGAACCAAATGATCCAAGATCAAGTGAAATCAGCAACAATCAAATCCAGCTATCTGAATTAGCGATGTACGAAGAACAGGCCCCAGGAGAAGACCAAGAAACATTGATGTTATGCTGCAGGTTGCTTTATTTGAAGACAGTATCTGTGCTGTTGCTGGTGCAGTGATACTTACATTAGCTCAAGCATGTGGGCTGTTGCTAGCTAATGGTTAACTGATTATAGAGTTTTATATTTTACAGAGAATGTTTCACAATGATAATTCAGGAATGTTATTTCCTTTAACAGTAAACTGTGCTGCCATGCATTTTGCCATGTTTTTTTGTTTTGTTTTGTTTTGTTTTGTTTTTTTACAGTGTGGAAAATGATTTTCTTCATTTAAAATAAAACAGATTATAAAAACTTATTAAGTAATTTTACCTAACTGGAGAAATCAACTTACATCTACTAACAGTTATGCTTCAGTAAAACTTGTTTTACAGGTTGGTTGAATTCAGTTATAATCAGTAATCATAAATGATATCTTTCACTTGAACAAAACCAGTTATTGAACACTGTAAAAAAATTATACACTATATTTACTCAATAAAATTGTGTTAACAGATTACAAGCAATATTATTAATTAAATTCAACACATAAAAATTTATTAGAATTAATCAAATGAGATGATTACAAATTAACCATTCAAAATGAGTAAAATAGCACAAACAAATTAAGTAAAATTTAAACAAAAATATTGATTTCACTGGACAAAAAAAAACCCAAAAAAAAACCACAATGCTAGTGAATAGTATGCATGCCAGGCCAGTAGTTGGCGATGAAGAAACACTGCGCAAAAATGTAACACGCATGCACACGACGTCACCTCTTTCACAAATTCATGTTTTTGTTGTTCACATGGAGATGATACAGGCATCGTGTTCAAAAGCTTGTGTTTCCAGGCCCCCAAAAACAGTTATTGAAGACACCTGATGTTAACACAGAATCACTGAAGGAGAAAATCTAAATGTTTAGGTTACCATTACGGTGGTCAATGTTTGCTTTAGTTGGGCTTTTGACCCTTGATTCTTTAACATTAGTTTTTGTTTGGCTGCTGTAACTGGGTTAAACAACAGTTAGACAAGCCAAGAGAACAGGTGGTCTGGGTTATGTTTTGTCATCATCATTTGACCTGAATCTCTGAACTCATTTAGAGCCTAATCTCTGAATTAGGTATACTTTGATTACAGCAGCCTTGTAATTCCACAGTATGAGACCTGGACTTTCCAAAATAATCCAAAGGGCTCCTTTAAAAAAATTGTTCTGATCAAAAAACATTTGTTCTTTTAGGCTCACTCTGACATCAAGAATCAGTATGAATCTCAACAATGGTGATAAACAGCATATTCAGATAAACAGATCAACTCTGAACATCACAAAACAAGCTACTAAAAATATGCAATGCATGATGGGAGCTATTGATGAGTTTTGATGGGTGGCACCCAGAATGCACTGCAACATTTGATGGTCACCATTGTTGAGGCTCTCACGCTGATACTTGATGTCTGTGTGCCTAGCTAAAAGTAGCACTTTTTTAATTAAGTATTTGATCTGAAGAGCTTTTAAAAATTAGTGTATGCTGAAAATTCCGGGCATTTCACTGGATGGCAGAAATTGATACAGTAAATCCAACTCAGAAATTCAGGTCAAATGATGATATCAAAACATAACCAACACCACTGATCACCTTTTTTCTTGGCTTGCCTTAACTGATGTCTAACTCAGTTACAGCAGCCAAACAATATCTAATGTTAAAGAGTCAAGGGTCAAGAGCCATGTGTCAGGTGTCTTCAATAACTGTTTTTGGGGGCCTGGAAACACAAGCTTTTGAACACGATGCCTGTATCATCTCCATGTAAACAACAAAAACATGAATTTGTGAAAAAGGTGATGTCATGTGCATGTGTATAACGCTTTTGCGCAGTGTTTGGCCTGGCATGCATAACATAGTATTCATTAGCATAGTGTTTATTTTTGTCCAATGAAACCAATATTTTTGTTTAAATTTTACTTAATTTGTTTGTGCTATTTTACACATTGTGAATGGATAATTTATAAGCATCTAATTTGATTAATTCTAATTATTATTTTTTTGTGTGTGTGTGTTGAATTTAATTAATAATATTGCTTGTAATCTGTTGACACAATTTTATCGAGTAAATATAGTGTATCATTTTTTACAGTGTAGATGTTACCAGTTGACATACAAATTGTAAGTTGAACCAACAAAACATGTTTTTCAGTGTAAAGTTTCATGCCAGAACTTTGTATATATGCATACATACATGCATACACACACACATACACAAAGTATACTGTATATATATATATATATATATATATATATATATATATATATATATACACACACACAAAGTTCTGTCATCCTTTGTGCAGCAGTACGGTTTACCCGTGACGTATCCTGTAATAGGAGGAGGGGGAGTGGTTCGTAATTACTTTAACTGAATGACATATAAAAGCGACCGTAGGGGCGCTATGTGTGTGCGTCTGCTCTGTGTCCGCGAGGGAGAGCGGTAATTCACTTCCGGTGAGGTGTGCGAACATTGGGAGATAGGAGTTGTTGCCAGTGACTTTTTGGTGGACTTTCTTTATCCGGTTTCATGGGTTAATTCTGTCAAAGGGTGGACTGAGGAGGTGTATGGGATGTTGACAACAATGGCGGTCTGTATGGAGATGAATCTAAACATAACCGCGACTAGGTTATGTGAATCTCATTAAAGGTACGTTTAATCTGCTGCGAGTGTTTTTAAGTGTTTGGCTCGTTAAAATGTATATTTTTATATTATAGGTGTGAGCCAACGTGTGCAGTATTGCAGTGGGCTGGTGTTTGGCTTGGTGCGTGTTTCGACTATTGTGGGAAGCTTGACGGCTGTTCCAGTGGCCACAAATTGCTTTCCCATACTGGGGCCTTGTGCCTCAGCATTGGATTGTCACCTCGTTTGTTTGGGATCGTACGGTGCTGTAGTCAAATCAAGCTGGCGGATCGAGTCGAGTAACCGGTCGTTGGCTTGCGCAAGTGCACTTTTCCTTTATGAACTGAGTACATTGACTGTGTTCAACTTTCACAGGACCAGCTGGACCGTGGTGCGGCATTTCACTCGCTCCTCCTGGTTGTGAGTAACATGAAACCGAAACCTTGCAGCTATAGTCTATAGCGGTGTGCAACAGACGATCGGCCCTTTTTTTGCGTCACCGTCCTTTTTGAGTTTGTTTTTGTTTGGTTGACTCTTACATGAAGACTGTTTTCTGTGTCGTTGTTTTCTGTGTTTATTTTGATGTATTTATGGAATGTTATCTCTTATTGTAACCATTTTGTGGTTATGGTCGGGTTCTAGCCCACGTTCAGAGCTGCTGTGTGCTGGACGCGATTCCTCGCCTATAGAGCCGAACTGAGACGTTGAATACTTTCCATGTTTTAACTTGTATTGTATATGTGATCTGACCATGGTGTTTTAAATTTAATTAAGTGTTGGAGGTATTGATTTCTCTATTTGTGTCTCTCATCAGAACCGGGTGGCCAATTGCGGAGGGGCAGCCTTCCCTTGTGTGTGTGGTGGTGGGCTTTTCGCCTGAATGCCGTGTTCACTGGAGGTGTGGTATGCTGTGGTGTGAGTGCACTGTTGATTGCTGTTTCTATCCTGTCTAGGTGTGCCACCCGAAATTCTGAAGAGTTGATAGTAGTAGTTTCATTTGATTTTCTCCTGAGGTTGTCTCATTAATAAAGTTGGTATTTTATTATTGCAAATAAAGCTTTCATTGCTGACTCCACTCGGCCTGATACCTGACTCAACCGTATCGAACCTGTGAGCCTTGCTCCGAGAAAGGTGTGTTCCCCGGACACTAAAACGGGGTGGCGTAGTCGGTGTTTGTGTAGCGGCCCCTTGTGGTGGCCTGATCATTTAAGTCACGAAGTGTGTGTGTGAGGGCTATTAGGTGATAAGATACTTTAGCCCTTTTGACTAGAGACTGCCATAGTTGGCATAATCCCTAACACTTATTTCTGACCCCCTCCCTCTTACTCGCCACATTTGTATATATCAATATTGACTACATTTGATATTCTTGGTGCTACACTATTTGTTGTCATGAAAACAAAAAGTAATGTAGTAACGATGTAGCCTAACAGCGCTTGTCCAATGATGCAAAGAGCGGGTGCAACCATTTGTAACTTGAATGTCGTGTCATTTTCTTCCAATTATTTACAAAAAGTCTGTTTTGTTGCTTTACAAACAGATGTTTCTTGTCATGTTATGTCGTAATTAAAAACACACTAGTTTGTAGCACAAATAGTTTTACCGTTCTGCACTTTGTTAATGGAAAACTCACACATTTTCAGAAATATGCTTACTTCGTTTATGTTTTTCATGTCATCCACAATTATATTTGACCAGAGAGTGTCTGCTGCTTTGAGTTTTCGTCATATTAGGCTTATGAATAAAAGTTAATGTGTGCATATTTTAAAAAACATTGTTTGCAATTCAAGGCATGGTTACACCCTTAAATACCAATTAATCTTATGTACAGGTATTAGAATCAGCAATGTTTTAATTGTTTAATATAATAACTTTTAATAACTTTAACCGAACAAACTTAATTGGCTGTATTTACAATTTCATAGTTATACGCATGACCCCCTTCCAAAGGGTGAAGGCAGTTTTGTATCTTCTGTTTACCTGAACACATTTTCTTATTTTTATGGCATATTTTTAGTGAATCTGCTTTTGAACAACATTAAGCACTGTTAAAAGCACAATATAAAGAAAACTGAATTCGTTGGATAAACACTTATACACCCATGAGAGAACCTGTCATTGCAAAATCTCTCCCTCATCAAAGGCAAACAAACAGGTTTTTAATGAATTGCTTCATGTTGCAACCACATGTCAAAATATCAATGCAGTTTGAAAACATTTTCCATCATTTCAAACAATACTCCACCTTTGAGCCTCGAGCAAGGTCTTTCCATGTTGCTTTCAGGTGACTTTCGCTGTAATAAAGAAGTGTTTAAAATAGTTTCGGAATCATTGTTTTAAGTACCACTGTGTCTTGATAACATTTTTCCATTCCTTTACCCCAGTGGGCTCCAACTCTCTGTGTCATGTGACACAGAAACAGTCCAAGTATTAATGCTGATTGAGCCAAAAATAATCAGAGTCATTGTGACTTGCTATAGTCTGAGGCAAACAGGCAAATGACTGTCCCTGTAATTTGCTTAAACTCCCCAAAAGACATCTAAACAAAAAATAAAATGGGTGCATTTTACAGTAAATGTGTACCTTATGCACATATTGTACACTCAAAAAAATGATTCGGTCTAAATTGACATTTTATGTAATTCAATTGCATAACAATTTTCCATCCATTTAGAGTACATAGTTTTAACATAAACAAATCAATAAACTTAATATGATTCATATCCATCAGTCATACGTGAATGAAACAGGTAAGATTTATGTAATAATTCACAGCAAAGTCCCCACACTGCTCAGTGTTCATGTGTTTCCACACTACAGAGTGTTCAAGTAGCATTGAAGCTGTGTTGAGTTAAGAAGATAATTATGTGATGATTGATCATTAATGATGAACAGCTGCTGTTATCAAGAAGAATCACCGAAGGAAAGACAAACACAAGAACTACAACTGACTTCAGCCACAGCTGAAGATGAAATCAACTGAAATAAAAGAAGACATTAAATCTCTCAAGATCTGATTAAACAGCTTCACAAACAGCATCAGATTGACTTTATTTCTGTCAGACTTCTAGAGAAGCTCTTATTGAGAATTAACAGAGGTTTAGATGCTTTATTGTTTTGTTTGAAATCACCATCAAAGAGACCAGTGTTTCCTTTTGTTGGGCTATTGACCCTTGATATTTTGATGTTAATATTATGCTGGTTGCTTTAATTGTGTGATCATTTAAAACACACTTAGCTTAACCAGCGAAGCCAAGTGAAAAAGAGTTGTGGATAGATGGTCCACTGACCTCATTTCAAGTCAAGAAAATATTCAGATAAAACTCTGAACATCACAACACAAGCTACTAAAAGTCACAACTATAACAGCATACGTAAAATAAAATAGTAAGAATAAAAGAAAATAATCAGACAATTCAGCTGCGTTGTTTATTCATGCTGCAATGCATGCTGGGATACATGGGATAGTCTTGTACTATGCTGGTACCCAGCATGCATTGCAACATGAAGCATTTTGTTGACTGTCACCATTGTTGAGATTCATACACTGATTCTTGATGTCTGTGGTCTTTGTATTGCTACAGAAGAAAACTTTTTGAGCACAAAGTGATTTGTAAATTATTTTAATTATCTGATTTTACAAGACTACTACATCTGAAGCTATATAAAAAATCTAAAGCAGTACTACATCCATACAATCAGATGTTGGACTTGAAATGAGATCGGTGGATCATTTGCCCACAACTTTTTTTTTATTTTTTTATTTTTATTTTTTTTAAGTTTCGCTGGCTAAGCTAGGTGTGTTTTATATAAACACACAGTTAAAGCAACCAGTGTAATATTAACACCAAGGGTCAAGAGCCCAACAAAAGGAAACACTGGTCTCTTTGATGGTGATTTCAAACAAAACAATAAAACATAAACCTCTGTTAATTCTCAATAAGAGCTTCTCTAGAAGTCTGACAGAAATAAAATCAATCTGATGCTGTTTGTGAAGCTATTTAATCAGATCTTGAGAGATTTAATGTCTTCTTTTATTTCAGTTGATTTCATCTTCGGCTGTGTCTGAAGTCAGTTGTAGTTCTTGTGTTTGTCTTTCCTTCGGTGATTCTTCTTGATAACAGCAGCTGTTCATCATTAATGATCAATCATCACACAATTATCTTCTTAACTCCAGCACTGCTTCAATTCTACTTGAACACTGAGCAGTGTGGGGACTTTGCTGTGAATTATTACATAAATCTTACCTGTTTCATTCAGGTATGACTGATGGATATGAATCATATTAAGTTTATTGATTTGTTTATGTTAAAACTATGTAATCTAAATGGATGGAAAATTGTTATGCAATTCAATTACATAAAATGTCAATTTAGACAGAATCATTTTTTTGAGTGTAGGCTTGCAGAAGTTTTATTTGTCCGTGTTATTGATTTACAATTAATATTTACAAATGCTTTAACCAATAACATTCTATTTTGAAATCCCTCTGTTCATATTTTAACAACAAATACCTACAGAATTCCTTCAGAATGACATAAATAGATAAGAAATGCATTCAGATCATCTCTACACATCAGCTTTACTGGTAAACCTCTGAGTGTTTTTTTTTTTTTTTTCTCTTGAGAATGGTGTTGAATATCAAAAATGACTTTTATCTGAGACAATTTGGATGATTTTGATATATAGTAGAATCACTTCCACAAAGTCCCATAAATGTGCAGAAAAATCATGACCTGATCTACAGTGTTATATATGAACATTGTAGTGATTTTTCATCAGTGACCTGAGAGAACCTGCTTATTAATGCAAATTTGTTTCCTCATCAAAGTTTTTAATGCATTGCATCACCTCTGCAGGCAGGCACTCTGAGCCGTTAAAACATGTGTCAAAGTATGAAAATTTGTATAAAATTTTCCATTATGACTTGCGACATTACAAACAATACAAGTCTCCACCGTTGAGCCTCAAGCGAGGTGTTTCCCATGTTGCTGTAGGGTGCTCTCACTGATAAAACAGTGACTCCGATGCGTTTTAAATGCATGGTTATTACATTCAATGAAAAAACTCTATCTTACTTTCTTTTAAATTCATTCATTCATTCATTTATAATCATTTATTCCATTTAATCATGTAACCATTCATAATAATATTAATATACTTATTTCATTGATTTATTCATTATTATTATTATACTAGTCATTTATTAGATTGATATTATTTTTTCATTGTTGTTTAGTTTTAAGATTGTGTGTTTCAAGGGCTGTTTGACTTCACGAATAAGAGATATGAGGAAATGTTTATGGAAATTCAAGGTTTATGGAATGTTGTTGTGAAACACTATTAGTTTGATTTGTGCTGGTCAGAAGAGTCTGAGCATTGAAACATATGCAACTAAGACTATTCAATAAACTCTGCTCCTTTTTTACCATCATCACTTCGTCTCCTTCTTCTGCTCTACAATGGCTTTGCTCAGTCAACTTCTTAGCTGATAGAAGTTTTGGGCATTTTGGATACCAGACAAGACTTGCATGTTTTAGGTATTAGGCAGTTTTGCTGACTAGTTGTTCTGTCTGGGGCTGGATCTTAATTATCTGGCCTGGAGGCATGATCTAACAAGTGTGATAATCACAGTCAGTTTGAACTGAAGTAAACGCCCTGAAAATGACCTACAAGAGCTGACCATTTTAATAAGTGCTTTAATATAATGCACACAATGTCAAAACATGATGCATCACTAACTGTCAAATGAACAATTTTTAATTGATTGTAATATTAGCCTAAATGTTTCTTATTCTAAATTTAAACTCCATAAGTGAAAACTGCTGTTTTATTACCTAGTAAAACACAATCATTAACTTCACATGAAAAGTTAGGCGTTTCTCATGTTGAAGAAAACAAGCGCGGCCCATACAGAACTTCACACAAGTGAACCACATACAAAAGACCAGGACCAAAGTGAAAGAATAAAGAAACTTCAAAGAAACAAAAAGTGAACAAAACTGTGTATTGTCTCCTTCACTTTCAGTTTAAAACAATATCAGTTTTATCTTCATTTATAATAATAAACAAGCAGCAATCCCCCACCAAGAGTTATCGCATGACACTTGATCAACAAAAAAATTATGCATATATTCACCTCAGAACGAGATGCAAATGAGAAGTTTATGAACATTAATGTGCTTAGTTTCATAAGAGCTATATATGATATTCATATTTCATCAGGAGGACATCTGCTGGTAGAAGAATGCATTGCAACAGTTGCATAATATTCATGACACCTGAACAGAGAATGGCTTTTACCAGTTACCAGAAATAAACAGTTTAACCCTTTAGGTGCCAGGGATTTTTGTAAAAATGCTAGATTTTGACATCAAGATTTCAAAAGCTTGTGGCTTGAATGGGCTTAAAGATAGAGATCTACTGTAAATTAGAAAAATTTTGGGCATGACTGAAAGTTTATGTGGGGTGTAAATATACTCATCTAATTTGCATAGTATGACGTCATCAGGGAGCGGCCATCTTGAATTTCATAATATTCAAGAAATAGTAGATATTGAATTGATGTTT
Organism: Onychostoma macrolepis; assembly: GCF_012432095.1. Lineage (NCBI taxonomy): Eukaryota > Metazoa > Chordata > Actinopteri > Cypriniformes > Cyprinidae > Onychostoma > Onychostoma macrolepis. Next base: position 659,082 of record NC_081169.1, read on the forward strand.
TATTTTTGATTTTTTTGTCTTTTTATCCTCATTCCAAATTATCAGAAAACAGGAAACCAACAATAAAACAGGAGAAAGTACTAAATTATTACTATATTACTATACTATATTGTAGTAAAACGCATGTGAACAGTAGCCTACTTTTTGATCAGTTCATCAGTAATATTCAGGAAATAATAGATATTGAATGGATGTTTGAACTTATTTGCATGTTTGTTTGTTTGTTTGTTTGTTTTTTGTTGTTGTTGTTTTTTTTTTTGTTTTTTTTTATCCTCATTCCAAATGACCAGAAAAGAGGAAACCAACAATAAAACAGGAGAAAGTACTACATTATTACTATATTGCTATATTACTATAGTAATACTAAAGCAGTATCTACAACCCTCACATTCTTACTATCCTCAACTAAAGTTTGGATGCGTGTCTCTAGTTTTAAAATCTTCTCTGTCAGCCTAACTATTTCCCTGCATTTATCACATGTGAATCCCTCGTCGCTGACAGAGAGAGATAAACTATATATGTGGCAAGCAGTGCAAACAACAATAGCAGGAGAAGAAGCCATTACTCACCATGATTGATGAATGATTCACATACCACTGTTGTTTGATGAACTCATGAAAAACGGAGCGAGAGAGAAATTAAACGGAGCAATAAAAAAGAAAACAATAATAGAAACGTGACTGGAACCGCAAGTGACAAGCTAACCGGCTAACGAATGCTAACGTGCTGCTCGCGCGCTGCACTCGTGGTTTTAAAAAGCAAACGATCAAATTAGTTAGATTAGTTTGATAGATAATACCAGAAATATGGTGGGAATTAAGTTATATTTTATCACTTTAAACAACAGAGAGTGAAAGTAAGATAGAGATTTAACAGAAAAGCGAAGCTACACGGAGCTGCAATCACAAACCTCTCAGCAGCACGACAGACAGGAACAGTCAGGAACCGGAAGTGATCGCACCTGATCACATGTTGTTTTCCCTTTGGGCTGTCCCTGTCACCATGCATCTTTACGAAGGTTGCGGAGGCAGCCCTTGTTCCCATGAGAGAACACGGCGTTCGCATTCTCAACTATCTCGACGACTGGCATATTCTGGCTCAGTCGCGGGATCAGTTGTGTGTGCACGGGGACATGGTGCTCTGTCACCTCAGCCAGTTTGGACTTCGGATCTTTTGGGAAAAGAGCAAACTCTCTCCAGTGCAGCGGATCTCTTTTCTTGGTATGGAGTTGGACTCGGTCGACCTGACAGCACGCCTCACAGAGGAACGTGTTCGGTCAATGCTGAACTTCTTGAATTCTCTCAAGGGCATGACAGCAGCCCCACTGAAACAATTTGAGGCTCCTGGGGCATATGGTATCCACAGCCGCAGTAATGCCACTCGGACTACTTCATATGAGCCCGCTTCAGCACTGGCTTCATGACCAAATCCCGAGATGGGCGTGGCAACGTGGCACACACCGAGTGATGATCACTACGGCTTATCACCAAGCTTTCAGTCCATGGTCGGACCCTGCAATTCTACAGGCAGGCGTTCCCCTAGTACAGGTGTCCAGGCATGCTGTTGTGTTCACGGATGCCTCCACCACAGGCTGGGGTGCCAAGTACAATGGGCATGCAGCTTCGGGGTTGTGGACGGGCCCCTATCTGCATTGGCACATCAATTGCCTTGAGTTGCTTACAGTGCGTCTTGTGCTGGGCCGCTTCAAAATGCTGCTGCAAGGCAAGCATGTAATGGTCCGTACGGACAACACTGCGACCGTTGCGTACATCAACCACCAGGGTGGTGTACGCTCCTGTCGTATGTCACAACTCGCCCGCCATCTCAGAATCAGAATTAGCTTTATTGTTAGGTATGTTTGCACATATGAGGAATTTGTTTTGGTGAAAGAAGCTCCACAGTGCGACAGAATGACGGTGACAAGGCAAGAGCTCAGAGCTCTGTAGTGTCGACCAGACGGCAGCAGTTCAAAGAGGGAGTGTGCTGGATGTGAGGGTCCAGAGTGATTTTGCCAGCCCTTTTGCTCACTCTGGATGAGTACAGTTCTTGGAGAGTAGGGAGCGTTGTACCAATGATTCGCTCAGCAGTCCGGACTACCCTCTCTAGTCTTCTGATGTCAGATTTGGTAGCTGAGCTGAACCAGACAGTTATTGAAGTGCAGAGGTTGGATTCAATGATGGCGATTTCTGGAGGTGCTAATGGTGTTTTTTAGGTCATAGAGAGAACTCATTCAGATCGTCTGCCAGTTGTTGATTCTTCACAGTGCTGGGGGATGGTGTCTTGTAATTGGTGATGTCTTTCAGACCTTTCCACATTGAAGCAGGATCACGGGAAGAGAATTGGTTCCTTAGCTTACCAGAATAATTCCTCTTTGCCACTCTGATCTCCTATATAAGATGTAACAGTCTCTGTGAGCTCATCCAGATCGTTTGCAGCAGCTTCAAAAACACTCCAATCAGTGAGGTCGAAACAGGCTTTTAAATCTTGCTCTGTTTCACTCCAGTTTGCATTTATTCAACTCAGGCGAAAAGATCATTTTTGAGTGCACGCATGTACTGTCTGATCGATAGAAAGCGTGTCCATTTTCTGTGAGAGTGAATTAATGGGAATCCACCTGCGCGTAGAGAGATTTGCGCTCTCGCATAGGCAACATAATGCACTCTGGACATTTATCATTAAAATAACTCAATAAAACCACCTCAAACTAACTAATAAAACGAGGAGAAAGTCGTATCTGAAAGCTGCAATCGATTTTTTAATTAGTTAAATGAATGGAGAATATTGTGATTTTCCATTTCCATCGGTGGTGCTCGAGTGAAGTCCACACTTATTCCTTTGAGCTGTCCACGCAGTCGTCATCAAAACCCCACACACCTAATCCTAACCATTGAGTATCATATGCACACCAAAGTCAGTTTCTGCTTATAAATAGAACGTCAAATATAAAAAGAAACTTCTGGTATTGATACACACCTTCATAATATGGCAATGGCAGATTTATTTATATAGCACTATTAATTACAACCCATGGTTGTCCAATGTGCTTTACAACAAAGGAAAAATAGAAAAATAATAAAAATAATAACAACACATTTACTAAAAAAGTACACAACGTACAATAAAAACAATGAAATGTAAGGCAGGAAAGTATTAATACAAATTATAAGCCTTATCAAACAGATATGTTTTTAAGATGGACTTAAAAGCAGATACAGAGGGAGCAAGTCTGATTGTGACAGGTAATTCATTCCAGAGTCTGGGGGCAACTACAGAAAATGCACGGTCACCTCTACACTTATACTTTGACCTAGGAATGAACAACAGTCTCTGGGGTTAGAAGACCAAAGTGATCTACTGGAAAAATGTTCAATCAATAGGTCAGAAAGGTAAGATGGGGCCATAACATTTAGAGATTTGTACACTATGAGTAATATTTTAAAATCAATTCCGTAGCGCAACCAGTGAAGAGAGCGTAAAATTGGAGTGATGTGGTCCCGTTTTCGAGTACCTGTGAGCAGTCTGGCTGCTGCATTTTGAACTAACTGTAATCGGGAAAGAGATGATTGGCTAATCCCAACATATAGAGAATTACAGTAAACCAGCCTGGAGGATATAAAGGCATGGATTACTTTTTTTTTAATTTTAAAGGAGAGAAATGACTTTACTTCTGATAGCATTCACAACTGAAAAAAAGCATGATTTCACAACCAAGTTTATCTGCTTATCAAATTTCAAAGACTCATCGAAGACAACACCCAGGTTTTTCACCGATGTCTTCACCCAATTATCTGAAGAACCAAAAACTATTATTTCTGTTTTACTTTCACTAAAATTCAGAAAGTTTTGAGACAACCAGGACTTTACATCTGACAAGCAAGCCATGAGAGTGTCCAAACCATCTGAAATAAGTTTTAAGGGCAAATAAACTTGGGTGTCATCAGCATAGCAATGGAATGACAGCCCATACTTCCTGAAGATAGAACCAAGTGGGAGCATGTATATTGAAAAAAGAATGGGAGCCAAAATGGATCCCTGAGGAACCGCACATGATAAAAAAGCATCACTAGAAAAATGATCTCCAAAATTAACTGAAAACCTTTGATTAGAAAAATAAGATTTAAACCAACCCTTTATACCTGCACATTGCTCCAAACGAGCAATAACAACTTTGTGATCGACCGTATCAAATGCAGCGGTCAAATCTAGGAGCACAAGCACAGCATAGTTACCAGAATCGCAGGTTACTATAATATAATTTAAAACGTTCAACAATGTAGTCTCAGTAGAGTGATATTTTTTAAAACCAGATTTAAATATTTCAAAAATCATGTTGTCATCTAGAAAATCATGCAATTGCTGTAGGACAATTTTCTCCAAGATTTTAGCGATAAATGACAAATTTGAGATAGGTCTGAAGTTGGCTAACACTGTGGGGTCTAAGTTCTGTTTTTTAAGCAGGGGGTGGACTGTTGCATATTTTAACAAGTCAGGTACAATACCAGTTTCTAAGCAGCGATTAATCATAATCAAGAGATGAGGCCCAACTACATCGACACGTTTTAAGTGTGCGCACTCTCTCTGCGCGAGAGCAGCGTGTATCCGAGAGCGCGCGTCAGGTTTTGTGGGAGAGCAAAGGAAATCCACGTGTGAGCGGGGAGATTCGCGCTCGCGCATTATATTAATCTACTTTCGCGCTACAATAATGCGCTCTCAACATTTGGCAGTAAAATAACACCATATTAAGAGACTATTTAAAAATGTGTTCTACACTGTAAAAAAAAATCTGTTAAATTTACGGAAAAATACCGGCAGCTGTGGTTGCCAGAATTTTACCGTGAAAAATACGGTAGCTAAATTTTAGGATTTACAGAACTGTTTAAATTTACAGTGAAAAACCGTATCTCATTAACTGATACAATGTTAATACACAAACCTTTTAGTTAACTCATTTTATTTGCAGAAACCAACTACGCTTAAATTATCCAACTGCCATTTGTTTATAGACTAATATTTATAATGTTTATGTAATGTGAGTATGAGAGTATTGAGAACTATTTTGTTTAAGTCCATGAAGAAAACCTTACTGATTTATGCAAAGTCATCAATTCAAATCTCTTGCAAATAACAGCAGCACACATACATGATCAAAACTAGCAAAAACGTTCTCATTACATCAGTAACTACACAGTTACTGCCTTTAAATAAAGCAACATGCAGCATAACATCAGTGTCTCTCTGTCCGTCCTTGACTTAAGCACAGGCTCTACTCTCCAGCACAATGGTGACCCACAAAACACAACAGGAAGTTGACTGTTAGGTTTTACAGTATTTTGCTGTTTATTTTCTTGATTTTACGGTGAAATACCGGCAGCTGTGGTTGCCAGTAATCTACTGTTTTTTTCAGTTTGCTTCCGTAAATTAAATTCATGGTATATTTCTGTTAAAATTACGTTTCACAGTATGTTTTGTCATCTCACACATTTAACCCCTTTAATCCCACAGCAAAATCCTCAGTTTTAAAGAGCACTTCTATGTGTCCACACTACAGAGTGTTGAAGTAACACTGAAGCAGTGATGAATTAATGAGAGAATTAAGTGACTAATTAAATTAGGATTGAGCTTTATTGATGAACACCTGCTGTTAACAAGTAGAATCATTGAAGGAATGAGAAACAAGAGCAGAGAAACAAAACTTACAGCTAAAGCCAAGATGAAATCAACTGAAATAAAACACATGAAATCTCTCAAGATTTCAGAAGAGGGTGATTAAACAACTCCACACCAGCATCTTATTACTAACCACTTTTACTTTATTTATGTCATATGTGTACAAAAGCTCTTATTGAGATTTTAGGTGTTGTACTTTCATTTGAAGTCACCATATTGGCGATCAGTGGGTGCTTTAGTTGGGATCTTGAATCGTGACTCTAACATTGGTTTTGTTTGCTTGCTTTTAATTAGCTGTGTTTATTAAGCACAGTTTTTAAAGCAAACACCAAACAAATCTATCATCATCTGGAGACTGATTTTGTGATGTCAACACCAACATGATCTAGTTTAATTAATTGATTATCCCGTGTTAAGTCTCTTATTAAACATGTAATATGTTAATTGCTCCACTGATACTACAGCAATCAAATGTTGTGAAACAGCTCTAACCAGAATATGCACAAATGAATGTACTGAACTATGGCAGAACTTAAACACACACAGACATCAGCAATCGGCATATGAATCTCAAAATTGGTGACAATCAAAATGATATAAAATTTTTTTAAAAACGGTTCAACTCTGAACATCACAAATCAGTCTACTGAAAAGTAACAACAAAAACAACACCAAAATAAAAGCAAATAAAGAAAATATTAAGAACATTCAGCTGCATAATTTATTCATGCTGCAGTGCATGCTGGGAGTTTTGTACTGGCACCCAGCATGCTTTGCTGCATGAATTGTTTTTTATTATTAATAGTCACCATTGTTGAGGTTCATGTGCTGATTCCTGATGTCTGTGTTTCTAAATGGTGCTGTAACTCTGAAGGTTTTGTGAATAAAAGGTTTTTAAATTTTTTTCATGGTTTGTCAGCTTAATTTGTAGAGTAATATTACTACCATAAACAATGTGAAAATAATTACAAATCACCCATATTGCTTGACACTAACTGACGATGACCACCGCGTTTAAGTTTTAACCAAAACTACTTAACTACAATTTCTCTTGGCTTTTCTTGTCATAATAAATGTGCTCTACAAACACAGTTACAACAGCCAAAAAAAAACTAATTTTAAAGAGTCAAGGGTCAAGAGCATAACTAAAGCAAACACCGATCACCAGGATGGTGAGGTCAAACAAAACATTTGAAATAAAATATAAACCTCTGTTAATTCATAGATATATGACAGAAATGAAGTCAAACTGGTTAGTGATAAGTGGAGCTGGTGATGCTGTTTGTGGAGTTGTTTAATCATCCTCTGCTGTTTTATTTCAGTTGATTTCATTTAAGGCTGTGGCTGTATGTCAGTTGTAGTTTTGTTTCTTGTTCTTTCCTTCAGTGATTGTGTTTGTTAACAGCAGGTGTTCATCAGTGTCTGAATTCACTCATATGTTCTCAATCACTCTGTCTAGTGGACTATATAGTGAAGTAATGTAGGACTAGTGAATGAGGGTGTAGGGAGTGGTTTCAGACACAGTCTGTGAGTGTCGACTCTGAGGCTACTTTCTCGAAAACAAAGGTTAGATCTATTACAGTTATTCACTGTATATAGTAAGGAAACTTACTCTTAATCATTTAACAGGTTATTACTGTGGTATTTTACAGTTTTTTACTGTTAAAATCACAATCATTTTTTACAGTGTAATGTTACATAAGTTTTAGTGTCTTCTGTAAGATACCTGTAGGTGGCAAAGCCATTAAAGAAGGCAGGCTATTTGCACTAAGTGTAAATAGCAAGATTTTCTGCTATTTATACTACTTATTGCAAATAGTGGCAATTATCTGCACCTCAGTATTGTAGTACATTATAAAACGGTACGCAATAATATCATATTGAGTGTAAATTATAGTTTTAATTAAAATTATTAAATGGATGCCACCTTATTAAGTAAATAATAATTTTTAAAAAAAAGTTAAGTGAACTTGACAATTCACTTAACTTTTTTTAAAAATGATCATTTACTTAAAAATGTTAAGGCAACGGGTTCCCTCAATTTTTTAAAGTTAAGTCAACTTAGCACTTTTTACAGTGTATACAAAATGGGTTTTATAGACCATTATCTATCAATATTGAAACTTAAGAGGTTCATAAATGTTCAGAGATGATGCTTGTACTGAAAAAGTGATTGTCGAGTTTTAAAAGGATTACTTTATTTGCGATTCAGTCGATGTAATTCCTTGTCAAGTAAAAAAAGTTAAAAATTCATGATACTGTTAAAAATTGTAAGTGTAAGTCAGAGATGTGAAACAATCTTTCTATATTCCTTGTGCAATATTGACAGATTTCCCAGATTGAGCTGGACAATGTGCTATATTGAGTTTAGTCACTCCATTTTGGTTATGTGGAAAAGTTGAAACATAAAATGGTGGTTTTCTCTAAAATGTACACTTGTAAGGGTTTAAACATCATACCTGCATCAATTAAGACTGCTGATTCTCATTAATTGTTTATTCCATCAAATTGATTGTGTTGTTGCATTGTAGTGATTCTCATTTCTCTTTGTATTGAACTTCACTATATCTAAAATAGACAGAGTGAAACATTAAAGACAAATTGAAGTGTTGAGTGAACACATAGTGATGGTAAGAGACAAGACACCTGTTTAGTTGTATCCAGATGTTTAATGTTGCTTAAAAATGTACAACCAAAGAGAAAGGTTCAAATGTATTACATTTGTAGACTTAAGGGACATAAATTTAAATGCTGTGAATTGAATTGTCCAGAAAGTAGTGATGGGCAAATAAATATTCCTTCACGGGTCATGCTTTCTGGTAGTGATGGGCAAATGAAGCCTCATGAAGCTTTTAGCTTTTCAGCCAAGTGGTTCACAAAAGGGTTAATTTCTGGAGGCTTCATTTGCTCACAATACCACCTGGTGGCCAAATAGTGTAAAACAAGCATATATTATCAGTATTACAGACAGAGGTGTAAAGTATAAATTATAGAATTACTAATAATAGACGAGAAGTGTTGCTTCTTCTTGGGCGTTGGCACACAGTGCCTCGCTGACAGATATATTTAGAGCTGCGGGCTGGGCAACACCAAACATGTTTGCTAGGTTTTATAGCCTTCATGTAGAGCCAGTTTCCTCTAGTGTACTCACCTCAAGTAGCCAGTGAACCAGAGAGACTGCTCGGTGACTCGCTTGCTGCGCCTTCCCCTCTGTGTGTGTGTGCTTATTCTGCTCTTCAGTTCAGTTCCCCACAAGGCGAACCCTGTTGACTTCCTCCATCACCCTCGGCAGCCAGACGGGTGTAGCGTGTGGCACTAGGCCTACCACTTGTAAGTACGGCTGTTGGTTGATCCCTGTGCTAGGCTAGGTGTCCATTGTGATCCCCACTGCAATCCCATGTGTGTATTCTTCCATGGTGCGTTTCCCCTCTTGGTGAGCCCGTGTCTTTCCCTTGGCAGACTCCGCTGTGCTGTTCCTGCCATTGTTGACTCCCTCCTAACTGGGCCGGAGCCACCTCAGAGACATTCCATATGTTGTACTGCCCTTTACGCCCAGTCTATATGTGTTAACTCCACATGATACCTCCCTATGTGCAGGATGTGGTTTCCACAGCATCCCTAGAAAGGGTACGCTTTCCCAGTTTTATTCAATAAGTCTTAACGCATGGGTCAAGAGGAACAACAGTAATAGACTCTCTCCTTGTAAGCCATGTCCTATCTTCCGCCCCAGTTGATGCGGGGGGATCAGGTGGTTTACTAGCGTGCTGGAAGGGGCAGCAATAGTGGCACTTTGTTAGGGATCCCAATTCGTCGGGCATGACCGATTGAAAGAGGGAACGGAGACGTCACGTCCTGTCGCCACAGCTGCTGTACCACGGCCGGGTGCCGGGTCACTGGCTCAGCTCCTCAGCGAAAACCCGAATGTGCATTGCACCCGCTTCCGCATTTATACCCGCGCAGCGGGGCGGAGCGCGAGATGCATATCTTGCACGCCAATATGCATTGGCTCGTTTAGTTTACACTCGAAGATGATAGGGCTCTCAGGCGAGATCCCCAATTTCAATCCGTCGGTACGTTCCCTTCAGGTAACCATAAGTAACCAAGAAGTTAGTTAATAGTGAGAATTGGTCCCTAATATAAAGTGTAACCTATGGAACAAATATGTGCACTATCACTGCACTGGCAACACAGTTACTGTTTTTTAAACAAGGCAACATGTACAGTATATCAGCTCCCTGACTTTCTTTGATAAATATAAGATTTTTTTAATAATTTTAACACATCTTACCTGGTCCGGTCAATCCTTTAGGTGACACAGGTGACGTCTAACAAACCATATCTTGTGACACTCTCCCCAAAGCATTTATACACTTGCATTTAAAAGATCTTAATATCTTCCATGGAATCTTTTATGGTGCCAGTTTAGTTCTGTTTGCTGTATGTCTATACAAAAGTGCACAAGCCTTGCATCTGTGACATTAAGGCTCCATTAAATTTATGGATTAAGAGTTTTTGTGGAAAAAAAAAATCCTAAACTAATTTTGGATCAGGCTCTTATAGTAAGCATGTTAAACTTTGGGTTAAACGGTTATATTGCCAACAATAAAATTTTAGCAGACATCGCCCACTGTATATAGGTCAATTACTATAAATGGATCAATTTAAAAGCAGGTCAACTGAGGTTTGTGGTTATAAATGCAATGCACTCTATGCATGCTAACATCAGCAATATAGGCTCAGTGGTCACTGAGCAGTGCATGGAAAGTGCATGTGTAGGTGCATTGGTTTAAAAGTCTGGGATGGTTAAATTCTTGCAGAAGAGGTTTGTCTTCAGCTGCTTCTTGAAAGATGTGATGGTCTTAGCAATTTGTAGAGATTAGCAGCTCATTCCACCAAAGAGGAACAGAGAGGATGAAAGTTTTGGAGAGTGCCTTTTTGCTTCATTGTGAATGAACAACAAAGTGTCGATCATTCAGAGACTGTAGCTGGTGGGAGGGAGCATACACCTGTAGTTGTGCATTGAGATGGAGAGAGAGGAGCAGCTCCGGGGGCAGTCCTGAAAGTCAACCTCAAAACCTTAAATTTGACTCTGGCCTCAACTTGGAGCCAGAGGAGTGAGATCATGCCCATACAGCAAATTTCAAATATTTGTTAAAATATATTTCAAAATATACAAAAAAATATATTTGTTAAAATATATTTCAAAATATATGTATGTACATATATTTTCTACCAATATATTTTTGGCTGTATATAAATATATATTTTTTAAAGCATTTAAAAATATATATATTTTGACCTCTGTATATTTCAGTCTAAGAAAATGCATTTTCTTGCCACAGAAATACATTTAGAAATATATTTTGGTATATGATGGTAGAAACTAAATATATTTACTATTTCAAAAATGTATTTCATTGAGCTTCACTGTTTGCAACATATATTTAGCATATATTTCAAATATATGTTGGCCACAATTAATTAATTTATTTGTTTATGTTTTTGCCATATGGGCAGAAAGAGTATGACATGAGTTCACTTTGGCTGACTGAAGTCTAGACGTGCATTTTATTCTTTTTATCTCCTTTCAGTAATATGATTAGATAGAGTTCATGGTATTAATTGTCTGTCCAATGCTGTACAAGGGTCACACACAAAGACAAAGAGTTCATGATTAACTCTGCAACATGTGTACCTAAAGTGTGACAAGTGTAAAATAAAAAGTAGCTAAAAAACAAACAAGATGTTTTGTCTCTAAAACTCCTTCACTGTGAACTGTTTTAATTTGGAGGGGAGTTGTTTTATTGTGTCAGGTATATGTTTGCTCACTTTGCTCATAGCTGATTGGTCCAGTTGTGGTTTATGATACCTTACCCAGAATAAAATCTGATTAGTTAGAAGCAGATTAGTTGTGAATACTGCTGAAAACCAAACCATTTTGAACCCGAAAAAATAGTTTGAGTTTGATCAAACTACATTCAAATTCAAACTTGCTGAATCCATCTTTGAAAAACAGGAAAAGGGTAACAAACCTGACACTAAAATAATGCAATGAACATTTGAAGAATTTTGACAAAATTTGCACACAATATGATGTTGAATCAAATATATTTAGCTTTAACAAATTAACCAACAGGATTTTAGTGTAGTAATTTTACAGATTTTTCAATAAAACATTTCTTACAGTTGTATGGACCACCCAACTGGAGCAACGATGGAATCCAGCTGGTGGGTGAAGGTATGATTCGTGTAGGTCTTTTACTTGTGCTTCTGCAAAGTTCACTTAATTTATCAGGATTCAGTTTCAATTTTAGTCTAGCTTCATGTTTAATCTGAATCCAACTTCAAGTGATCATTAAATTTAGGCTGTATTTCTAATTAAAAATTAGAAATCACAAAAATCAATTATGTATTAATTTAGATATTTGATTCTTTTGAATATCCCATACTTTCATTTATTCATTAGGGACCCAATGTCGCATTTGAGTCTGGTGTGGTCTGCGCGGATCTCACGATCACAAACTCGCCAGTCCGAACTTAATAAGAGGGTGCAAGATTAACCCATACCTTTCAGCTGACAGAACACTGCTTGCACAGAACAAAATGTGTAGTTAATTAGGTCACTTCAAAACATGATAGACATAATGATTTCAAAAGAGCTTAGAATAAATCAAGTATAACATTTTATCTGTCCGGTATAAAAATGTATCACGTCAATTACATAATTAAACAATAAGAATCCAATTCAGAATTAAATTCAGTTCCAGTTCAGAAAAATACATAACATCAATTGCTCAAAGATGACTCTTAGAGTGAGAGATGCGTAACTGACAGCAGGGAGACACACACACAGCAGCGAGAGATCTAGTGCAGAGCTCCAGAGACTCTCACACACTGTGTGGGTGTTTTCTGGTTACAGAATCCCCAGATAGTGGTTTGCCATTTCCCTTATATATCCAGACCAGAACAAAGACATCTTCAAAACAGTTGTAAAAACATAAAAGACCTTTTGGTTTGTTAGGTTCTCGTGACCCAAGAGTCACATCTGACCAGAGATAGGAAAACATTCTCACAGACCCTGAGGAGGACACACCCCTCGGCAGCAGAACCAAATTATTCAAAAGGTTTCAATCTTTCTCACAACATAAGTGACAGCTTTGAAACGGAGACAATTTTACCAATCGCACAGAGACCTTTAGAACGATTCCAAACATGAAAGGGTTAAGACTATGAATTCTTAAAATATAATAAATGCATTATGTAAGTATAGTAATTTGAGTTCTTAACACTTCTAAGTCAGCTTTCAGTGACCCGGGCCATACGCAGGAGGGAAGGGCTTAAGGAATGTTTTTTTTTTTTTTTTCTTGAGATCTTCTCTTCAGATTAGAAAGTTTATTGCTTTGTTGCATGGCATCTGTTTTGTGTAATTTCCTGAAGTTTGGTTTCATGGGGAGATTTCGGCTCTTACACAGTGTTTTCACTGCCCTTGAGCTGTATAAGCATGCTAGACAATGGTGCTCCAATGATCATCCCAGTGATCCTGACTGTCCTTTACCTTCTACTTTTGTCCAATTTGGTGGACAAGTCAAGCCGTTAACGGTGCACGTGACAGACTCAGTGGCAGCTGAGAACAGCTGCATCAGCTGCTGTCAAAGGAAGTGCAACTTCTGCGAAGCCTTTTTCACAGTGCAGTATTAGGAAACGGACACTGTTTACAAAATGCAAATTTGGTTGGGTTTGCAGTAATACGGTACAATTGTGGTAATTTTGGAAAAACTGCAGTTGTTAATAATGATGTTGAGAGTACATGAAGAGGCAAAAACTTGCAGAGTTGGGTTTCGTTTAAATTCCACAATCCAAACAAAAACAAACCACAGGGCGTGCATCCGAATGCTGAAATCACAAACTTCGAACTTCTTGCTTTACCTCGGGTTCCAGTTCCTCCAGCTCTTCCTTAGCCTTCACATCCTTGGAACTAGAGGGCCAATGTATCGGTGACGAACCTGGCTCTAGGGAAGCAATGTAAAGAACACAAAGACTAATAAGATTTGTTGACTTCTAAAAAGAAAAAGGGTAATGCGGTAGTGGTAAGCACTGCTAATGTGGTGCTGGCTGGACCAGAGAGAGAGAATGAGCATGTTTCCTGGATGTAGGATGATGGTTCCATTCAGGTACTGTACCAGTCAACCAGTTGATTGCAGGTGAGCTACCAGATAACTGCAACAACTCAGGTTAGAACAGGCAATGCTAAAAACTATAGTGAATAAAACATTTTCACATTTGCTTTCTGTCTCCCCTCACTCTGTCATATAGTGCAAAGAGGCCAGTTATCTATATAATGTTATCAACTGTGTGTATAAAGAAAAATGGTTAAAAACTTCTAGGAGTGAATAAAAAAAGATTCGCCACACCATATGATGAGATTTGCTGGCCTGATAAGAAAATGCTTCTAGGCATCAACAATGCAGAAATCAAGTGTGTGTGTGTGTGTACATGTGCAAAACTGTGCATGTGTTTGTGTGCATACTTAGCAAACATTTAGGGAATTGTCCCCAGCACCGAGCTAAATCTGATAGAAACCTCTCTTGGGGGACATCCAGGGACAAAAAATAAAAACAGGAACAAATAAATGCAAATATTGTTAGCAAATAGACAACAATTATACTTTATAAGGTTTTTTTTTTTTTTTTGTCTGTGGTAATTATAATTATCTTTATATAAAGTCAATAGAAGTATATGGTATGTCCACAGTAAGTCACAAAGTCTCTCTCTCCCCTTCTCTCTCTCTCTCTCTCTCTCTCTCTGTGTGTGTGTGTGTGCGCGTTTACACAGAAGCGCATACTGCACTGTGGATACAGCTGCCGGAAAGTGTTAAGCCATATATTAATTCCTCTTTGAGCTGTTCTCACAAGTCTCTAAAACGCTTTTCCTGGTGAGTGTTTGTTCTCGCATACATACATTGTAATTGCAATATATGTATGTCTATGTGTGTAAATCTTTATTTGTTTCCACCTTCTCTCCAAATGAATTACAATGTGTCAAAATTGATCGTCATTATAAGCTTCGGTTTTGTTATTTCTGGTTTCTTCTATTTGCTTTAGCAATGGTTTTTCAATAGAATTAAACAGAACAGGAGATTATTTGTAAAGTGCACTGGTGTGTTCATCATAACAAATGAATTTTCCCATTGAACAATATTTTTTTTTTCCATTATATCAATGTAGTTGTGCTGTTTGTAGCTGTATGTGGATAAATTGTTCAAGTATTTTCCAGTGCATGCATTCAGCTGTATTGACGTTCTTCCTCCAGGCATAAAGATGAACTCGAGTCAGGTGAATGCTTCACTCAAGTGCGAGCGGGACACTAGAGTAACATCTGTACTCTTCCCTTGCCTGTACACGGCTCTCTTTCTGGTGGCTTTTGTGTTGAACAGTCTAGCCGCATGGATTTTCTTCCAAATTCGAAGCAGCTCAACGTTTGTCGTGTACCTGAAGAACGTAGTCGTGGCCGATCTATTGATGACCCTTACTGTGCCTGTGAAGGCGCTGACCGATGCAGGCTTGGGTTCCTGGCAGCTCCGGGCTTTTCATTGCCGGTACTCAGCTGTGCTCTTCTATACCACTATGTACATCAGCATCCTCCTCCTTGGACTCATCAGCTTGGACCGGTACCTAAAGATTGTGCATCCGTTTGGGAAATGCGCTCTTCAGAGGGTCAGAGTGGGTCAGATACTGTGCGCTGTTGTCTGGGTGCTTATGTTGTCGCTGGCTCTGCCAAACGTTATCCTGAGTAACCGCATGCCACAGATTTCCTCGGGTGCTAAGCTGCGATGCACCAAGATGAAGGGGAAGATGGGACTCCTGTGGCATGAAGGCTTTAACTACTTCTGCCAGGTTGTTTTTTGGGGTACATTAGCGCTTATGGTCGTCTGCTACACCTTCATCAGCAGGAAAGTGTTTGAATCGTACCGTGCATCACAAAGCAGCAGTGCCACAGCCAGCAAGCAGACCACATCTAAGGTATAGTGCACTTTCTGTTACCTCTCTATGCACCCCTGAGAGTGCAAACACTGACGTTTTGTAAAGATGCTGGTAATGGGAGCACACCAACACTACACATTTTGGATGTCTGCACTGTAAAAAAAAAAATCATAATTTTATGGAAAATAACTGTGATTTTTTCAGGTTGTTTTCTTTTATTTTGAATTGCAGTCAAAACTCTGTAAAATTATCTCTGAATTAACTACTTGGCTGTTATTTGAAGGATTATGACATTAATGACAAATTACAATAATTCACGTTTTTAATACAGAAAAACTACTGTATTTTTATACAGTACATTTTATGTTTTCTTAAATTACAAACAATTGTATGTAAAATTACAAAAATAATCTGTAATTAATAAAATAACAAAACCGTTAGATGATTAAATGGTCAAATGACTGGCAGCAATAGCTGCCAAACAAAAACCATAAAATTAAAGTAAAATATCCTTATTTAAATAATCTGACAAACACTGTTATTTTACAGGTATTTCCTGAATTATTACAATCAAACACCTTCACTGTAAAATTAACTAATTAACTAATGAATTAATGAAACGTCACATGTCTGGCAGCAACAGAACATTAAACACTAACAGATCTCTCCAGATCTCAGCATCTTCACTTATTACAAACCAGTCTGACTTTATTCATTTCATACAAAACTTAACAGAGGTTTAGATGTCAATGTTTTATTGAAAATAATAAAGTTTGAAATCACCATTGTGGAGATAAGCGTTTGCTTTAGTTGGGCTTCTGACTCTTCACTTTATAACATCAGCTTTTCTCTGGCTGCTGTGACTTTGCTAGCAAAAAATTACTAGCGAAAATGCTGATCATATAAACCTGGTTATTTATTGGTGATGAACTTTTTTTTTTTCATTTGGTTTTTTTTATACAGCGTTCTTGTGATGTTAAGACAGTCAGAGGTTCTTTTTTTATCATTATATAGAAAGTGTCTTGAATGGAAGCGTTTTGATTAACAGAAACATCAAGAATCAGCACATGAAACTCAACAATAAGCTTGTTTTGTGACGATCAGAGCTGATCTGAATATTTTGTAGATTGTTACCATTGTTGTGGTTCATATGCAGATTCTTGATGTCTGTGACTCTACGTGCTCTTATCTAGATAATTTCTTCAAAATACCTAGCAACTCTTAAAATATCAAAGCAGGGCCACATTTCAAGCAATAAAATTGTAACACTACAACAAAATTAATAAATTTAATATGTTCAGACACTCCTGAGGAGTTAGTTAGGCCACTATACGATGACAAGACCATCATCAGTATGTGAACCACTTCATCTGGTTGTAACGGGCGTGCTTTGTCGTTGACAGTTTATGTGGGTTGGATGCACGTCCATTAACTCTTGTATGTACTGCTTTGTGTTCTTGTGTTGAATGAAGGAAAGACGCAGACCACGACCAACTGCTGGTTTCTCTTTTAATTAAGGCGAAACAGCAAATTTGTTTCCTCTCAGCGAGCCTGGTGCAGACTGTACAAATCAACAAAAAAATACATAAGGCTCTGTCACATGCAGTCTCCTCCACACAATACACAGGTCTCAAGCTCCTGTTAGCAGATAAACATACAGAAAATCCTGTAGACTAGCACGTGGAAACATGTCTACTTTAAAGCTTGCAAAAAGTCTGTTTACAAGGTTTACGTTCAGTTGACATTAACTGCATGTTCACAACCTCAAAACTAACATTTATACATGCATAAAACAAGGTTTGCATCGTACAAAAACCGAAATAAATGTTTAAAACTGACGAGCAAAATAACACATTACCTCCTCTCAGCTAGTCTGGCGCAAACTGAAAGAAGCGCGTGAATGACCAGTGTTGCCAACTAATTTTCAGAGAAAGTTGCTAAGGGAAGGTCAATTTGTTGCTAGAAGTTGCTAAATGACGTTGCACGATGACCTCATTGCGTAATCACGGCGCAAAATTGTGTCACAACATCAAATCTCAACAAAAATATATGTTAATTTAGATTTGTTTGTAAAATAATATGCATAATATAATATTAAAATATAAATAACTGTATTTTAAAAAACATTGAATTATTGAACACTTACACATTTTTGAATGATTACAATTTAAGTTTTTTTTTTCTTTTTTCAATAGCTAGTAAACTAGTAATATAACACATTCTCAACAATTATGCTTTAAGCAGTGTGTTAGTAGTTAGTGTGCTACACTCCAAGAAAAGGCTGTAAAAATAGGGCACAATCTTCTATGTTAATATGAAAGAATTTTACGTATTGGTTTTTTACCTGCATTTTAAATTACTCATTGTGTTTTCAGGTTACAGGGTTACAATGGATAATGGATAATGTCCTGGAAAATTACTATAGTAGCTTATTTTCCATTTTTCTTACAGCATACTAACTGATCAACAATCGCAAGTACAAGCTATAACAAAGTGTAGCCTATCATAAATGAACAATTATTCAGTTGTTATTATTATTATTATATTGAAGAAATGCAAATAGCGGCTAATTCAATTCACGTGATGTGTGTACTGCGAGGCATCTTTGGTTTTCTTTTTGTGCAATTTGGATGGAAAATGTGTGTCTTTTTATTGTCTGAGTCACTTATCAAAAGTTGCTAAAAGTTGCCAAATAATTTTTAAAAAATTGCTAAATTTGTTGCTAGGTGCTTTTGGAAGAAAAAGTTGCTAGGGTAGTCTGAAAAGTTGCTAAATTTAGCAACAAAATTGCTAAGTTGGCAACACTGTGAATGACGCCACAAAGCCTGCGACACTCTTAAAGTGGAAGTACAGGTATTAACACTATGGTCTGAATACAACATCCAGGCATAAATATTGGCAATAGAACACATCTTAAACATATAGAAAACAATATTCATCAGGATTTGGTGACATTTCAACCATAAAAGTAAAGATATAATTTCAACCTGGTTACATGGTCAAAACATTTTTTGTAGATTTTGCTGTAACAAATGTGCTTCAGAAACACACAGTTACAGCAGCCAGAGAAAAAAACGTTGTTAATAAGTGAAGAGTCAGAAGCCCAACTAAAGCAAACGCTTATCTCCGCAATGGTGACTTCAAAAAAACATCAACATCTAAACCTCTGTTAATTCTCAATAAGAAGTTTTGTATGAAAGAAATAAAGTCAGACTGGTTTGTAATAAGTGAAGATGCTGAGATCTAGATTAATGTTCTTTTGGGATTTAAAGGATTTCTGTTGTCTGTGTTTTGTGGGTCACCATTGTGCTGAAGAGTAGAGTCTGTGCTTCAGTCCAGGAGAAGACCAAGAAATCTGTTATGTTGAATGTAGTTTTGTTTAAAAGCAGTAACTGTGGAGTTGTTGATGTAGTGGTAGTTATTAGTTTTTGCACGTGTGCTGTTGTTAACTGCAAAAAAAATAATTTCACAGAGAATACCTGTAAAGTAAAAAAAATAAGTAAAAAAAGGATGTTGTACTTTAATTTTACAGTTTTTGTTTGGCAGCTGCTTCTGCCATTCTTTGACCGTTATTTCCATTAATGGTAAATATTTGGCACCCTGTGCTGCCAAATATTTCACTTTTTTTTTACTTTTAATTTTTTTACAGTGTGCCTTATCTGACTCATCCATTTCACGTCTTAGATTTGAGTTCAAACTAAAGCATTAAGTTCAGAAATGTGTGCTGTTGGTCTGCCTCCAGGAACTGGGGTGGGAAAGTCTAATTCAGGGAAATGATGTAGATTAATGGAGACATGAGCTGCATGCAAAATCACAGTAGTAGATTCTACATTTGGTTTGAAACAAACAACGGAAAAAAAATAAATAAACATTTTGTCACACTTTATTTTAAGGTTCAATTCTCATTATTAACAAACCATTAACTGTGTATTTTGCCTCAATAGACTCCTAATTTTCTGCTTATTAATAGTTAGTACAGTAGTTGTCAAGTTTAGGTATGGGGTGGATTAAGGATGTAGAATATGGTCATGCAGAATATGTGTTTTATAAGCACTAATAAACAACCAATATGTTAATAATATGCATGCTAATAAGCTACTGAATGTGAGTAGCATGCAGGGCTTGACATTAACTTTTCTTTTGCTCACCAGACACTGTGGCTAGTGGTTTTCCAAAATTACTAGCCTCTCAGCATTTTCACCGGCCACAATGTTGTTTTTGGGAAATTATGCTTTATATGATTAAAGTTACTGCATACTAAAATGTACTTGTACTGATTTCCAGGTCTTTTTTTTTTTTTTTGTCTATATAAAGGGCATATTTCCCCTAACCTTATTAAATGCATGCATCATCTTTCATATCAAATTCTTACATTTGATTAATGGGTCACACTTTATATTAGGTGGCCTTAACTACTATGTACTTACATAAAAAAAAAGTACAATGTTCTTACTGTGTTCATATTGTATTGCAAAACACTTCTGCTGCTATTGAGGTGGGATACGGGTAAGGTTAGGGACAGGTTTGGTGGTCTGGGTAGGTTTAAGGGTGGGTTAAGGTGTAAGGGATGGGTCGACAGTGTAATTATAAATATAATTACAGAAATTAATTACAGATGTAATTACATATAGGTATTTTTAAAAATATAAGTACAATGTAAACACATGTATGTACACAATAAGTGCATTGTACCAAATGATTAATTTAAATGTAAGTGCATAGAAGTTTATGCAGACAGTTTAATGAAGCTGAAATGTGGAATGAATGCATTTACGCTTTATCAACTGATAAAATAACAAATAAATATAAAATAACAACTGCATAAATAATGTAGTGCTTTAAATCAGTTTTAAATATACAAATATGAAATGTAAAAAAAAAAAAATGCAATGATACTACTTAATACTTAAAACTTAACTACTTAAATATATGATATATATATATATATATATATATATAAATATGATAGCTACTTTTAAATATGAAAGTGAACCGCCAGCAGGCGGCAGCAACTGAGTCATTGAGTCATTCATTCAAACAATTCATTCAAATGCTGATTCATTCAAGAATGAAGCAAGTGCCTTTCTTTATGAATGGGTTATTGAATCATTGACTCACCCTCATCATTCAAATACCCTGAATCGTTCAGTAATGAAATGGTGATATATGTTGCTCAGAGATGCACAGCTGCTCTACTGTGATCTTTGTTTGGCTTGTGGGAGTGACCATGTTACATGCCGCTGATGAAATCCACCTGCATTTGGCGTGTTGGTGGGTTTCATTGTCAAGCCCTGGTAGTATGAATAAAATTCGGATGTGCTCCATTAGCTGCATTCATGCCATGTTATAATTACTGTAATTCCAAGATGATAACACGTGATGTTCTAAATAGTGACTAAATTAATCTGGCTGTGGTCACACACATGTGGAGTTAGTTGATATTAGAGGTGTAAGAAATGGTACACAGAAATCTTTTTGTACAACAGGAAATGTTTTTTGTTTTTTGTTTTTTTTTCAAATAGACAGTAGTTCTACATGTAGCATGAACAGTTGTTTTTGATTTGAATTAGAATGAAAATAGATGGGTCTGATTTTAGTGAAGGTACGGTACATAAGACACCTGCATACACACACACACACACACACACACACACACAAACAGCAGAAAGGTTGAATGAAAATGTAATTTTTTTCTCTGACAGCAGGTGGTGCTTATAGAACAGCAGTGATACAGTGTTTTCTTAGTTACCACTGTAAACAAAGCAGCTGTGCTTATAATCACTACTTTAATGTGCTTTATATGGAGGCCAGAGGAAAATAAAATACCATCGAAACATTTCTAAAGACAGTCATTTCTTCTCAGAATGTCAGTTCCAGTCAGTTATTTCCACCACTTAATAAAGTCACTTTTCTTTAAAATATGATGACGTTACATTTCACGTCATTGCCTTTGTGTTGCCTCTTGTGTTGAGTTATTTGGTCCTTAACCATTAAAGTAATCGATTCTTGGTGAACATCATTAGCCGTGTTTCCACTGTCGGGCCAAAAGCAGGCATGCTTCGTGTATTTATTTAGTAACATATTTTATCTGTCATAAGTCTCGTCTGGAGTCATAAAAATATATAATGGTTTTTGTTCGGGAGCTCCCTCTGCTACTCAGGTTGTATTTTTGATGGAAAAATATACTTACTTAACGTATACTGTGACTACAAATAAACAGAAACAGACTCTACTGAATAAGTAGGGTAGGCCTATTTGTCCTCTTTCTTTTGTGAAATAGTGGTTCACATTGCTTTATTTCTGTGTGACTAATTTTCAATCCTGATAAATTAATTCATTATGATCAATGTATTAATAGGCTATTGTAAAACATTGATGCTTTTGGATTTAAATCTTAACAAAACATGCAAACAAACGGCCGCTTTTATCATGTTCGTTTTGTGATCGCGTTATATTTCCAGTGACTTATTTCTGATTCGTTTTCTGATAACTTCTCTTCGTTGATGAAATGATGGGGTTGCGTGACGTTGTTCCAGAGAGGCGTGTAAAGGGCGGGTTTTAGTGAAGCACAGCGAAGCTTCTGGCCTGACGGTGGAAACGCATCGTGATTTTGGGCTCGGTGCTACAGGTCTGAGGCTATTAGCCCCACCCGGCCCGTTTAAAGCACTGGCTCGCACTGGCCCGACAGTGGAAAAGCGGCTATTGCCTTTCTATGAAACCTGTACACCGCATTCATCTAACTCTATAGCAGCACCTACTCTATAGCGGTTTGCCCAAGCATTGCAATTATTTCGCATTTACTAGAATTCAATCAGTTGGCTTTCCCAGCTAATTTTTGCATCTGTCCTGTGCGTGGCATATGATTTCTTTTTAAGAAGTGAACATTAGTGCTTAGAGGGAACATTGGCTGTCTCCAAACAGAGGTTGGCCCACTGGCTAGTGGATGCCATCATGTTGGCATACCATATGCAAGGCGAGCCGTGCCCCTAAGTGTGAGAGGTCATTACACTCAGAGTGTTGCTGCCTCCTGGGCACTGGTACATAATGCCTCTCTGACAGACATTTGAGTTACTAGGGCTACACCTAACTGATTTTACACATATGAGATTTTAGGAGATTTTACATCCCTCCTGCCACAACCTTGAACTACCACTGGATGGCCAGGATGCATTCTCAGCACCTTAGATCAAATCTGAATGAGTGGATGCACACTGCCATCTTATATATGTGCAGGGAGTGGTGTGGCATGCAAATGTTGTCATCTTGGAATTATGGTAATGCAGCTATTTATCATGTTGTCACTGTCATGTGACCTATCAGCATCAGTTGTGTTGCTTCACTGTCATTCACAAATCATCTCCTGTGGCCTCTTGGGATGGTAAAGTGTCCATTGAATGTGCACTTGGCACAATTGGCAAGTAGTAGGTCATCTGGGTGCTTTTTGCCTACTGTTTTGGAAACATACATGTTCCAGCTGTACAGAATCAGTCTTATGCATGTCATTAGCCAAGAAGTGACTCCTTAGACAGGAAGATGCTGGCATGTAAAACAATCAGCCGTTATTTGATTTGTTTTTATATGCAGTTGATATTACGCAGTGCCTGAAAGTAGTCCCCAGCTATATTATAACTACACCGAACAAAATTATAAACGCAACACACTTGTTTTTGCCCCAATTTTTCATGAGCTGAACTCAAAGATCTAAGACTTTTTCTATGTACACAAAAGGCCTATTTCTCTCAAATATTGTTCACAAATCTGTGTTAGTGAGCACTTCTCCTTTGCTGAGATAATCCATCCACCTCACAGGTGTGGCATATCAAAATGCTGATTAGACAGCATGATTATTGCACAGGCTGGCCACAATAAAAGGCCACTCTAAAATGTGCAGTTTTACTGTATTGGGGGGGGGGGGGGTCCGGGGGGGTTCTGAAAGCCAGCCAGTATCTGGTGTGACCACCATTTGCCTCACGCAGTGCAACACATCTCCTTCACATAGAGTTGATCAGGTTGTTGATTGTGGCCTGTGGAGTGTTGGCCCACTCCTCTTCAATGGCTGTGCGGAGTTCCTGGATATTGGCAGGAACTGGAACACGCTGTCATATACGCTGATCCAAAGCATCCCAAACATGCTCAATGGGTGACATGTCCAGTGAGTATGCTGGCCATGCAAGAACTGGGAATTTTCAGCTTCCAGGTATTGTGTACAGACCCTTGCAACATGGGGCCGTGCATTATCATGCTGCAACATGAGGTGATGGTCATGGATGAATGGCACAACAATGGGCCTCAGGATCTCGTCACGGTATCTCTGTGCAGTCAAAATGCCATCAATAAAATGGACCTGTGTTCGTTGTCCATAACATACGCCTGCCCATACCCCACCGCCACCATGGGCCACTCGATCCACCACGTTGACATCAGCAAACCCTAGCTTCATGTACTGTGCTAGACTAACTGAGACTTGTCATGGCACTTGTATACTGTTGTTCTCTCGATGGTCTGATTGCTTCTATTGTTCTCCTCATTTGTACGTTGCTTTAGATAAAAGTGTCTGCTAAATGATTAAATGTAAATGTAAATGTAAACCGCTCATCCACACGACGCCATACATATGTGAGCTGTCTGCCATTTGCCCTGTACAGTGAAAACTGGGATTCATCTGTGAAGAGAACATCTCTCCAAAGTGCCAAACTCCATTGAATGTGAGCATTTGCCCTCTCAAGTCAGTTACGATGACGAACTGCAATCAGGTCGAGACCCCGATAAGGACGACGAGCATGCAGATGAGCTTCCCTGAGACTGTTTCTGACAGTTTGTGCAGAAATTCTTTGGTTATGCAAACCGATTGTTGCAGCAGCTGTCCGGTTGGCTGGTCTCAGACGATCTTGGAGGTGAAGATGCTGGATGTGGAGGTCCTGGGCTGGTGTGGTTACACGTGGTCTGCGGTTGTGAGGCCGGTTGGATGTATTACCAAATACTCTGAAACGCCTTTGGAGACGGCTTATGGTAGAGAAATTAACATTCAATTCACGAGCAACAGCTCTGGTGGACATTCCTGCAGTCAGCATGCCAATTGCACGCTCCCTCAAAACTTGCGACATCTGTGGCATTGTGCTGTGTGATAAAACTGCACATTTTAGAGTGGCCTTTTATTGTGGCCAGCCGAAGGCACACCTGTGCAATAATCGTGCTGTCTAATCAGCATCTTGATATGCCGCACCTGTGAGGTGGATGGATTATCTCGGCAAAGGAGAAGTGCTCACTAACACAGATTTAGACAGATTTGTGAACAATATTTGAGAGAAATAGGCCTTTTATGTACATAGAAAAAGTCTTAGATCTTTGAGTTCAGCTCATGAAAAATGGGAGTAAAAACAAAAGTGTTGCGTTTATAATTTTATTCAGTTTAGTTACCTTGCTGGGGACTACTTTCAGGCGCTGCATAATATCATTGCGCCTGCTGCACCCATGGTACAGCAGCAAAGTTCCTTGATTATTACGCCGGAATGAGAGTATATTTCCTAGCCATATCAGCCTAAAAAATCTCAACTTTTCATTTTCCGTCAGTCTTAGTACACGATGTAACTACAGAAGAGTCAAGCTTTAAATAGGAAAAATATTGAAACTCTTTGGTTATTTTTGAGTGAGATGTTAACGGTCTAATCCGATTCAATTATCTATGCAAAGCTACACTCTAAAAAATGCTGGGTTAAATATAACCCAATGATGGGTTAAAAAAGGGATGAACCCAGCAGTTGGGTTGTTTTGACCCAGCAGTTGGCAGAGGTGGAAAGTCCGGGAGTCAGAAAGTAAAAGTCCTGCCATGTGTTTATTCCACCCATGAACTCAGCAGCTGATTTCACCAGAGGAGGAACCAAGTTTTTCCTTTCAAGTCAACAAGCAAGTCTCAAGTCAAATCCCAAGTCCTCAAAGAGTTAATGAGATAATTAAGTGACTGAAGAAAGCAACATCACTGAAGAAAAGAGAAACACAAGAACATATGACTTGAGCCACAGCCTTGGAAGGAATCAACTAAAAAAATGTTTATATTTTTTATATTATTTAAAAATTGCTTTTAAGAAATTGCAATATTGTTTCACTGCAAATATTTGTGCATCGCTGAATCAAATCTTGAAATAGCAGATTAACTTTTGCTTTCAGTTTCTGAAAATTAAAACTCATTTGAATAAACATCATGAAGTGGTCTCACTTTGGTTTATTGATGGACAATCAGCCATCATTGAACTGGAAAAAAAAAAAAAAAAAAGTCCTAATAAACAAATACCACCATAATGCTTCAATAGTGAAAAAAAGAGGATTGAATAGGCTCAGGCTTTTAGACATGCACACTTATCATATGTTCCTCAACAGTCGTGACAATATTGTTTCATACTGCAGTGCATGA
Source organism: Onychostoma macrolepis (assembly GCF_012432095.1). Lineage (NCBI taxonomy): Eukaryota > Metazoa > Chordata > Actinopteri > Cypriniformes > Cyprinidae > Onychostoma > Onychostoma macrolepis. The sequence continues at coordinate 685,137 of NC_081169.1, forward strand.
TGGGAGTTTTTAATATGGTGTTACCCAGCATGCATTGTAGCATGAAGCATTTTGTTGATTGTCACCATTGTTGAGAATCACATGTTGGTTCTTGATGTCTGTGTGTGTCTAACGAATACAAAAGTTCAAATTTTTGTATGCGTTGCATAAATTAAAAAATGTCTCACTATTACTATTTGAGCAGAGCTTCGCGTGCATGCTGTAGTTTCACAGGGAAAAATAAAAGAAATTATTTTGGTTGTAACCAGTCTACCTCATGATGACGATCTTATCACATGAAACCAGTTAACATCTGTTTACTGCATAGCACTGATCGCTCTGCTTTACAAAACTACATGTATTGCTATAAAGAGATATATAAGACTGGAATTCAAGGGTGAAGAGGCCAACTAAAGCAAACACTGATCTCCATGATGGTGGCATCATTTTAACCAATAAACTATCAACATCTGTAATTCTCAATAACAGCATGTGTTCATCACTAATGCACAATCATTATTTAATTAGGCACTTAATTATCTCATTAACTTTAACTCTTTGAGGACTTTGGATTTGACTTGAGACTTGCTTGTGACTTGAAAGGAATGACTTGGTTCCTCCTCTGGTGAAATCAGCTGCTCAGTTGGAATAAACATATTGCAGGACTTTTACTTTCTGACCCCCGGACTTTCCATCTCTGCCAACCGCTGGGTCAAAACAACCCAACTGCTGGGTTCATCCCTTTTTAACCCAACATTGGGTTATATTTAACCCAGCATTTCTTAGAGTGTATGCTAAAACTGCTACCGCCAGACCCGGAGATCGGCTGAATGGATTCGAAAACGGTAAAACTCAACTGTTTAACTCCTGGGGAGTTCGAAAATGAGCATATTTTCAAAAATAGTGGAGTGGTCCTTTAATACCCGTAGATCTTGATGATATGTTGAGGTCTTATGAATCCCTGCAAACAAGCCTGCACTGGCCCTTTACGGGCCCACTTAGGGCTGCCAGCGCAGGGGCCCCTGAGAATTTTCTAATTGGCAAAACATTGGCCCCTTAGCACTGGCCCTGCACGGGCAGTCCTCACTTAGCCTCCAGGAAGCCTAAGCACTGTTTTATTGAAAATAATAAAGCTTGAAGGCGCCGTTATAAAAGCAAACTGATCAGACAGTAATGGTTATTTATTAATGATTCAATCATCATATAATGTCCTGATTTACTGATCTCTGAGAACATTGTGTAGATTTAAAGATTTCACTTTACGGTATTTCTCGAATACAACAACAGAAAATTTTTAAATCATTACACAGAAATTGTTTGGTCAAGGTCACATAAACTTACATAGATATCAAGATTCAGCGTATGAACCTCAACAATGGTGACAATCAACGAAAAGCTTGTTTTGTGATGTTCAGAGTTGATCTGAATATTTTGTTGACTGTCACCATTGTTGAGGTTCATACGCTGAATCTGTGTGAGTCTACGTGACTTTATCCAAATTATTTTTGTATAACTACAGTAATGTGAAGTAATTAAATCGAAATAACTCTTTCCGAGATCAAATTCTGCGTGAAATCAGGGAAACAGGCTACTACGTGTTGACTGAATAATCAAATCAACTTTTCTTTTTGTAGCTTTTGCAATAACAAATGTGCTTTGGAAATACGTACAGCAGCATTTCATGAGCATCATGACCTGAGATCAGTGTAATATGTTGTGCGTTGTGTACAAATTTCTCAGGGCTGCCAACACATTCAGCATAACACTCATGCAGTTGACACTGTTCTCATTCTTTCACGCCACATATCTATTTTCTCACACAGTGAAAATCACTCTCAAACGAAAGCATGAGAACCCTCAATTGGAACTGTAATAATAGCATATTTGCAAAACAGAGTTGGCAAACACTCCACTGAATACTTGTGTTTGCGCTCTGGAGAGCACCAAAGTTTCTTTTTATAGTGTCAAGCAAGGTAGCCAGTCACAGGCCCTTCTCTTGATTTCTTGAACTGTTAATGTATATGTATTATGCTCTCATTTGTATTTGTTTTCCCAGTCTTGTTTTTTTGTTTTGTTGTGGGACAGGCAACCACAGAGTGTATGTCATGTGACCTAATCGAGTGCACGTGCCTGTTTTTGTTTAATAAAACAACGAATAGAGCGACTGGAGAATGAGAAAAGCACTATGTATTTTGTGTGTTATTGATGTGCTCTGCTAACAGGTTATGGGTGTTGAGATACTGGGTGAAAGCTGAGTGAGACGAGACCTATACCAACAACATGAGTAGAAGGCCAAAGGAAGCGGTAACAACAAACCGCTGGTCAAGACTAGTTTTCGACGGAGACAAAATTTTTGAGCCACCTTTATTTGCAGGGACTGAAAGAGACTATTTTAAATGAGCCTTCTGACGAGGATGATGAAGATACGGCGAAAAACACCGAAGTTTATGCAGAGTTCATTCAATTCCTGGACGACAAAAGTCTGTCGCTGGTCATGAGGGAAGAAGCAGATGACGGACGAGCGGCGCTGGAGATTCTGAGAGAATTTTTTATTTTTTTTTAATTGCTTCAATTCAAGTTGAACTCAAAAGTTGGCAGCCCTGGGTTTACTGCTATTTATGCATTACTGAATCAATCAAGCCATTGACTAAATGATCAACTTCACACTGTTCCTGTTAGCAGAAGTTAAGAGTGAAAACCATACTGTGATCATTTATATATGTGACCCTGGACCACAAAACCAGTCTTAAGTGTAAATTTTTCTCATCTGAAGCTGAATAAATAAACTTTCCATTGATGTATGGTTTGTTAGGATCGGACAATATTTGTCTGAGATACAACTATTTGTAAATCTGGAATCTGAGGGTGCAAAAAAATCTAAATATTGAGAAAATCACCTTTAAAGTTGTCCAAATGAATTCTTAGCAATGCATATTACTAATCAAAAATGAAGTTTTGATATATTTACGGTAAGAAATTTACAAAATATCTCCATAGAACATGATCTTTACTTAATATCCTAATGATATTTGGCATAAAAGAAAAAAAATTCATTTTGACCCATACAATGTATTTTTGGCTATTGCTACAAATATACCCCAGCGACTTAAGACTGGTTTTGTGGTCCAGGGTCACATATATATAGCGATCAAAGATTGTTCTTTTTATAATCACTGGAGTTTCATTTACACTGAAGTCTGAGAGCAGACACACGCCTTCCAGCAGAGTGTTCAAATCAGAGGCTAAATTCAGGGTAGAATATGACCATTTATGTATAAATTATGACCATTTTGATGAAAACAAACAAACAAACAAACCAAAAAAAACATGCTAAGATTAAATGTGTACATCAAGAATATATATATATATATATATATATTTCATGAAAATATACAGTATATTGCATTTCATGACCCCTTTAATCATCTCACCTTTTTACATAAAATAAGATACCATAAAAATGTTCATTTTTATATAGCAGAGATAAGCGTTTTCTTTAGTTGGGCTCTTGACCCTTGACTTTTTAATAACAGTTTTTCTCTGGTTGCTGTAACTGTGTTTCTAAAACACATTTGTTATAGCAAAATCTGTTAAAACCCGATCAGATGTATTTGGCTACTTGTTGATGACGATTCAGTCATCATTTAGTGGCTTGATTCACCGATCGCATTCAGCATCAAATATGATATATTATATGATAGATTGATTTCACTTTATTATAGGCTTAGAAGACTACTGCGTAAAATCCTGTCCTGCTTTGATATTTGAAAGTTTTTTTCAGTCATTATGCAATAATGAAAGAAAATTGTTGAGATTCATGCGCTGCTTCTTGATGTTTTGGGAGTCAAACAGACACAGCTCACAATATTCAAAAAAATCTGAATATCTAACAGTCATAACATCACAAGATTCCTGCAAACAATGCAAGTCTTCAATGACAAGATGGAAAAAGTACAATTATTAAGTTGGATTAAGCGTAAAAATGTTTTTTTTGTCAGTGTATGTGCATATCAGCAGCTCATGGGTGTTCAGTTTGAGTCAAATTGTTTTCACAGTTCAGTGACTTGAAGTAACTGCAGCACTGAATCAGTTCATTCATCATAAGATCATATATGTAACCCTAGACCACAAAATTAAGATTTATACATCATCATACATCTATATTCATGAATGCTGAATAAATAAGCTTTCCATTAATGTATGGTTTGTTAGGATCGGGCAATATTTGGCCTACTGTTTTAAAATCTGGAATCTGAGGGTGCAAACAAAATCAAAATATTGAGAAAATCACCTTTAAAGTTGTCCAAATGAAGTTCTCAGCAATTCATATTACTAATCAAAAATTAAGTTTTGATATATTTACAGTATGTAATTTACAAAATATCTTCATGGAACATGATCTTTAATTAATATCTTAATGATTTTTGGCATAAAAGAAAAATGTATAATTTTGACCCAAACAATGTATTGTTGGCTATTGCTACAAATATAGCTGTGCTGCTTATGACTGCTTTTGTGCTCCAGAGTCACATATGCCGCTATTTTGGCTGATCTCCAGTTAGAGTGATTGTCAGAAGTGACAAAGTGAGTTCTGATTGAATAATCTGTAGATCTGTGCTCAAGCTACAAACTGTTTCAGACGGTCCATATACAGCTTCACTGTAGTTGAATTGCATTAAATTTTGATTTGACAAGCTCTGGTTTCTGGTGTACAGCGTGTTAACCAATGCTAAACCTTCTTCTCCACAGGTGTTTGTGGTAGTGGGTGTTTTCTTCGTTTGCTTTGCACCCTTCCACCTGGCCCGAGTCCCTTACACCCTCAGTCAGACCCGCAACACTTCTACCCAGTGCTGGGCCCAGAACCAGCTGTACTATGCCAAAGAGATCACGCTCTGGATATCATCTACTAACGTGTGCCTGGACCCTCTCATTTATGTTTTCCTGTGTCGAGTCTTCCGCAAGAAGCTCACTGCCGCGCTGAGCCGGCATCCGCTCCCACACGCCTCTCTGACAGAGACCTCCACCAAAATAGAGATGCCAAACAGAGCCCGCTGCAACACCAACCAGGATTCAGCTCGTCATTAACAGCCTTCTCCTTCTAGTAGTAGCCTTAGTTAGTAGCCTTCTCCTCATACTTTCTAAAAATAATTTTGTAATATTTTTAATAATAATAAAATAATTGTAATGTTTTTGTACAGAAAGATGTAAGCATCTGGAATTTTATATATATATATATATATATATATATGCAGTTTATGGGCGAATCAGAAATAATGAAATAAAATGATCTTACCAGTACCACACATTACTCTTTGTCTTGCAATTGAACTGCTAAAAAAGTAAAACATGAAAAAGCCTTGTGCATCAGTTCATGAAATACACCAGTGTTAGATCAACACTGACAGGGTTATTTTTCCTGTCCTAAAGTCTGCTTCATTATCAGAAACCACAGCAGTGTTAATTTCCTTTCCAGCAATCTTGCCCTTACAGCCTCCTCTTCCTGTGAACAGTGTTTTCTGTTGAGGCAGAACGTTTATTAAATGGACAGCTGGTAAAAGTGGGGGGAAACCTTGAATTTTAAACAGAGCATTATATTGTACACAATGCATTATATTATTTAAAAAAAAGAAATGTATTCATATAATCTACGTATTGTGACCAACATAAAAAGGGGGAAAACAGAATGAGGTTTTCGATTTAAAACATCATTTTAAGCTGATCACTCAGAAGCTGGAGCGCACAGACTAACACTTCTTTAACAGTTATAATCACAGTCTAGAGTCACTAGATGGCCCTGTTCTCCTGAACACAGTGAGCACACATGTGCTGAAGGTGCTAGAAAGTGCACAGTGTGCTTGCTGAAGCCATTTTCTGCTGTTAGAATCAGTGTAAGTATAAACCAGAGTCTGTCCAGCTCAATAATGCTCTAATCTGTGATCACTCTATTAATCAACAGAGCTAAACATAGAAGATCAGGCGGTTCACAGCGCTGGCATAGCATTACAGAGTCATGGAGATATACATGTATACAAACAAAACTAGCACCAAATCCTTCAGGGACCAGATTCTGGTTAGAGTGAATGATGTTTGCTGACATTACCTTGAAAAATAACACATGCCTATTCAAACACCCACGAATGCTGCATGTTTGAGTGTTTTTGATTGATATATTGTATTGACAGAAGGTTGAGGGAGTGTGTGTGTGTGTGTGTGTGTGTGCGTGCGTGTGCGTACCTGAATACACACAGACTCATGGGGACACGTGTCACGGTGGGGACCTAAATTGAGGTCTCCACGGGTAAACAAGCTAATAAATCACACAGAATTAAGTTTTTTGAAAATCTGAAATAGCAGAAAGTTTCCTGTAAGGGGTAGGTTTAGGTGTAGGGTTGGTGTAGGACAATAGAAAATACAGTCTGTACATGGTCTGAGTCCCCTCAAGGATAGCAAACCAGACATGTGTGTGTGTGTGTGTGTGTGTGACAGATGCCGGAGTATCGGGTCTCTGCTGGATGTTCTTACACACACCTCCTTCAGTGGACTGATAACAGAGAGACCCTGTACTCTTCTTCTGCTGGACACTGCCTTTAGTGGTGTTTCTGTACAGATATCAGTGTTGGGGAGTAACTAGTTAAATATTACTTAATTTAATTACAAAATGAATGTAATCAATTACAGTTACTGTGAAGAAAAAAAAAGTGTAATCAAATTATAGATACTTATGAAAATATTAATGATTACAAAGAGGGGTTACATCTTCTTTTTTTTCCACACATTCAGATTTAATTGATTTCTTTCATAAATTGCATTGACCGCTCTAAAATATAAGACACCAATGTTTCAGGCGTTTAGGACACAGAATAAGATGCATGATTATTTGATAACTGTTTTATTTCCTATTTGGGTTTATGTATATGCTTTATTTATTTATTTTTTAAAGATTATTATTTTTTCCCAATGCATTGTTACTACTTCTTGTTATGATTTTAATGATTGTATGACCTGTATTTAACCTCAGAATGATCTCAAATTAAGTTCTGATTTTGTGGCGGCTGTGCTTTAAAAATAAATGATTATAATTTTAATTAAAGTGATGAAGTCTGACAGTAATCAGTGCTGAGTTCTACTGTAAGGTTAACGCTGCCTGCTTTAAATGTTTCAAAATGATCAACAGTTGAAAACATTAGAAATGTAGAAAAGTAATTGAAATAGTGACACTATATACTTATTACACTTTAAATAGGGTAACTTGTCATCTGTAACCTATTACATCTCCAAACTAACCTTCCCAACACTGACACATATAATGTTATAACTCATGACCACTTTGTCTTTATAGATCACAGTTACAGTATAAAGCATCTCTGACATTACACACATGATAGCCTACACACACACACACACACACACACACACACACAGGCTAGATTACGCTGCACAGTGAAAGCATGTACAACTGGATGCAGGAGAAACCACTGCACAGAATGCTGGAATAAAAGTGAGATAAATATGTGGAAGTTTCTAGATAACAAGAAGACTTTCCATGACAGCACTGTACACAACACTGCACACGAGAGGCGGGGCCAACGCGTCAGAGTTCAGCCAATCAAAACGCTGAAAGCTGGTCACGTGTGCGCTCCGTGTGGGGTTTCGATAGTAACTGCAGCGCGTCCTTCAGCAGAAGTCAGTGCAGCAAGATGTTCAACAGCCTCCACCCGCAGCTCCAGGACGACCCCTTCTTTGCGTGAGTCTCTAACATAGCCTTAATAAACTAGTTTTATAACATATCAATTTATGAGCTATTTGTAAATTACCTTTAGTGCGTCATATTTCAAAATGTTATGATTCCAAGCACAAACATATTAAGGTTTTATTTCATTAGTCGAGTTATTCTGTGTTATTTATTGTTTTGTATTATTATTATTATTTTGGTTTTGTTAACCAGATGTCTGTTGAATTAATATATTGTCGTCATATGAAGTAAAACATACTTATTGAAATTGAAACAATTTCATATATTAACATCTAGCCTCTATAAATGGTATATTATTTTCGTACACTTATATTCATCCTAAAACCAATCGATGTATGTTGATATTATAATGTTAAGTAAATATAAAACAGACGTTTTCTTTTTAAATTAGATAAATAAACAAAACGCAATTTTTTATATATATATATATTTTTTTTTTTTTTTTAATAAAATTGAGAATGTACATTTGTGAAAATTATATATAGATTTATAGGTAACATATACGGCAATATCAGGCTTGAGGGCAATATATGTCATATGTTACATTTCCATACGGGATTGTAAGTCTTCAACACTGTTTGCTATGTTATTAGTGCAGTAAATAAATCTAATTTATTGTTATTGCATTTATTGATTTATGTTCACTTGGTGTGTTACTGCACAAGCTCTTAATCATGTCCATGCAGACTCATATCTGACCCTGCAGCACAGAAGCAGTCATAAGCAGCACAGGTATATTTGTAGCAATACATTGCATGGGTCAAAATGATACATTTTTCTTTTATGCCAAAAATCATTAGGATATTAAGTAAAGATCATGTTCCGTAAAGATATTTAGTAAATTACTGTAAATATATCAAAACTTCATTTTTGATTAGTAATATGCATTGCTAAGAACTTCATTTGGACAACTTTAAAGGCGATTTTCTCAATATTTTGCACCCTCAGATTCCACATTTTCAAATAGTTGTATCTCAGCCAAATATCAATGGAAAGCTTATTCATTCAGCATTCAGATGATGGTTTCGTGTTCCAGGGTCACATATAAAGTATTGGGTCGTTTCATGCATGAGTGTCAGCTTTAACTTGTACTTTTAAGTGTACTTCATCCTGTTATGCTGTCATTTAGAAAGTGTAATGAAGTTTCTTGTCTCTCCTTTTCTGTTCTTAAGTAGCTCATCAAGGTAGGCACTTCTGCTGTTCTCAATGCATGCTGGGCAGTGCTTCTCAGCTGTTCAACACAGCCACTGTTTATCATACAAAAGTAACGAAATGTCCTTAAAATCAGACATTAAAGTGTTTAATATTATCATGAACTACACAAGCCCACCAGTGTGGAAAACTGACTGATTGAGACTGTTGTTTTGATGATTCCCAACAGTCCCGACACACACAAATCATGCTTGTCCTCACTGCAAGCGAATCTGTATTTAATGTGGTCTGGGTCATATTTTATTTCTCGTGTCTTGTGTAGTTTTCACGACTCATCTGAACAGAGTCACTGGTTGAGAAGCACTGTCACAACAATCAGAGCAATATTACAAACACAATGATGTTTGTTATTCATCGTATTGTTTTCTGATCTTCTCCTTTAGCGACCCATTCCAGCTGCATCATGAGCGCATGCGGCAGATGATGGGGGGTTTCTCTGACCCCTTCGGTCAAGGCTTCATGCCCAGCATCACAGACGGCCGTCACAGGGGTCACAGAGGTCACAGGACCACAGCTCAGCCCAACACCGGCCCGAGCGAGCGCAGCGGCCAAGTGAGTCTTTCCTAACGCAAGCTCCTTATTCTTCTCTCAGACTGTGTTATTGTGTAACCTCATTGACCCCGGAGCGGTTTATACACTTATATTCACAATGGGTTTATCCCATTCATAGAATCACAGGCCTCTCTCCAATCACACATGCCTTCCACACATCTTCTTCACTGGCCTAGTTTCTCAGTAAGCAAGGTTCATGCAGGACATTTGGCAGCTGGGTAATTGGTCGTATTAAAGTGCAGTGAACTGCTCAGTATCAGGCTCTTTTATTTGATGGAGTATTTTTAGACAACAGACAGGATTTGTTCTACTGACACAGTTCTGACACTCAGAAGTCTTTCTGGATGTTACACACCACAATTTCTCAAGTTAGGTTTAGGGGATTGTTTAACAATAGTGCTGGTAATGCTTGAATTAGCAAACACTGCTAATAATAAAAGTCTTGATAGAAGGCTGATTTATGATATATATTATTTAAATTTTGAGTAATTTTCTTATGTTACGAAGTGAAAATTAAGCACTCCCCTATGGCAAGAATGAATTAATGAATTAATATTTTGGGCAAAATATACTTTTAAATGCTTTTAAAAAATAATTTTAGAAAATTTGTAGAAAATCTGTATATTATAAATATATAAATATATATATATATATATTAAAAAACAACAACAATTTGAAACATATTTTGGCAAATATATTTTTTGACCTTTTTTTGTGTATTTTAATATATTTTTTAAAATATATTTGAAAATATATTTTTTGCTGTATTGGCTGGATATTTTACATTTGTGTAGTATTACACACAACGTGTGTATTACAGTATAAAAATTGCTGGATAAGTTATGAAAAGTACAAGGATTTGTAAATTTAAATCAGCATTTGTTAAAGTAAATACCGTGATGTAGAGATACTATAAGGATTATTGGAGGGAATGTGCTTAAATCTGTCTAATTGTTATTGTTTTGTTTTGCTTTTGTATTTTGATTTCGTGGTAAAATACGACCTGGCCACTTTCCTGACAGTTTAGTTTTAAAACGGGGTCGATGTTTTAACAGACGCTGGTTGATGTGCTTCTAGAAGTTGTTTGTTTGCAGTATGCTAACATTGGACGGCGTGTCACCGTTACGGAGCGTCGCAATGAACAGCTGGCCACTCTGGCAGCTCAGAACGCTAAACTTAGTCCCCGTGTCCATCTGTAATCCCCCACCTCTCAGTATATTTATCCCTGGTAATTACTTTCATCTGATGCCAGCCTCCTCACAGCCCTGCGATCTGTTTCTGAGCTAGTGGCCTTCCCCGTGTGAACTCCAGGCGAGAGGCCGTGAAGACAGCTGCTCACCTGTGGGTCAGGGCTCTGGATGGGGTTTGAGTTGTTTTAGGGTCACTGATGGTCCGGTCTGCTGGCGTGTGACTGTCAGCATAAAGTCTGGTCCACTTTGCAGCTTATTTTGGCCAAGAACTGTCCACTTACACAGAAACACCGTCTGACTGGCTAACATTACATTCATACTTCAACACTTCGGGGTGAGTTAGTGTCAAATTAGATAGACAATAGAGGCTAATTTTGTCAAAAGTCCTTTTACTTCAGCAGTAAGTCGATACTTGAATTTTAAAGTGTAAAAATACTAGCCTTTCCGCAGTACCAATAGACTGATTATGTGAATTTATGAGTTTTCTCTCAGTCAGTGAGCTTGAGCTGCGGCTGATCTGAAGTGATATCAGCTTCATTGATTATCAACAGCGTTTTTGCTCGATTTCTGTAACCTATTCATGATTTGAATAAAAGTTAGATTTTTCATGCTGTTAAATACACACTGCAAAGTTTCATGAGTGATGATCTGAAATTGCGATGTTTGACATAGTGATAAACATAAACATAATTGGACAAAGCCAATCTGTATCAGAATATATATACACTTGTTCTGTTACCTGTAACATTTCTTCATTTTATTACTTTCATTTGATCATTTTAATGCAATGTTTACATAATTGAACAATATTTGAAGGATACTTGCTAATATTTTAATGTATTATTATTTATGCATAATTATTCATATACTTAATAATTAAGTAATTTTGTTTAACAGTTTTATTTTCTAGTAGTTAAAAAATATTAAAATAATATACTGACAATAGTTTTAATTTTTGTGTTTAGTGTTTGCAGCAGGTTTAATTAAATTAATAAAGTAGAATTTTTAACTTCCTGAATTTCTTTTTAGAGTAGCCCTAATATGGTTATTGCTCTGTTGCAGGTCAGCAGACATAATTTTGCAGGACACGTGGAAGAGTGATAACTATTATTAGACTATATAAATGTTGATTTATGTTAGATGGAAAGCCTGTTTGCAGTGACATTGGATGCTTTAAATCACTCGGTGACTGGCACTCAGTTTGCCGAGTTTGATTGATATAACGCAGGATCTTTTCAGTCTACTAGATATTAGGAACTGAATATGATTTCCTTAAGCAGTGACTAGGTTATGGCTCTTCATTAGTCAATATACATGCATTTATACCGGATTCAGTGCATCTTGAACCTGTAGCCTGGTTTTGTAGAATCTGGCAGCTTCAAGCAGAGCCATCATACCCAGTGTGTGAGATCCTGGCAGGTGTAACTGTATTTAACCATCACCAGTTCATTTCTGATGAAGTCCACACTGATCCCGTTCCTGTGCTCCATCCACACAGCCGTCATCAGCAAAACACACCCTCTCTCAAAGCATTGGTTGGTTATTTTTCCTATTCAAGCTAGAACAGTATGGATTTTGTATCATTAATTGTGGTTTTGTAATTTCAGGGAAAATTAAAATATATACAAAAAAAAAATATGGGACATTGCTTATGATAAAGCTGTCAGAGCTTGAATTTGAAACAGTTGACAGAATGTATCATTTGTACACATTTTGCCAATTTAAACATTCTAGCGATTTTGAACTATTCAAGCGCAAGAAGACGTGAAAGAGAACACTCCAGTTATTAACGTATCCTCAGTTCCCTGAGATAAGGGAGCGAGCGTTGCGTGAAAACGCATATGGGGAAAACTCCTGTTTTACTCTGTACTGAAGCCTGATTTGTTCACGTTTGTGTAGCTGCACAAACCAATGGCGCTTTAGCCCGCCAGAAAGGGTGGAGCCGACCTCTATATAAGTCGGCTTGCAGAGCCAGGGGCCAGTTGCATAAACTTAGCCACCATGTTAAGACTGTGTCTTAAGAACTAGTTTGACCAACTAGCAGCTGCCAAGGGGAAATCAGTTTTACTTTTCCAATACAAATAAGACCAATCTGCCTTTTCATAACTGAATTAAAAAAGTTATGACCAGTCTTGAAGAAAACATTTTTTTTTTTCAGTTTATGTAACTGCTCCCAGATCATTCGACTGAAGCGACGGTCATCGATTCGTGTGCAGCTTATTGCGTGGCAAATGACGCAATGCTTGTTCCCTTATCTCAGGAAACCGAGGTTACATTAGTGTTCCGAGTGTTCCCTTTCAAACAGTCTTTCCGTTGCATGAAAATGCATATGGGGAATGCATCCAATCATGCCACGCTATGAGCAGATACAGAACAGCCTGCTCTGCAAGCCCAGTCTTGGAGCACTAAGATAAGGGCCCCTAAGAGCATGACCACATTGTGCCCGGAGCTAGTGGTTGAGAAGCACAAATATAACCAACTTCACCCAAGGGGAAGAATGGCCATTAAACAGAAAGAACCCATGCCTGCAGGGCAGGAACGTCTAAGTTATAAAATCTGGCAAATGTGGATGGTGACGACCAGCCAGCGACCGCACAAATCTCACCAATAGTAATTCCGCTGGACCAGGCCCAGGAGGAGGCCATCCCTCTCGTGGAATGGGCCCTCACACCTTTAGGGCATTGCAAGCCTTCTGAGGTGTAAGCTAAGGCTATAGCATCTACTATCCAATGGGAGAGTCGTTGCTTTGTAACTGGCAGCCGAAGCAAACAAAGAGCTGCTCTGACTGTCTGAACAGGCTAGAGTGCTCCAGATACACTCTCAACGCCCTAAGAGGGCAAATTAGATTAGGCCCTTGCTCACCTTCTGCAATGGGGAGCGCCAAAAGGATAACCACTTGGGCTCTGAACGGTGTCGAGAGCACCTTCAGGACATAACCATGTCTTGGTTTCAGAACAACTTTATAGTCGTTCGGTCTGAACTCAAGACATGAAGTGCTGACTGACAGCGCTTACAAGTCACCCACTTGTTTAACTGACGCTAGAGCTAAGAGGAGGGCCATTTTGAGCGATAGGGGCCACAAGTTGGCCGAACTAAGCAGCTCAAAGGGAGGGCCCCGTAAGGCCATCAGGACTGTTGACAAGTCCCATGAAGGTACCGTCTGAGGACAAGGAGGGTTCAGCCTCTGCGCGTCCTTCAGGAACTTCAGCACCAGTTAAGGAAGACTGACTATTTTAGGCTGTAAAGACGTCTTGTAGACGGCACTCTAAAATGGTATTGCTTACTCTCGCTGGGAGCTGACTAAGCTCCCATCGAGGCACCATACATGAAGGCTCCACAGCTCCAGCCGGGGATGCCAAATCATTTTCACCTGTGAGAGAAGATCCCTCCTCACGGGCTGCTGCTGAGAGCTGCACTAGCTCTGGGAACCAGGCCTGGTTTTTCCAGAGCGGGGCCACTAGGAGGAGTGAGCACTTGATCTCCCTGACACGCCTGACGACCTGAGGAATCAGGGTGATCGGGGGGAAAGCATACAGGCGAGCACTGGGCCAGTCGTGTGTCCTCCCAAAGTACGCAAGTTGCGAGAGTGAAACTCTGCGAACAAGAATAGGCTGCTTTTGGCTTTAGATGTGCACTTAAAGATACACAAAAAAATATGTCAAAATGTATGTTTTGGTGAGTTTTTATGTCTTAAGTGAACATAAACAGTTAGAAAAGTAATTGAATGCTTGTCAGTATATTAAATCTGTGCATTTGGTCTTAATACTGATGACATATGGGGCAACTTTTTGAGCAATGTTGCCAGGCAACTTTGGCCAATTTTGCCGCCAACGGGCAATCAGGTGAGAGACAGGTCCATGAACAATCTAAAGTAGTGGTCAGCAACAGGCGGCCCGCAGGCCAAAACTGGCCCGCCAACAATAATATCTGCCCCGCGCCCGCAACCAGATTATGTTGATAGCGGCTGGTTCTGAAATAGATCTGTCATGACAGCAACAGTTACTCACAATCAGAGTACGTGAGCGGAGCAGAGCGCGGAGTGGAGCGGTGTGATTTTGACTGAAGCAAGGAGCGGATTTTATAAAACTTGGAGCGTCGTGGTTTTCACTTGCTCCAATCAGCGCTTCACCACCGCTCCATCACGGGTACAATTCATGCCAACGACCCGTAATATAACTGCATATTTAGCATATTTATCCTTTATTTATGAAAGCATGATTTAAATAAGTACTACAACACTTATTCACACGCAATCGCTCTCTCAATAATGCATTCAAACAAATGTAATCTTATATTATTACTTATCTTATGCTTCAAATGAGCAGAAATCTGTAAGAAATGCATCGATCCGTAAGTAAAATAACTGATGAAAACGTAGTTATTTTCATCACAAACAATTATACCTTTTAATGCTGACAACCATGTTATTAGCTTGTCATGTGGTAGGAAAAAAGTTTGCACACTAGTGTTCCAATAAGCCACTTTGAAACTCTCCTGTTATTTTATTTATTTTATGTTTTAATATACGTTATGAACAGAACTGTGATATTTCAAGCAAACTCAAAATACTTTAGCCGCGGGGCGAAGACGGAGCGGTGTTTCTGATATCAGGGAGCGAGGAGTGGAGCTGGAGCGGAGTGATTATTAAATGCTCGGAGCGCAGAGGGGAAATTGTTGCCGCTCCACTCCGCTCGCATACTCTGCAGCACACCGCCACACAAATGTGGCTTATTGTTAATGACTGTCCTCCTACAGAATTTAACACAGAGTAACAGCTCACTACCAGTTACAAAAGACACTGTAACAGTCTGTCACAGGCAATTCTAGTTACGTTTTTTATCAATTAATTTCTTAAATTATTCTTTGACTATGTTCTGGCTCACCATCTAGTGGCGAACAATTATTTTGTTCCCTGTCTTTATAAGTCCTGTGTTCTCCCTTGGTTTTGGTCTGCTGTTAAATGTCTTCCTTGTGTTCCTTTGTTGTATGCCCTGTCGATTGTATCGTTAAAAGATCAGTTTATGTTGAAGAACTCCACGTCTCCTCGTTTCCTCGCTCCTTCGCCCCCAGCGTGATCGTAACAATCATCAGCCTAAAGTGACAGCAACATAAAAAATCTGCTGCTGCCTCTGTCATTAATGTTAATTCAAACAAACAAACAAAAATGAGAGAATCATTCACTGCTCTTCACTGAATAATTTTAGTGACTTTAATAAGAAACAGTTCACACCAAGAACGATAAAGATATAAAGATAATGATATTAGCGTCCACAGTAGTGGACGATGTTGTCTGTTTATTCTAAGTGCACGCTCGTCTGCCGCTTTAAATTCTCGAGCTCGTTATAGCAGGATGGATTCTGATTGGGTGTCAAAATTTGTATCATTCATCAGCTGGAAAAAATCGTTCTGAAAGTGATTCCAACGATATCATTTCTCTGTGCCTTTATCGTTATAGCTGTAGTGTGGACTCTGCTATTCTTTAATATTGAGAATGATTTTTAGAACTATATTTTTATCATTATCTTTATAGTTATCATCCTAGGTGTGAACGGGCCTTTACTGACTGTTTCAACTCACTGTTGTTTGTTGACATTGAAACTGCTCTGAAAAAACAGATTAAGAGGTCAAGGGCCATTTTGGGGTTTTTATAACACACTGACAGGGCCTCTGACAAAGTTTTGCTTAGGGCCCCCAGGAGTCTAGCACCAACTCTGAGTATATTGATCTGTGCATTTGGTTTTAAAGTGACAGCAGCCTAATGCTTCTATCTGTGTACTTATTCTTCATCAAAAAACAAAAGAGAGAAAAACGCTCACTGAATATCTTTACAACCTTTAATTGTAAGGATAAGAAAAACAACAACTAACACTAGCTTTTCAAATCCTTTTGTATTCTATCTATTTGTTTTCTTTTTATTTATTATACAATTAACAAAAGCAAAAAAGGCCTCTAACACTAGCTTGCTCTATTCTTTTTCTATTCTATCAGTTTTCTTTTTATGTATTATATAATTTTGAAAAAACCTACGTGTACTGTGTTAAGCTAACTGAGACTTGTTATAGCACTTGCATATCATTGCTCTTTTATTGATTTTGATTGCTTCCATTGTCCTCATTTTTAAGTTGCTTTGGATAAAAGCGTCTGCTAAATGACTAAATGTAAATGTAAATGGATTCATCTGTATTTATTTATACAGTGAACACTACGCACTGTTTTTAGTTCAACTAAATTCAGTTTAAAATCAAGCTTCCTTAAGCTGTTGCATAACATCTTTCTTTCTAACCATATAAAATATAAATCAACACCTAGAATTGTAAAAACACAAATACATTGGTTGAAGAAACATTTAGGTCGGATGATTGTAAGCCAAATTCAGGCCGTGGCTTTCAGTTTCAGGACTGTCCTGCCAAATGTGAGACAGGTGCTCTGCTCACCCAACCCAAATACCACACTGGGACAGACTGACAGGCACACTGCCAGTGTTTTCATAATCAAAACCGCCAGAGAGCCTAACTAATCAGATTGGAGCTGGTGATTTCAGCAGATTTTCTCACTGTTTGTGTGTGCAGTTCGCTTGAGACAGTCAGAAAGCACTGGAAGATTGTCTGAATGTTTCAGGATTATGGCTGTTAGCAGAACAAATCTCCGCTGTCAAGTAACACATTCTCAGACAGGACAGTGCACTTAGTTGTTGCAGTTAACTAAACTAATTCACTGTTAGCTAGAATAGTTTGTTAAAAGTGAACTATTATTGGACTATGACATTTCTCTTTTAGTTGCTTACTTCACATGGTCATCATCATTTGATTATATAAAATATTTCTACACATTTGGCAATGTAGCGCAGCAGCTTATGAGTCACATGGGCGTTTAGTGACAGAGTAACCTGAGAAATGTTTTCAGTGTTAAGTCCGCGTCCGAAGCGCTTCTGGTGCGGTGGTGATGTATTCCCAGAACTGAGTCCTCTTCCGAGAGCTCTTCTGTGTGGCTCATTTGCTAAATCAAATGTGTTTTTCCCCATGGGTCTGTTGAATCATTCTTCTGTGATAGCATGCAGCATAAATGGGTCGTGACCTCAGGCCTGTGTCTTCCAAACACAGCCCACCCAAAATAGCGTACGTGACCCGTCCTCCGACGGGTTAAAAATACACGGCGAGCAGATAGCCGAGCCGAGCCGCGCTCTCCAGGGGCTTTATTAGCTTGAGGAGTGATGATGGTTTTAAACGGCTGGACCGTAAGAAGCCGCTGAGGCAGTGCTGCCCTAAACCTTCTGAGAAACTCGAGCTACTTCTCCATTATTAGACGCCATAACCAGAGGTGACAGCTACCAATTTTGGGAGTCATTCAGAGCTCGCAGAACCATGAGTTACTGAATCATTCAGACAGACACAGGTTTATAACAGGCAGGAATATTTTGTTCCTGTGTTTCTGTGCTTCTTTGTAGTTCAGTCCTGATTTCTGCTTGTTTGTCTCCATGGTTTGTAATAGTTGCACCTGTTCATTATTTAGTTCCCTGTGTTGGCCCTTGTGTATATAGCCCTGTGTTTTCAGTTAGCCTTTCAGTTCTCATCATTTCTAGTTGTGTTTAACTTATAAGTGTGTTTCTTCTACATGTTTAGATAATTTAAGACTTTGAACTTGCTGGCTTTACCTCCATGTCATATTCATGCATTGTACCATTTTATTCCCATTTTGTCCATATAGCTGCCACATATAATCTCATGAAAACTGTCAAGAAAAAAAATTCTATTTTGCAGTTATATTTTGTAACATTTTTCCCCTTTGACAGTTAATAACTCCCCTCCCCTAAAATTCAAAGCATTAGGAAATTTTAATCTCATTACTATAATGCAAAAATAAATAGGCTAAATAATCAATCAATCAATCAATCAATCATAACAGTTTTGTAATTATAAATCATAGTAGTATCATTCTGGCCAATAAAAACAAATTGCTAACAACATAGAAATCCTTTGTGTAAATCTTTTTCTTCTTTTCAAAAGAGTACTTATTATGGAAATAATGTACTAGAACATAAAAGAATATACTTTAAAAGTGTAAATTAAATTTAATGTCGCTTAATTGCCTATTCATTGCATGCACTTAAATGAAAATGCATTTTTGTTAAATGCAAATGGATTTAAGAGTGCTTTTTGACACACCTAGAAATTATATAGTATTTTGTCTTTGAAATATGGTTAAAGTACTGCTTAATGCACGGACCAGCATTTATGGTAACTTATATAAATGATATATTTTAATGTCATTTAGTTTGAAACATGTCTGTCATATACTTGTAAATTTACTTTTAAAGTTAAGAAACAGTCGTGAAAGTGGCCTTTTATATCAGTAATATTATTTTATTTTCAAGAACAGTTTTTAACACTATCAAGTGTACATTGAGCACAAAAGCACATTCATAAGAAAGAAGCTTCTAGATAGAAGAAGCTAGTTTATTTAAATGTATATAAGAACAATGGTAACAGGTAACCATTTCTGCTTTACTTTGAACTCTGAACTCTGACCTGTGCAGTGACCTTTGACCTCCAGTGTAACATATGACTCCCAGTGTGTCCTCACAGCTATATATCCCTCTCACAGCCTGTGTGTTGTTGTGTTTTTGAGTGTGTGCTGCATAGATTGCTACTTTCCTTCTGGCTTTTTGTAGTGTTTGAACAGAGCTTGTGCAGCCCCTTTACACAAAGAAAATATATTTCCTAATATATGAATGATCAATATATTAAGTGACATAACAGTATATTAGAAATTATACATAATAATATATTGTGTAAATATATTACAATATATTGAATAATACACAAGGAATTGCCGCTTTCATATATTGAAAAATATGTGACAATATATTTACTTATAAATCACAATATATGTAATTTTATATTCAGATATTAAGATATGGTACTGCATGTGTAAAAATATATTGAACATATATTTACTCATGCAGTATATACACACATATATGGAAATATATATTTCTTATTTTTAACAACAATTTATGATATACGTTTCATATTTTAAAATATAGCTAGTTTACAATAGCATAAGCACACCGTCTCATACTAAACACTTAGTGAACACACTATCACTGTGCTGAAAAGTGCACAGCCATCACTTTTTAAATACAGTACTATATAATTTAACAGTGTTTGGCCAGTCGTCATCCTGACCACTGACTCTACTCTTCAGCACAACTGCAAACTTACACACACCAGAAACCCTTTTACATTTCAAAATAATACAACATTAAACACTAACAGATCTCCCCCTATATTCATATTGAGCAGAAACACTTGAAATAACACTTATTTTTAACATTTTTACTCTCTTTTAACAGTCAGAAGCAAAGCATGCTGGGAACTAGATATCTGCTTTAACTCATTCAGTGAATGTATGTGTGTGTGCACATCTATGAGCAATATATACTCAATAAAGGATCAAACATTATGAATATTAGATTTTTATTTGTCCTCATTTCTAAACATATTTGTATGTATCAAAATATAGCCATATATTGTCAATGCATATATTGCTCTATAATATAAGCACTAGTTTCCAGTATATGGAAATGTATTATGTAATATATCACATTATATTTTGCAGTATATTCCCATTTATTTTTGTTTCGTAAGGGGCAGTAGCAGCTGTCCGCTCTGTGTTTGGTTCCTCAGAGCCGATTGTGTCGTTGCTCATAGACAGGTGTCAACACGGACTGGACACTCTACTTCGCTGCGGCATCACTCATCAAAATGTCATAACCGCTTCACCTCTTCATTTAAGGTTGCGGCAATAATTTCATATCAGTTCACAATGAATAAAATCAAGTTCCTGTGTTTTATGTTGACTCTGGTAGCACAACTTCATACAGGCCAG
Organism: Onychostoma macrolepis; assembly: GCF_012432095.1. Classification (NCBI taxonomy): domain Eukaryota; kingdom Metazoa; phylum Chordata; class Actinopteri; order Cypriniformes; family Cyprinidae; genus Onychostoma; species Onychostoma macrolepis. Next base: position 705,711 of record NC_081169.1, read on the forward strand.
CGAACAACATCACAGCAACACAGCCTACATTTAAACTCTTAATATAAGAACATGGTTTAATAACAAGTGATGTGAAGAGTTTGAATAACAGCTGTCTGCAGTATGAAATCATACAGTGCTCTGAATTGCCTGATGCTTCATGCACTTGCATGTGAAGGTACTAAATGTGTGATAAATGTCAACAGGAGCTGGATTTCTTTAGCAATCCTTTCGCTATGATGGACAGCATGAGGAACAGGATGCAGGCGATGCATAGAAATTTTGTAAGTCTGACCTCTTTAATAGTGTCAATCAGTTTATATGCATCATCTTTCCCCGGTTACGATGATTAAACTGACTGCATGCAAGGACTTTTCAAATGAGATTTTATAATGAGCTGTTTTCATAGTTATCAGTAGTTGTAAGCAATTCAGTGATTCTGATTGATAAAAGATTTCTTATCTTCAATTAAGTTGCACTTATCACAAATAAACTTTGTTGTGAAACCAGTGTTGCCAGCTTAGCAATTTTGTTGCTAAATTTAGCAACTTTTCAGACTACCCTAGCAACTTTTACTTCCAAAAGCACCTACACTAAATAAAAAAAAAGTTGACCTAACTCAAAAAAATAAGGCAACCTATCGCAATCAACTTTTTAAGTTAACTCAACTAGCAACCGACAACTTAAAAACTTTAGTTCATCTAATGAATAAAAGTCAGTCCTACTGAGTGTTGAAAGATCTGTCAGAGCAATAGCAACAAATTTAGCAATTTTTACAATTTATTTGGCAACTTTTAGCAACTTTTGATAAGTGACTCAAACAATAAAAAGGCACACATTTTCCATCCAAATTAAACAAAAAGAGGAAACCAAAGATGCCTAGCAGCACACGCATCACGTGAATTAAGTTAGCTGCTGTTTGCAGTTGTTCAATTTAATAATAATAATAATAATAATAATAATAACTGAATAATTGTTCATTTATGATACGCTTTATTAGTAGCTTGTACCTGCGATTGTTGATCAGTTAGTACACTGTAAAAAAAAATGGAAAAGATACTAGTAATTTTCCAGGACATTATCCATTGTAATCCGAAAAAACAATGCATAATTTAAAATGCAGGTAAAAAATATTTGAAAAAACAATTGCGGACGATTTTTTCATATTAACATAGTAGATTGTGCCCTATTTTTACAGACTTTTCTTAAAGTGTAGCATACTAACTAACTACTAATACACTGCTTAAAGCATAACTGTTGAGAATGTGTAGCGTTACTAGTTTACTATTAAAAATACTTAAATTGTAATCATTCAGAAATGTGTAAGTGTTCAATAAAAATACAGTTATTTATATTTTAATATTATATTATGCATATTATTTTACAAACAAATCTAAATTAACATATATAAAATATATTTTTTGCTGAGATTTGATGTTTTGTGTCGTGATTACGCAATGACATCACAAGTCGTTTAGCAACTTTTATCAACAAATCGGCCTTCCTTTAGCAAACTTACTCGACTGAATTAGAGAAGCATTTCAAGTCTCTCAGATGCCTGTGTAACTGTGTCTTGTAGGAGAGCGTGCCGTCAGACCCCAACAGCCACTCGTTTTCCTCATCCTCCGTTGTGACGTACTCTAAAGTGGGAGACGAGCCCCCTAAAGTCTTCCAGGCCTCGTCTCAGACACGCTGTGCTCCTGGAGGAGTGAGTCCTGCTCTCAAACACTCACACACATCAGCGCCTCCTGCGGATCAGTGTCATGATTGCTGGTTTGTGGTGTGTCTAGATAAAGGAGACCAGGAGGAGTCTGAAGGACTCTGACAGCGGACTGGAGAAGATGTCCATCGGCCATCACATCCAGGACAGAGGCCACGTCATCGAGAGGAAAGAGAACAGGAAAACCGGCGAGAAGGAGCTCAACCAGGACTTCCAGAACATGGATGAAAGTGAGGAGGCATTTAAAGAGACTAACAGCAATTTAACATTAACACACACTTGTTTGTAAGTACTGCATATTTACCACGTGTATACCAAGTACAGTATGTGTCTTGTTAGTTACCACATAATAGCACATTTTTCCGCAGGTGCTACATATTTACCATGTACATACCATTAGTATGTACAGTAATGTGTCTTATTAGTTACCATATATGGATGTATGTATGACTGTTAAGTACAGCCATAAAAATAAAGTGCTACCGTCATAGAACAGGCTTTAGTTTATTGGCATAAAGTCACTCTTCAGCTTCACCTCAGGCAGCTATTAATTTTTAGATGCTTCTTTTTTAATAACATTGCTGCATCATAATCATAATCTACAAGTGTTCTAATTATGTTTTCATGGACAGGTTTCAGGTTTAAAAACATTCATTTTCATAACTGTCAGATATGAAAATGAATCTGACAGTTATCCCCAGCCCGTTTTTGAAACCTATCGATGATCAAAATGAGAAATTGCCAAAAATGCTCATCTCTAGTTTCTGATGCTGTTTTTTCTCTTCGCAGCGGAGGCCCAGTCCTTCGATCAGGAATGGCAGAGAGAGTTGTCCCGATTCCAGGCTTCTGCGCCCATGTCCCGCCTGGAAGCACCGAGACACCGAGCGGTTCACCGAGCGGCCATCACCGGACCGCAAGACACACGCAGGTCAGCCACAGAAACCAGACATGCAGCAAACTGGCTATATATACATATACATACATATATATATATATATATATATATTCAAATAGTTTATTAAATATATCAAAAATATGGGGGAAAAAAAATGTTTCCGGGGTATAAAGTCCATAAATTGGTGATCTTTGGATGCAGTCAAAGAACTCATAACCGCAAGGCACTCAAAAATATAGTGAAAACGATATTTTCACAATATTTGTTTTTTTGACAATTATTAAATAGATTTCAGAATATACAAAAAAATGTATTTGCTTAAATATATTTTGTACTAATATATTTTTGTCCTTTTTTGTGTATTTTTCAAAGAAAATTTGAAGAAAAACTTTTAATGTAAATATACATTTAAAAAGTTCATAACTACTGACTGCTCTTCAAACATACGGAAGCCCACAGAGGCCACGCTGCTTTACTTGCAGTCTTGTTTTCTTCTTGACATTCTGTTAAGAATCTTGACAAGTCAGTAACAGTAATGCATGGCCTCTAGATAACTTACTAATATTAAATAATGTCCCAGGTTACGTATGTAACCATGGTTCCCTGAGGGAACGAGACACTGCATCGCAAAACGCTTTGGGGAAAGTCCCTGTGTTCCCACGCTCTGAAACATGTGTGTAATCAGTCCAACGGAATGACGAAACGTCCCGGGCCGAGGTGACGCAGAGAGCTTAAAAGCGCATCCGAAACAAGCAACGTTAGCTTCTGAAAAGTTGAAGCAAGTCGCTCACATGGATGCAGGAAGTATGGCAGCGTGACGCATGGTTCGGGGAACCATGGTTACATACGTAACCTGGGACGTTCCCCTTCAGGAACTCGAGCTGCGTCGCAAAACGCTTTGGGAACGAGAATGCCCACGCCACCATACTGACAAATGCCTTTCTAGTGTGAAATCATAGTGAGCACAGCTAAGACAGATGCACCTGAGAGTCTGGAGCGGTACCATACTTCTCCTGGCCTCAAGTACAACGAAATAAACTTTACCAACGGGTATCACCCCTAATGACTGACCACCCAAAGGGACGTGGTAAGCAGCTATGGCCGCCACGAACACTCTAAAAGTGGAGGAGGTCCAACTTGCGGAGAATCATTCCTGCAGGAACTCCAGAACTTAACCAACCGGGCAGTTAACTGGGAGCAGCTGACGATTTCTGCACCGTGAAGTGAACACAATCCACTTCAAGGACAGTTTCCTCGTTGAGGGAGCTCTGGACTGGAGGATGGTCTCAACAACCTCAGTTGAGAGACCGGATGTTATGAGCTGTGCCTCCTCAGGGGCCACACCCACAGCTTCCACAATTCTGGGCGGGGGTGAAAGATGGTGCCCCCCGCCTGTGAGAGGAGATCCCGCCGGACGGGAATCTCCCACGGAGAGTCTTCTAGAAGGGCTACCAGGTCCGCAAATCATGGACGGCCCGGCCAGTACGGGGGTTCTAACAAAAGCCCCAGTGGAGCTGGATGAGTCAGAGAGAACCAGAGGGGACATTGTGAGGTCTCTCGAGACGCAAACAAGTCCACCTGAGCCCGACCAAACTTCTTCCAAATCTGCTCCATCACCTCGGTGTGGAGCTTCCATTCCCCGAGCCTCAGCCCCTGTCTCGACTGGATGCCTGCTCCCTGATTGAGGAGCCCAGGGATGTACACTGTCCTCAGGAAGAGCAGTGGGCCCACAGAAGGATCTGGTGCGCCAGCCTGTACAGGAGGCGCGAGCGCAGACCCCCTGATGAGACCACTGATGTGTTGTCTGTGCGAACTAGCACATGATGGCCTCTCAGGTTTGTGAGAAATTGTTTCAATGCTTGAAATACTGCCAGTATCTCCAGGCAGTTGATGTGCCATGTGAGATGGGGACCTTCCCACAGACCTCGGGCGGAGGCCACTCATGACCGCTCCCCAGCCTGTGAGGGAGGCGTCCGTCGTTAGCGTTACGCGACGATACGGAGCCCCCAACGCCGGGCCTTGTGACAGGAACCATAGTTTCTTCCACATGTCTAAGGCCCGTAAGCCTAGCCGCGTGACCTTGATCATGCGGAATGCGTTGCCCCTCGGGGAAGCCCCTTGGTCCTGAGCCACCTCTGCAAGGGTCTCATGTACAGCAGGCCAAAAGGTATCACTTTGGACACAGCTGTCATCAGACCTAACAGTGTCTGAAACCATATGACAGTGAGTAACTTGGCCTTCTTTCACTCTCTTGATTGCCGTGAGAATCGACTCGATCTGAGCAGGAGACAGATGTGCCTGCATCATGGCCGAATCACACTCTACGCCTAGATAAGTGGTCCTCTGTACTGGAGAAAGCACACTTTTCTTTGTGTTTAGTCTTAACCCCAACCGTTTCATGTGAGCAAGACCAACATCTCGATGCCGAACCGCTATCTGCTCTGATTGAGCTAGTATCAACCAATCGTCCATGTAGTTGAGTATGCAGATACATCCACACACTTGGTAAATGTGCAGGGTGAGAGTACAAGACCGAAAGGAAGAACCCGGTATTAGTAAGTATTGCTCCCGAAAGCAAACCTCAGGAACTTCACGTGTTGAGGAAGGATGGATATATGGAGGTATGCATCTTGAAGATCTATCGTGACAAACCAGTCCTCGGACCTGATTTGAGACATGACTTGTTTGAGCGTGAGCATTTTGAACTTGAGTCGTATGACTGAGCGGTTCAACAGACGCAGATCTAGAATCGGACGCAACCCCCATCCTTCTTTGGAACGATGAAGCACCGGTTGTAAAACCCGGACTCTCTGTCGCAAGGAGGGACCACCTCGATGGTCTCCTTCCTCAAAAGAGTGTCCACTACTTTCTGTTCCATGACCAGAGCCTGCTCGGGGCCCACCAGAGTGGGAAATACCCCTGTTGAATAGAGGTCTTTCGCCTCTTTCTACAGTGCGCAGGACCCTCTGTGACACATTTGGCAGAAGCTTCCACGCCGCCAGATAGTCTACTAAGGAAATCAGTCTCTCGAGATTGACCTCTGGTGTGCCCTGAAGCGGAGGACCGATCTAGCTGCTCTGGAGACCTCCTAGGAGGTAGCGAGTCTCCCAGAACCACTACGTTTCCAGGCGGATGCTGAGAGATGTGCTCGCTGGAGACCGCTGTGCCCTGAAGCACCAGGGGTGGCAGGGTTAACGAGACGATCTCCTGAGGGCACTGAGGAGAGACAGACACCGTATGCTGAGGTGTATATCGCTCTACCCAGAGGGGTACGCATGAGCCGCTCGATTCTACATTTCATAAAACTTTCTTCCCTCGAGAAGAAACACCAGCGGGAGCAAGAGCTAAACATCTAAGGTAAATATGAATGAACACAGGTAGCCCCCTCAAGAGCTGACTGTGCATGCTCCGCTCCAAAACAAACCACACATAAATCACGTGCAGGTAATGCCCGTGATACCTGTCTGCCTTGTGCCCTGTGTATGTCTTGTTTTCAGTGCTTGTGTTTGCTCTGGCTTTTTCCCCTTCGGGGTGGTTTCATTTGTGTTTTGGTTTATTTTGTAATTTGTAAATAAAGGAAACACCATTTGCCAGCATTTGAGTCTTCGTCTCTCCCGTCCCGTGACACTCAAAAGGGGAAGAGACCGCAACGCTGGCTTCCGGACCCAGAGAGCGTTCGATTTAAATGCGATCCCTGTGAACCCAATCGCTGCCGTGCCTCAGCAACAGCGGGACAGGAACCGCAAAGACCACAAACACGAACACACTCCTCGAAGTGTGCGGGCGGAGCATTTGTGGGAGTACAATGCTAGCGTGTATTCACACCGGTAAAGTTTAGCGTGGGCAGAGAAGAACACACGGTCTAAAGTGCTGTCTGTAGTTCACCATATAGAGGTGATTGTGACTGATAAACAAACAACAGTAAATAAGACTGACACATTTCACACAGAGCACTTGCTGAAAACACAGAAGCTAACGTTGCTTGTTTCGGATGCGCTTTTAAGCTCTCTGGTCTCTACGTCACCCCGGCCCGTGACGTTTCGCCATTCCGTTGGACTGATTACACACATGTTTCAGAGCGTGGGAACACAGGGGTTAATTCTCTTTAAATAACTGAGCAAACCAGTTGATACATGATGCACAGCCATATTACACCACAACATAATGTCAAAAGTCACATTTAAAGAGAATCTAGGGTTGCACTGAAATGAGTTCTGTCCTGTTTAATATGATAATGCTTCAGTTTCTTTACTGTTGTGTGTTCACAGAGATGACAATGCAGCCGCAGGAAATCAAACCCATTACAATGAACTCAACATCAAAGGCTCCGGCAGGAAGAAGCATTAAAGCTCATTCACAATAAAACACTCTTGACAGGAATCAACTCTGATGTTTCTTACTGCAGTTTCCTCATACTGTATCTGCCAGTGACTTTCTTACGCCTGTTTCACACCACAAACTTGAGCAGCAGCAAAAACCTGTCCTTCAACACATTTCTGCTGCACTCTATACGGAGAACGTATTTCTAGGTCACTATGGTGAGTATATCTTAATATTGACTATTAGTTTTAAACTGGCTATCAGTAGTGGGTCACTGATAAACTGTTTATTTGTGCACAATAGACTATTTCCATATTGTCACCTGTAGTGTACTGTAGTTTTTCCATATCACAACACACTGGACTTTTCCATGTCAAATCATATTGATTTTATCCATCATCGGTGCACTGTCACTTTAAGTGTGTGTGATGCTTCTACTGTCTTCTGTTAACACAAGCTGCTCATATCTGTGGTGTGAAACAGGCCTTGCATCTGTAACAAAAGTAAGTTATTTTCCCTGTTACCGTGTTTCAAAATCTTTGTTTTTAAATATGTTTGAATGAAATAAAGCAACACAAATGCTGTCAGGTCTGCGATGCAGCTGTTCTTCACCCTGGTCCTGGATGATTTTGAATGTGTCTTTTACTGTATCTCACACACTCATTCCAGGTCTTAAGAGTCTACTAATGAGTTGAGTCAGCTGAGACATACAGAGTATGCAGTGTTCAGATATCCGCTTGTTAAGTCAGGTTCAGCGCTGCTTTTTTGATCTGAAGCAGCGTTTGGAGGAAACATCCAGGTTGCAGGACCAGAGTTGTGAGCTGCCGCTGTAATGCACTTATTGATTCTGGAGTAATCATCATAATCCCTCTAAAAACCTTGCTCTGTAAACATTTGTAAAATAAAAAAATATGCATGAAAGTAGTTTTTTTTTAAATAAATGTTTCTCATTCTGTGTTCTTCCTTGACTGTGTGATACTGTTGTCAAGCCACACTTCACTTTCTCGCTTTTCGAAACTTTGAATACATAGTGTCAAAATAAAATAGTGTCACAATCCACACATTTAATATTGCAAATAATAAAGGTTTTGTTGATCGTTGACCTGCTTCAACTGTCTCCTGCTTTGCTTCACCTGAATAACTCATAATATCAGGGCTGTCCACACCTGTTCCTAGAGAGCTACTGTCCTGCAGAGTTTAGCTCCAACCCTAATCAAACACACCTAGCTTTCTAGTGATCTTAAAATACATCTGTTAGCTGGTTCTGATGTGTTTGATTAGGGTCGGAGCTAACCCTGCAGGACAGTGGCCCTCCAGGACCGAAGTTTCCCAGCCCTGATGTAGTGTGTCGTGTCATATGTACTTCACGGAATGAGATTTTACTCCGTGTTAAACTCTGCTGTGAAACAGAGGTGCACGTTACACTTTTTGCACATCACTTCGGGTGTTCCTTTGCACCCAGGAACCCTGCATCTTCCCTTTTTGTCACACATTATTTGCTCGTATGTATTGTCAATGGGAAATCCTGGTTAGGGGTGGGAGCTGGACCCCTGCTTCCTTACCCCTTAACACACAACATTGAGGCAACGAAAAGAAAAAATGAATTTCTGAACATGCAAAATAAAATAAAAAATCATAAAACCTGGCAAAAGTGTTCTATACTCCTTCACACACACACACACACACACACCTGGCGAACAGGTTAGAGCATGCTGGGGTCACTCTTAGCAGATGTGGGTGTTCAGCATGTGTTGTTTGGCACGAGGATGACATCTTTTTCAAGGGTGAAGTGAGGAAAACACCTTTCCCTAATTTGTAAATAATCAGGGCATTAAAAGTGCGGCTCTGATTTCACTTCATTTTGCATGTCTTTCATTTGAATGCTCATGTCACTTAACTCAGTTATTCTTACAGTTTGCTGTTTGATTGGTTAGTTTTGGACCCTGTCTTTGGCCAAATCACATGCTGATACCTGGGGCTTCAATTAGTAAACGAAGGGCCACATAGTGTAATTAGAGATGTTACTTTATACTTATCTGTCATTATGGCGAGTTTACTGAAGCATAATAAAAATAGTTAATATTTATCACATTTTTTCCCCATTAAAACAACACATTTTGGGTTTATTTTATAGACGGGTGTAATATATTTATGGAGGAATCACATTGCAGCCTTGAGAGGATCCACTGATGCAGACAAGCCTGAAAACGGCATCCTTGGACTTTCATGTCAGGATCCTCGGTGCTTCAGCAGGTTCTGGAGAGATGGGAACCTATACGCCGATCCTCACAGTGATTTCTGGCCTGGGACGCTCAGGCGAGAAGAAGAGCTGGAAGGAGGATTTAGCAAATGTGGGCTGTTAAATCATAATTATAGTTATTTGTATTATTATTTTTTTTTATAAAGTGTAATGGTGGTTTTTATATTGGGTGCAAATGATTAAGAGACGTTTTGATGTTGAGAGTTCGTTATTTACATCAGTACACCTGGTAAACAGAACCAGAGGCAGAGCTCTGAAGCTGTTCTTCTCTGGATGAGGAGCTCCTCTGTGTGTTCAGTGAGTGTCGGTGCTCTCAGTGAACCATAATCAACTCATTCTGCTTCACAGATATACAGTTACAATACAGTTAGGCTGCATGATGAATAATTGAAGCAGATGTCAATGAAATGCGCACTGTTAATCTTTATATAAAATAGTTAGTTCAGTAATCGAGAACAACTGTAATTGGTCCATTTCGAGTCGCGATGATTAAAGTAGCAGGTGTCACGTGTGAGGAGTTACAATGTAACGGTGAGGACTGGAGTTACAGTTTGAGAATTATTATTTACCCACTGTATTAAAAAAAAAAAAAAAACGAGACCATTTTGCTAAAATAATATAATAAGAATAAATACTACTAACTTACTAATAATAATACAAAAATATGCGCTATAGAAAAACAAATAAAGTGAAACAAATGACGAAATTCAGGAAATAAAGGGGAAATAATAGAGATAGGGACAAATTAATACAAAAATATGCCTATGCCTAAAAACAGAGCAGGTTTTTGGAGAGTAGTAACCGCGTCAGGCGAATCTGGTGTAATAGCGTTGGTGTGTTTTGTCCCTCGCGCCTCACCGTAGAACAGGAAGCTGTTTCGCAAGCAGCCGGTCGGCGTGACTTTGAGCTCGCGTGTGTGACACCAGAGTAAACTAACACACACACACACACACACACACACACACACACTTACAGCAGCTCACAATGCGGCTTCTGAGAGCAGCATCAGCCTTAACTCAACGGCATCTACACAAACCGGGACGCGTCGCGCTAACACAGGTGTGTTTCTGTCACACATTCAGCAGCGTTATATATATATATATATATATATATGTGTGTGTGTGTGTGTGTGTGTGTGTGTGTGTGTGTGTGTGTGTGTGTGTGTGTGTGTGTGTGTCTGTCTGTCTGTCTGTGTCTGTCTGTCTGTCTGTCTGTATGTATGATGTCTCTCTGATCTCTGTGTGTGTGTGTGTTTCTGTCACACATTCAGCAGCGTTATATGTGTGTGTCTGTCTGTATGATGTCTCTCTGATCTCTCTCTCTCTCTGTGTGTGTGTGTCTGTGTCTGTGTGTATGTATGATGTCTCTCTGATCTCTCTCTCGCTCTCTCTCTCTCTCTCTCTGTGTGTGTGTCAGGTGCTGATCAGCAGCTGTCGCCGGTTCTCGGATGGCTTCACACCGAACGAGCGGATCCGGAACATCGGTATCTCGGCGCACATCGACTCCGGGAAGACCACGCTCACCGAGAGAGTGCTCTACTACACCGGCAGAATAGCAGAGATGCACGAGGTCAGCGACACATGGGCTCTTTCTGTCCTGCTCTCAAACCAGTGCTGTCCAGGGACGCAGCTCACTGATGTGTGTGTGTGTGTGTGTGTGTGTCTCTCTCTCTGTGTGTGTGTGTCTCAGGTGAGAGGGAAGGATGGAGTGGGAGCGATCATGGACTCGATGGAGTTGGAGAGACAGAGAGGAATCACTATCCAGTCCGCTGCCACATACACCATGTGGAAAGATCACAACATCAACATCATCGACACACCAGGTAACAATCCCATGAGCCTCCAGCACTGAGAAACAGGGGTCATGCTGGGACAATACATCAGATAACATACTCCCAGCTAACCAGAAGCATTCTACCTAAGTTATCAACAAAACATTCTTCCAGTAATGTTAAAGAAATCACATCTGCAGTGAATGGGTGCCGTCAGAATGAGAGCTGATCAAAACATCACAATAATCCACAGCACTCCAGTCCATCAGTTAACATCTGGAGAAGACAAAAGCTGAAACACATCCAGCATTAAGACGTTTGTAACTCAAATATGAGTCTATAATAATGATGAATTCAGTGACGGAGTCATGTGATGCACTGCGGTTATGCTTGCATCCAGCTTGTGTTTAACGTAGGAGCAGCGGGGGTCTTTGTAACATGAATGTGTGAAGCTTTCAGTGCCATTCGCTTCCAGTTGCTTTAGCTGTGCAAAAATAGTCCATTATGCTTTTTGATTTTGCAAACAGGTATTTGTTATCATATTATCATATTCATAAATGCATTGTTTTACTATTTGCAGCACTTATGTGCTTCGAGTGAATCTGAAGCCACACATTCACAGCTCACTCCATGTTGAAGTATAGTGTATACTGCGTGCGGTCAGATGTGCTCGGGCCGTGTCTAGTGCGCAGCGTGCAGGATCATGCTCTGATCGCTCGGCAGGTCACGTGGACTTCACGATCGAGGTGGAGCGGTCTCTGCGAGTGTTAGACGGGGCTGTGCTGGTGCTGTGTGCCGTCGGAGGAGTGCAGTGTCAGACCATGACCGTCAACCGGCAGATGAAGCGCTACACCGTGCCCTTCCTCACCTTCATCAACAAACTGGACCGACAGGGCGCCAACCCCAGCCGAGCGCTGCAGCAGCTCAGGTCAGGCCTCCACACGCTTCAGCTTCATCAACATTGGGTGTGCTTTTAACTGTGTAGGAAAGTGCTTAAAGGAATAGTTTACCCAAAAACATGATGAAATCGAAGAGATTTCTGGTCCTCTATTGAAAATCCATGCAATGAAAACTATAATGCATGCATAGAGACGTAATCCATATGAATAGAGTGGTTTAATTCGAGGCTGTAGAGACACAATTGCTTTAGTTTAGATGATGTACAGATTTAATGTAGGCTTTTATTCACTTCTAAGCAATGATCAACACGTGATCATAGCACATCAGATATTGCAAACGGAAGCTTAAATGTGTTCGCTTGATGCACGAAAACAAACCTCACTGGTTTCATTAAAATATCTTAATTTCTGTTCTGAAGATGAACACAAATCTTGGGTTTGAACAACATGAGAGTGAATAAACGAAGATGCAATGTGCATTTTAAGGTGAACTATCCTTTTACTTCAGCAGTCATCAGATGGATAAGGGTTAGACTCTCTGTGTGCCATATTTTAAAATACTATATATATTTAATTTCATATTTAATATATTAGTGTGCAAATTTTTACTATTATAAAAATATATTTTTATAATATTTTATTTCATATTTAATATATTATAACAATATATTTTATATGTACATTTTTTTTGCATTTATTATATATTTTTATATATGTATGTGAGCCTGCAGTCATAAGGTATATTTGTAGCAATAGACAGCAACACACTGTATGGGTCAAAATTATCAATTTTTCTTTTATGCCAAAAATCATTAGGATATTAAATAAAGATCATGTTCCATGAAGATATTTTGTAAATTTCCTACTGTAAATATATCAAAACTTAATTTTTGATTAGTAATATGCATTGCTAAGAACTTCATTTGAAGAATTCTAAAAGCGATTTTCTCAATATTTAGATTTTTTTGCACCCTCAGATTCCAGATTTTCAAATAGTTGTATCTCAGCCAAATATTGTCCGATCATAACAAGCTTATTTATTAGCTTTCAGATAATGTATAAATCTGAATTTCCAAAAATTGACTCTTATGACTGGTTTTGTGGTCCAGGGTCACATATATTACATAATATTTTATATATTGATTATAACTAACTTATAATTATAAATTAAATTTTTTTTATATATATATATATATATATTAGTGCTAATTTTATTATGCATGTAATTTTTTTATTTATTTATTTTTCAGGACTAAACTGAATCATAATGCAGCGTTTGTCAACATCCCGATCGGTCTGGAAGGAAATCTGCGAGGGATCGTTGATCTGATCGAGGAGCGCAGCATCTTCTTCGAGGGCCCTTTCGGGTAAAGCGTGGCCTGATGCTTCAGTCTCTGTAGCTCTTTATATCAGTGTCCTCTGCTCTCGTCTCCATGTGCTCGTGGTTTCTCTCGCAGGCAGAGCATTCGTTTCGATGAGATCCCGGCGGAGATGCGCGTCGAGGCGGCCGACCGCAGGCAGGAGCTGGTGGAGTGTGTGGCGAACGCCGACGAGACGCTGGGAGAGATGTTCCTGGAGGAGAGAGTGCCCACTGTGCACGATATCAAGGTCTTCACCTGCTGTTCAGTTATCTGCAGCTCACAATTATATTCCACGTCAGTCACAGTTTATTGAATAATTTAATGTTAGCATGTCACTATGCTCAGCATGCAGAAATACTGGGTATAATCTTCCAGTTTATATTATTAGATCAGTTTACATTATTACGTTGAACTTATTTCAGTCAATACACGGAAGTGTTGATTGAAAATAAAGTATATTTTAATAGTAATGCACCAAAATTATTGTTTTATCAAATCCGCAAAATTAAAGTTTTCATTTAGCTAAAAAATAAATAAACTATTCATTAATTTATATATTTAACCAACACTCAAATAAAAACTAAGTTGTATATAATAAACATTTAAATTATTCATAAGGCAGTTTTTATATTAACTTCTTAATGTAATTGTTATTGTTTCTATTCCTGTATGTTGTTGACTGTTAAAGGAATATCTCAGGATCATCTGAGATCAGGATGAGTTTGTTTCTTCATCAGGTTTGTAGAAATGTGTCTCTGCATCAGTGTCTCAGCAATGGATGCTCTGCAGTGAATGGGTGCCGTCAGAATGAGTCCAAATGATTTAATGCTGGATGTGTTTCAGCTTTTGTCTTCTCCAGATGTTAACTGATGGACTGGAGTGGTGTGGATTATTGTGATGTTTTTATCAGACTCTCATTCTGACGGCACCCATTCACTGCAGAGCATCCATTGCTGAGACACTGATGCAGAGACACATTTCTACAAACCTGATGAAGAAACACACTCATCCTCAGGCCGTCCAGATGGAGATGAGTTTATCTGAACTCTTGAAGTGTTTCTCCGTGGTTTCAGGCGGCTGTGCGCAGGGCGACTGTCCAGCGAGTGTTCACTCCTGTTCTGGTGGGCAGCGCGCTGAAGAATAAAGGAGTTCAGCCGCTGCTGGACGCTGTTCTGGAGTATCTGCCCAACCCCACTGAAGTCCAGAACTACGCCATCCTCAACGAGCAGTGAGTCTGATCAAGATCAAGATTTATTTTTTTTTCTCCATATCGCGCAGCCCTACCTAGAAGTGAAAAATCTGTTATTTACTTATCCTTACATGAAAAACTTCTCAACCGTGCACTGTTGTAGCTAATTTAATGGCGATTAAGCTTGTTTTCCCATTTCAGGGAATCTAGTGACGGTTCGAAGATTCTGATGGACCCCACGAGAGACGACTCGCATCCGTTCGTCGGCCTGGCCTTCAAGCTGGAGGTGAGGAGCTGTGTACCGTGAGTCTCAGTGTTCGGTCTCTCAGCGGTGTCTGATCTGCGGCGTGTGTGCAGGCCGGGCGCTTCGGGCAGCTGACGTACATGCGTGTGTATCAGGGCTGTTTGAGGAAGACCGAGTACATCCACAACACCCGCTCGGGGAAGAGGGTGAGGGTCCAGAGACTGGTGCGGCTCCACGCCGATCAGTTACAGGTGAGACGCATCTGCTGCAAAGACTGACCCTTATGACTGGTTTTGTGGTCCAGGGTCACATTTTTGCTATAAGTTTGATCGCAACACTGCTGTTAATAGTGTTTAATGTATGTCATTAAGTAACTACTGCATGATTTTTACTGTACATTTCTGCCATATGGACTTGACAACTAGTCACTACTGATAAGCTGCTACTATAATGTAGAAACTTTATATTTTTGTAAAGCGCTATACAAATAAACTTGAATTGAATTGAAGTGTCAGGGTTCCCACGGGTCCTTGAAAGTTTGTGAATCTGACAAAACAAAACATTTCAAGGCCCTGGAACGTTTTTGATAATAAACATACATAGATACAGGTCCTTTAAAGTGATTGAATTCATTTTGTGCAAAAAAAATCCACATTCCGCTACTGTGTTATTTCACTGTCAATGACTGTATGTTGTGTTAAAAAAGCATAAAACATTTACGATAATCTGTAGCACAAATATTTTATTTAATGTAATGTTGAATTGCTTTGCTTGTTAAGATCATGTAAAGCCATGAGGCAAGAAAAACTTAAAAGCATATTCATATATCTTAAAACTTCTGGTTACATGAGCCTAAGCTCTTTTCAATAAAATCCATGCAAAAGTTAATATCAGATTATTTTAGAATACAGTATAGTATGTACAGAATATTCTTGTTTAATGCAAAACAGAAATACGACAAATAGAATATCAAATGTCATATGGCCAAAAAA